>NC_056444.1:7339477-7708227 GCF_018296145.1 Oncorhynchus tshawytscha
GCTATCGCCGTGGAGGTGCAATCGTCGTGGAGGTACTATCGTCGTGGTGGTGCTATCATCATGGTGGTGCTATCGTTGTGGTGGTGCTATTGTCGTGGTGGTGCTATTGTCATGGTGGTGCTATCGCCGTGGAGGTGCTATCGTCGTGGAGGTGCTATCGTCATGGAGGTGCTATCGTCGTTGGTGCTATCGTTGGTGGTGCTATCGCCGTGGTGGTGCTATCGTCATAGAGGTGCTATCGTGGTGGTGGTGCTATCATCATGGAGGTGCTATCGTCGTGGTGGTGCTATCGTCATGGAGGTGCTACCGTCGTGGTGGTGCTATTGTCGTGGTGGTGCTATTGTCATGTTGGTGCTATCGCCGTGGAGGTGCTATCGTCATGGTGGTGCTACCGTCGTGGTGGTGCTATCGTCATAGAGGTGCTATCGTGGTGGTGGTGCTATCATCATGGAGGTGCTATCGTCATGGAGGTGCTATCGTCGTGGTGGTGCTATTGTCGTGGTGGTGCTATTGTCATGGTGGTGCTATCGCCGTGGAGGTGCTATCGTCATGGTGGTGCTACCGTCGTGGTGGTGCTATCGTCATAGAGGTGCTATCGTGGTGGTGGTGCTATCATCATGGAGGTGCTATCGTCGTGGTGGTGCTATCGTCATGGAGGTGCTATCGCCGTGGTGGTGCTATCGTCGTGGTGGTGCTATCGTCGTGCTGGTGCTATCGCCGTGGTGGTACTATTGTCCTTCAGGGACCCACGGTGTTGTTAATGAGGTGGTCTTTGAACAATTGTCTGGTGGATGACAGCAGCTAGCCTCCAAACACACACACACACACACACACTGGCGGACGCACGGGCACATCACACAAACACACTTACGCCCACACACACTTGCACTGTTTTGCAGCCCATGAGACGGGGTCAGTCAGCTTTGCTCCCCTGCTATCAGTTAGGAGCTGACAAACACAGACTGACAGTTAGCCTCCGCTGAAGGTCAGAGGAGAACAGAGCACAGTTCAGCCCCCAGCGTATCAGTGCAACACAAGCCTCTCACATTCAGTAGAACTTGTACCAGTAGACCCGTATTAAAATAGCAATAGCCTAGTCCTAGTAGGGCAGTGGCGGTCACGACAAACGTTGTCAGCCGGTGATTGTTAAACAAATAGCTGTCGGGCCTCATGGTAATTGACCATTAATTAACATAAACACATTTATCATCTCATGGCTTCCACACACAGCCTACAAGCCACTGATGCAGACCTTTGGAACATCTACAGTCTAATAAATCCATGTAATATAGTCTACACCTTCACAATAAATCCATGTAATATAGCCTACACCTTCACAATAAATCCATGTAATATAGTCTACACCTTCACAATAAATCCATGTAATATAGCCTACACCTTCACAATAAATTCATGCAATATAGTCTACACCTTCACAATAAATCCATGTAATATAGCCTACACCTTCACAATAAATCCATGTAATATAGCCTACACCTTCACAATAACTCCATGTAATATAGCCTACACCTTCACAATAAATCCATGTAATATAGCCTACACCTTCACAATAAATCCATCATTTATTTTAGACAGGTCTAAAGAACATGATATGAAGAAAAGGGTAGTCTATTTCAGAAGAACATAATAGCAACATAATAATACTCTGAGTTGTCTTTATGTTAGGTCCTGATCTGGCTGTGGGCTACCCTCCATTAGCAGACAAGATTTTGCTTAGAATTCCGTGGCAATATTTTATAGTATGAAGAATACAATTGAACAAAGCTGAATAAAATATACATATTTTCTCTAAACAATTTGAGGGAGTGCGCAAATTCAGCTATTCTGTGTTGAACTGTTACCAAATAAATAGGTACACCTAAACTCATCAAAAAAGAAACGTCCCTTTTTCAGGACCATGTCTTTCAAAGATAATTCGTAAAAAATCCAAATAACTTCACAGATCTTCATTGTAAAGGGTTTAAACACTGTTTCCCATGCTTGTTCAATGAACCATAAACAATTCATGAACATGCACCTGTAGAAGGGTCGTTAAGACACTAACAGCTTACAGATGGTAGGCAATTAAGGTCACAGTTATGAAAACGTAGGACACTAAAGAGGCTTTTCTACTGACTCTGAAAAGCACCAAAAGAAAGATGGCCAGGGTCCCTGCTCACCTGCGTGAACGTGCCTTAGGCATGCTGCAAGGAGGCATGAGAACTGCAGATGTGGCCAGGGCAAAAAATTGCAATGTCCGTACTGTGAGACGCCTAAAACAGAGCTACAGAGAGACAGGACGGACAGCTGATCGTCCTCGCAGTGGCAGACCACGTGTAACAACACCTGCACAGGATCGGTACATTTGAACATCACACCTGCGGGACAGGTACAGGATGGCAACAACTGCCCAAGTTACACCAGGAACGCACAATCCTTCTATCAGTGGAGGGTCCGTCATGGTCTGGGGCGGTGTGTCACAGCATCATCGGACTGAGCTTGTTGTCATTGCAGGCAGTCTCAACGCTGTGCGTTACAGGGAAGACATCCTCCTCCCTCATCTGGTACCCTTCTTGCAGGCTCATCCTGACATGACCCTCCAATGCCCCCAGCCATACTGCTCGTTCTGTGCGTGATTTAGTAGGCTATGTAAATGTTGCGCAACATGAGCTCTCATGAAGTGTTTGATTAGATTTTAGATCATATTTGCATTGATGTCAGACTGATTAGAGGGACAATAGAGTGCTGAGTACCAGGCAGTTAGAAAGTTCAGTAGTCTACTAATGATCAGCAGCAGCATCAGAGCTGGGAGAAGCCTATTTACCATGACTAAACAGTCACGTGGAATTTGATTGGCTGCCTTCATGACCCGTGATCTCCGGTGTGGCGGTAATACGGTCAACAGCCCAAAGCACTAGTTCTATATACTTCAGATAAAATATACCAAGGGAAAAAAACAATCATTGCTGGCATTCAAATGCAGAACGATATAGGCCTGGACTTGGTCCAATTTAAGTGGCAGTGACATATTGATTGATACCGAACGACACTGGGACCACATCAGCTGCTTGTGGTTTGGAGGGCTTTGCTTTCCTGCAGCATCTCCTCCCTCTTTTCATTTGACATGTTGCAGGTCCAGGAACAACTGGTCTAAAATTGGGGCCTCTGATTTCATTTCGCATTAACTCGACATCTGCTCCTGAGTGGAGAGGTGATTCACCGCGAGGTCATCAAGGGATATTTCCGGAACGAGTCAGTCAGTCAGTGGACGTCATCACTCTTTTTCATCCAACAGACTGGAAAATGAACTACATGTTGAACTGGAGAGGGAGTCCCTCTATGAGCCTGTTTACACTTACAAAATAGTCTAAATACAGTGGGGCAAAAAAGTATTTAGTCAGCCACCAATTGTGCAAGTTCTCCCACTTAAAAAGATGAGAGAGGCCTGTAATTTGCATCATAGGTACACTTCAACTATGACAGACAAAATGATGGGGAAAAAAATCCAGAAAATCACATTGTAGGATTTTTAATGAATTCATTTGGAAATTATGGTGGAAAATAAGTATTTGGTCAATAACAAAAGTTTATCTCAATACTTTGTTATAAATCCTTTGTTGGCAATGACAGAGGTCAAACGTTTTCTGTACGTCTTCACAAGGTTTTCACACACTGTTGCTGGTATTTTTCACACTATGAGCCTGTTTACACTTACAAAATAGTCTAAATATGTAAAGCAAGATCTTTATCTATTCGACATCAAATTTGGAACTTTTCTGTTTACACTGTCCTCTATATCCTGTACATTGATTGGACACAGCCGCAAAGGCTAGAGATCCAGACCATCTAACTCAGAGTTTCCCAAACTCAGTCCTCTGGACCCCAAAGGGGGGGGGGGGCATGTTTTGGTTTTTGCCCTTGCACTACACAGCTAATTAAAAATAATCTACTAATCATCAAGACTTGATCAAACAGCTGGTAGTGTCAGGTCAAAAATCACTGATCTAACCCAAGCAATTACCACCTGTGTAACCTTGGCTAGACAGTGTCCAGTACTAGAGCCATTAGTACACTTTTATGCAGTGGAAGGTTCAAATGTGTTCAGATCAGATTTTCTTGGTGAACCATGGACTGCGTGGTAAAGTGACCCTTGTGTAGTTAGCCTGGGTGACTGAACCCTTCTTAGCTGCTAAACTGTGGGGGTGGAGTGGGGTGGATGGGGACTGTGTTCGATATGACAACACACTAAAAGAAAAATAAACGACTATTAATGTTAATCAGAGAGACTCGGAAATTTATGTTTGATATTGATCCAAATGGATATGGACCCTGATTTAACTTTCATTGTTAATTTGTTTATTTTTCAAGGAAGATTCTTTATCCATAAAATGGTGTGGGCCCGAGAACAAACCCCTCTTCACATTATTTAAGATATAATTTAAATATTATTTAGACATTATCCATAAATGTAAAAACTATAAAGGAATACGCGCCATAAAAGTTTGACAAATTGAAAATGTTTCTTGATATGTAATACCCCCCTGTCTGTTAGGTTTATGTACTCTTGTTTGTATATTTCTGTTTTTGTATAGGTTGTGTTCATAAATTATATCTATTTTTAAATAATAATAAAAAAATAAAAAATAATAATACAATTTAAATATATATAACACACTAAAACCTAACGCCATATCCCTTCAGCGGTAACTTCTGATCATAATAGCTGGCTATGAGAGCGTAAGCTAATGTGAGTTGTGAGGTTGTGTGCTGCTGGCTTCAAACTCTCATCAAGTGGCTAAATGACAGTAGGCAGACACACAATGATGCAGCTATTTTACAGGTCAAGTGGGTTAAGTGGTTCAGTTGAGCATCAACACTATAGTCAACACGGATGACTGTACAACAACAGTACTCTATTAAAACTAGGGCTGGGAATCTCCCTGTAGAGAGGCCAAACATTTAGTTAAAACAATTTAAAACAATCTATAAGGATGAAAAATTGTGTTTTGGAGCAGGTACTGCCGACTAGCGCTAGCTAACGCTATCTAGCAACACATTTTTTTATTTATTATAGATGCTTGGAGTCAAAGTATCGATATAATATCGTCCTAAATAATATTACGATATGTAAATGTATTTTTTTCCCCCCATCACTAATTTAAACTGTACTAGAAAAACAAAGTGTCATTTTTGGTTTTCTAAATAAAGAAAAAAAAAAGTGGAAATAGGATGTGACCATGACGACAAGTTAAAAGTATTGAGCAAATAAAACCATGGATGTCTGTTATTTGTCCTTTTCCCAATCGTCTACACAGTGGTCATCTTTGACAAGCACCACTCCAATATAAAGACAGGCCTGCATTACAAGTACAAAGCTAAAAGGAATTAGCTTTCATCCAAATAAACTGTTTAAATCAGTAAAGGTGAATAGATGTTTTAAATTTAACTAGACAAGTCAGTTAAGAACAAATTCTTATTTACAATAACGGCCTAGGAACAGTGGGTTAACTGCCTTGTTCAGGGGGCAGAACGACAGATTTGTACCTTGTCAGCTCGGGGATTTGATCTAGTAACCTTTTGGTTACTGGCCCAACACTCTAACCACTAGGCTACCTGCCAAGATGACACCCTGTTAAAGGAGGAGATGAGGAGATGACACCCTATTAAATGAGGAGATGAGGAGATGACACCCTGTTAAATGAGGAGATGAGGAGATGACACCCTGTTAAATGAGGAGAGGAGGAGATGAGGAGATGACACCCTGTTAAATGAGGAGATGAGGAGATGACATCCTGTTAAATGAGGAGATGAGGAGATGACACCCTGTTAAATGAGGAGACAATGAGATGAGGAGAGGACATCCTGTTAAATGAGGAGATGAGGAGATGACTTCCTGTTAAATGAGGAGATGAGGAGATGACGCCCTGTTAAATGAGGAGATTGGAGATGACACCCTGTTAAATGAGGAGAGGAGATGAGGAGATGACACCCTGTTAAATGAGGAGATGAGGAGATGACACCCTGTTAAATGAGGAGATGAGGAGAGGATACCCTGTTAAATGAGGAGATGAGGAGATGACACCCTGTTAAATGAGGAGATGAGGAGATGACACCCTGTTAAATGAGGAGATGAGGAGATGACACCCTGTTAAATGAGGAGATGAGGAGATGACACCCTGTTAAATGAGGAGATGAGGAGATGACATCCTGTTAAATGAGGAGATGAGGAGAGGATACCCTGTTAAATGAGGAGACGACACCCTGTTAAATGAAGAGATGAGGAGAGGATACCCCGTTAAATGAGGAGACGACACCCTGTTAAATAAGGAGATTGGAGATGAGGAGATGACACCATGTTAAATTAGGAGATGAGGAGAGGACACCCTGTTAAATGAGGAGATGAGGAGATGACACCCTGTTAAATGAGGAGATGAGATGACATCCTGTTAAATGAGGAGATGAGGAGATGAGGAGATGACACCCTGTTAAATGAGATGAGAGGATACCCTGTTAAATGAGGACATGACACCCTGTTAAATGAGGAGATGACATCCTGTTAAATGAGGAGATGAGATGACACCCTGTTAAATGAGGAGATGAGGAGAGGACACCCTGTTAAATGAGGAGATGAGGAGAGGACACCCTGTTAAATGAGGAGATGAGGAGAGGACACCCTGTTAAATGAGGAGATGAGGAGAGGACACCCTGTTAAATGAGGAGATGAGGAGAGGACACCCTGTTAAATGAGGAGATGAGGAGAGGACACCCTGTTAAATGAGGAGATGAGGAGAGGACACCCTGTTAAATGAGGAGATGAGGAGAGGACTCCCTGTTAAATGAGGAGATGAGGAGAGGACACCCTGTTAAATGAGGAGATAGGAGATGAGGAGATGAGGAGAGGACACCCTGTTAAATGAGGAGATGAGGACATGAGGAGATGACACCCTGTTAAATGAGGAGATGAGGAGATGACATCCTGTTAAATGAGGAGATGAGGAGATGACACCCTGTTAAATGAGGAGATGAGGAGATGACACCCTGTTAAATGAGGAGATGAGGAGAGGACACCCTGTTAAATGAGGAGATGACACCCTGTTAAATGAGGAGATGAGGAGAGGACACCCTGTTAAATGAGGAGATGAGGAGATGAGGAGAGGACACCCTGTTAAATGAGGAGATGAGGAGAGGACACCCTGTTAAATGAGGAGAGGACACCCTGTTAAATGAGGAGATGACACCCTGTTAAATGAGGAGATTAGGAGAGGACACCCTGTTAAAGGGATAGTGTTTGATTCTGACAATTGGGATCCTTATTTGCGTGCAGTTTGAAGGAAGTTGAAGGTCATTTCGCGTGGGGTATTGCTAACTGCACACATAGACATACAAATCTGACTCTGGGTAAGTAGAAAAACAGAATCTCCTACTTTAACATGCAGCTCCCCAAGAAGGAAATGCATCCCTATCAACAAACTGAAAGATCCTGACTGGCCTCCACTTGTCCAGTCACCTTAGTGCTCAGTTGGTTTCAAGCCATTGGCTCACAGCATGGTTGAGGCCCCTCACACTGGCATAACCTCCTCCTCCCTGTAGAATTGCCAGGCTCGCACTACAGTAGGCCACAGGACCCGAATGCCTCACACGCAGCACAGCACATAACTCTTTGTGAAATGCGCCATAAAAACTAGAAAGTGTATTGGGGGGGGTTGGCAGTGGCCTTTTGTACAGTCAGAAATAGCACAGACAGTAAGTCCTCTGGGACATTATTAAATGCCTCGACTAGAATAGGGTATAGCGAATAGGGGTGTGAACGTATAAACGAAATTGGGATCCTTAACGTTAATAAGAAATCCCTAACCGAAAACCTTTTTTTTTTTTTAATTTAATTATTTTTTCGTCTTCACAAAATGAAACTTCAAATCACAGTGCTACCACAAACAGGTCCCGATCATCATCACAACGGGATTATATATATATTTTTTACAAATACCTAACTCAACAATGCTGTAATGTTAGTAGGAGCAAGCTTCAATGCATGAGGGAGCGTTAATGAATGAGGGAGCTTTAATGCATGAGGGAGCTTTACTGCATGAGGGATCTTTAATGGAAGAAGGAGATTTAAGGAATAATGGAGTTTTAATACAAGAGGGAGCTTTAATGCCAAAGGGAGCTTTAATGCATGGGGGAGCTTTAATGCATGAGGGAGCTTTAATGCACGAGGGAGCTTTAATGCATGAGGGGGCTTTAATGCATGAGGGAGCTTTAAGGAATAATGGAGCTTTAATGCAAGAGGGAGCTTTAATGCATGAGGGAGCTTTAAGGAATAATGGAGTTTTAATGTAAAAGGGAGCTTTAATGCATGAGGGGGCTTTAATGCATGAGGGAGCTTTAATGCATGAGGGAGCTTTAATGCACAAGGGAGCTTTAATGCACAAGGGAGCTTTAATGCATGGGGGAGCTTTAATGCATGGGGGAGCTTTAATGCATGAGGGAGCTTTAATGCACAAGGGAGCTTTAATGCATGAGGGGGCTTTAATGCATGAGGGAGCTTTAAGGAATAATGGAGTTTTAATGTAAAAGGGAGCTTTAATGCATGAGGGGGCTTTAATGCATGAGGGAGCTTTAATGCACAAGGGAGCTTTAATGCCAAAGGGAGCTTTAATGCATGGGGGAGCTTTAATGCATGGGGGAGCTTTAATGCATGAGGGAGCTTTAATGCACAAGGGAGCTTTAATGCATGAGGGGGCTTTAATGCATGAGGGAGCTTTAAGGAATAATGGAGTTTTAATGTAAAAGGGAGCTTTAATGCATGAGGGAGCTTTAATGCATCAGGGAGCTTTAAGGAATAATGGAGCTTTAATGCAAGAGGGAGCTTTAATGCATGAGGGAGCTTTAAGGAATAATGGAGTTTTAATGTAAAAGGGAGCTTTAATGCATCAGGGAGCTTTAAGGAATAATGGAGCTTTAATGCAAGAGGGAGCTTTAAGGAATAATAGAGCTTTAATGCACGAGAGAGCTTTAATGCAAGAGGGAGCTTTAATGCAAGAGGGAGCTTTAATGCAAGAGGGAGCTTTAATGCATGAGGGAGCTTTAATGTAAGAGGGAGCTTTAATGCATGAGGGAGCTTTAATGTAAGAGGGAGCTTTAATGCATGAGGGAGCTTTAAGGAATAATGGAGCTTTAATGCAAGAGGGAGCTTTAATGTAAGAGGGAGCTTTAATGCATGAGGGAACTTTAAGGAATAATAGAGCTTTAATGCATGAGGGAGCTTTAATGTAAGAGGGAGCTTTAATGCATGAGGGAACTTTAAGGAATAATAGAGCTTTAATGCATGAGGGAACTTTAAGGAATAATAGAGCTTTAATGCATGAGGGAGCTTTAATGCAAGAGGGAGCTTTACTGCATGAGGGAGCATTAATACATGAGGGAGCTTTAATTAATAATAGAGCTTTAATGTATGAGGGAGCTTTAATGTAAGAGGGAGCGTTAATACACGAGGGAGCTTTAATGAATAATAGAGCTTTAATGTATGAGGGAGCTTTCATGCAGAGAGCGAGAGGGTCAACGCAGAGTAGCAGCCATGTGAGTGACGAGGGGGAACAGGGACAGGGAGAGAGATAGTCTACCAGCACGAGTTGACTTGGATGCTATCTTATTGTTATTTATTTATCATGTCATTACATAGATGCTGGATGGGTATAGGGAACATTAGAGTATCATGTAGTATCCTAAACCTATCACTGTTACTTTGAGCTGGGTGAATGGAATATGAATGACAGTAACCTAAACCTGTCACTGTTACATTGAACTGGGTGAATATGAATGACAGTAACCTAAACCTATCACTGTTACATTGAACTGGGTGAATATGAATGACAGTAACCTAAACCTATCACTGTTACATTGAACTAGGTGAATGAAATATGAATGACAGTCATCCAATATGCTGTAACAGAAATAAGGCCATGTTCATAATAAAAAATTTAAAAACAATCGTCCTCCCTAATCTTAAACGGCATCGACTGTCACTGGTATAAAGATAAGGCGAAAACTGCTTATCCAATAGAAATCCCCTATCACACTGGTAGGCGATGTCATGGCGATGTTGGCTAGCTAAACTCATGCCTACCTACACGCCATGGGGTCTAATGGTCATCTCGAGTTGAACTGCCCATGTACAGGCCATCGAATCAAAGGCACCCACTCGTCGATTTTTTTGTTTAGAATTAAAAACGAGTTTGTCACTTTTACAAGGTTGGAGTAATTACATGTTCAGCTACTTAAGACATTGGCTCAAATCGAGATTGTGCCATTAGATTTTTTTTTTTTAAATGAACTAAGGAAGATTTTTTTTCACATCTCATTGAGTACGGTTACATGTTTCGTATTTGTTTCGTAGTCTGAATAATGTAATAATTTGATTTAAACGTTTACATGCTATGCAAGAAGATGAAATATGTATCTAATAATCACGTTTACATGGACACATCTGAAATCAGGCTACCTGATGATACTTTGATAGATGCAGGAAATTGCCAGTCAAAATAAACATTCTACCACAGCAACCATGTTATTTTTGTGATGCCTATTTAATTCTGAGATCGGACATATAGCGTTTAAATGGGGAAAAAAAATAATTCTAAAATGCCTTCTTTTCGTTTTTCAGAACTCGCACAAAACAAGGAAGCCCGAAACATGCGCAGATCTAATACACTGCTTTAACTGAGGAGTTACAGGCCATAATAATTCAAAAAGATTCCTCAGAAAACCAGCTGTTTTAATTGTCATATGCTTACAAGATTAGGACCTTACGCCGATTAAGATAAACAGAGTAAGGTGTTTACATGACTAATGCCATATTCGACCTTCTGCCATAATCAGTTTAAAAATCAAATGATTACTGTGCATATTGACTTCTCGAACCCCAAACCACTGCCTGGTCTGTTTCGCAAGCGTTCCCGGAAGTCTCGGGATGTTGTTCCTCCGGGTTTAGAAACTCTGTTGTTTAAATATGCGATTGCCCGGCCAATCCTCATGCACTGTTGCACCTATGGAACTAATCTACTGAGCACTATTGGTGCTCCACCCAAGCAAGGCATTTGATTGATTTGCCGTGCTGTGAGGCGTCACTGTTTTACACCGGGTTCCCACCCCTATTTAGCTATTCTTCTGCCATAAACTTCCCCAGGTCGTTTTAGGGAAGCCTGTTTTGCAACGAGGCTAGTCACATCCCTAATAGAGGCTGATATGGCTAAGCTAGAGACCTCTTTAGTGGAGTTTTGCCATATCTAGAGAGGAAGTAAAAATACGAAAAGAAAAAAAATGCAATTTAAGAATGGGAAGCATAGAAATAACACACATAGTATATAACTACCGCTTCTTAGACTTGCTTTCATGGAGAATGACAGATCTATAGATCACATTTCTATGTGAATTTGGTACATATTGCAAAAATGTACATATTGCATTTTTAAAACCACAAAAAAATACTGTACTTGAGGTGGTGTTCCTTCAAACAGTGGTATGGGGAGGGATCCAGCTGTTTGTCCATTTCAACACAATGAATGGCATGTCTAATAAACTCACAGTAGGCTGTAAATAAAGCCTGGACTCTGTCCTCACATGTAGTGATTTCATTTTTTAATTGCCACATGAGCACAGATCAAAAATATGTTCTTACTGTTTTGAATAAAGTAGGCTATATGAGCCAGAGGAGAATGTTAATCCTTGGTGTTTGTTGTTAATCCTTGGGGATTGTTGTTAATCCTTGGTGCAAAAGAAGATTAAATCTGCACAAATACTGCATCTTCCCCCATCTGTCAAATGTCAACCGTTGAGAACTAGCCATACTATTAAAGCCTTTTGTAAAAGATTGGGATAACCTCATCTACATTGTCAAAATGAGCCAATGGTATTTTGAAAGACTCACAATTCGGGAAAAATCGGTGAACAGATTCAAGGGAATAACTTTCCCAGTTGTGTAAATACCCCCCGACTCTCCTCAAAACATGGGCAGAGTTCTCATGCAAAACCTCTTTTTGTTGTTGTTGCTTATTACAACAACTTTCTTTCCCTGAGGTTATGTGGCAGATGGATTTATATTCAGGGCAATAGAGCAACTGAAACTCATCCAACATTGTAAAAGCAACACTGCTCTTTTGAAAGGAAAGCATAAACATGTGTTTGTTATTATAGGCCTACTACAATTTCTCTCATACTCTCTCATAAATTAAAAACATGATGCACTTATTAGCCTAGATTTTAGCTGCAGTTTATCTTATTTACTATATGCCAATTTATCTAGTTTGCAAACTTTTACTAAAGCATACGCTGTAACAAAACGCAAGATAATCTGAGAAAAGATCAATATTTTTTTGTAGCTGTGTTGTCAAAGGGCAATGCCCATCCCTAACTTCCCCCTTCGCCTCTCCCGGCTGTCAAACGGCAGAGCATGAAATGACTTCTTGCATACACGTTGGTCTCGCAAACCTAGCAGAGACTTTTGGTTTTAAAATATCAGGAACATTAAGAGATGGATGAATATGGACAAAACTGTACTTAGCATAGCATGAAGAGATTCACAATTTGCCTACGCTAGCTAGCTAAATGTACCCTAGCTTCACGCCTAGCGTTCATCACCAAGTTAACTAGCTAACTACAGTTGTCATCCGAGCTACGTTGGCTATATATACTGAACAAAAATAAAAACACAACATGTAAAGTGTTGGTCCCATTCTTCATGAACTGAAATAAAAAAAATCCTAGAAATGTCTTCCGTGCCAGGAAATTCCATTCACCTGACAGGTGTGGCTTATCAAGAAGCTGATTAAACAGCATGATCATTACACAGGTGCACCTTGTGCTGGGGATAATAAAAGGTGCCGTTTTGTCACACAACACAATTGCCATAGTTGTCTCATGTTTTGAGGGGGCGTACAATTGGCATGCTGACTGCAGGAATGTCCAACAGAGCTGTTGCCAACTTTGTTTATGAGAAATTTAGCAGTAAACCCAACCCGCCTCACAACCACAGACCACGTGTAACCACGCCAGCCCAGGACCTCCACATCTGGCTTCTTCACCTGCAGGACCGTCTGAGGTGGGGGGTGCTGCTGAGGAGTATTTATGTCTGTAATAACCCTAACCCTTTTTTTTTTGGGGGGGATAATTCTGATTGGCTGGGCCTGGCTCCCCAGTGGGTGGACCTATACTCCTGCATAGGTCCACCCACTGGGGAGCCACAGATTAGGACCAGATTCATTTATTTTCAATTGACTGATTTCCTTTTATCACCTGTAACATCTTTGTTGCGTTTATATTTTTGTGCAGTGTAGCTAACCTGTTGTTCCCATGTTGGCTAACTACAGTACCATTCTTTGGCTAAATGGCCAAACTAGCTAGCTAACGTTAGCGAGCTAATAAATAATGAAATCTATTTAGCTAACTGTCTTGTCTAATTTATAGTACTCTTTGCCAACTAGATATAATATACAAAACTTCAATAGCTCGCTTATCGGCGTCAGAGCACAGGTCCAAAACTCTTGAAAGTTAAGTCAGCTAACAAACTAACCAACTATTAATCAATGTTACCTGGGTGTTTATTCTGTACGGATTCTGCTGTCTATCCTCTGTGGCAAATTTGATTTTGTCTAGATGCACTAGAAGGGTTTCTCTTTGATGAAAAGGAAACGCTGGATGCAACGAAGCCATAGTAAAAAGCAACGCAAACTGCTCCAAGGGTCCGACTGCTTCCTCTATTGGACGCCCGCAAATATGCTCTGTTCTCCTGAACGTTTTCCCGTCCACACGCGAAGGATGGAACGGGTCCCTGAAGGGAGAAACAGAATAACCGGGATAGTTTTTGTAGAACAAGGACGGATCCGTATGGTTCAATATCTGAAATAGTATTCCCGCACACTCCCTGCTGTCAGATCGCAGAAGAGATAAGCAGACCAGCAGTTTGGAGCGCACCACCGGGTCGATAACATCAGATAAAATGCCCAAATCATTCGGACAGTTCGCCCTGATCTCGACATCCCGTAGAATTGGGTAATCTTTCCGTGCCAAGTCTTCCAGACAGGAGCCCAAAAACCGGAGTTCGAGCGGCTGGCACATATGCAGCAGTCCGCACATTAACTCGATCCGCTTGGCAGGATTTAGATGTAAACCAAACCACTCGAAAACGGTCTCTTTGTCCAATTGAGATGGATATCCTGGGTGTCTGGATGAATCTTCGAGCCTGTCCGAGATCGTGGGAGAGACCGATCTGGGAATATGGAGATCCGGCTGTTCCTCGGCCGTATCATCTCCTGCCTCCGCGGTTCTCATGGGCAGCTTCGTTTTAAGCATTATCCGGCTCGACTGGAAAGGCTTCAAGGCGTAAATGACTGTTAAATATAGCTACATCCTTTGATCGTCTAACTGCTGTGTAATGCAGAATCAACAGAAGCAAATCAAATTTTCAGTAATAGTCAGAGAGACTCTCGGCGACAAGCTTTAGTTTTCATTTCTCCTTCACTGTAGACGGCACTCTGATGACCTGTCAATCATTCATAAACCCCTCCCCTTTCCGTAGAAGCGTACTGGGTCCTGAATTTCAGCTGAGTGGTAGTTTGTTAATTAATAAAAGTTTCATAACAATTTGAGCTTATCTTTTATTTATCTACAATGTAGGTAGAAGTACAATTTTTAGAGTGGTACATTTTAACATGTGTTTAATGTCGAATCTGTAGGATCTTATGAAATGGAAAGCCTATATTATGTGATGTATGAAATGACAAGCCTATATTATGTGATTTCATAGTATTCATTGCTCAATTTATTGCGGTAGTAGTAATTCAGTTTCATGTATCCCTTCAAAATGCTTAGGCCTAATGCAGAAGTAAAAAATATGTGTGTATTAAAATGTGATCTCTTGATTTAGACATCCATGCATGTAAAATACTGTGTTTGTCTAACACTTTACATGATAGTGGTCTTATTACTGTGTTTTAATTATTGTTCCTATGGGCCAAGCGAGAGATGAGGATTCCTTTAGACAACACTGACCCCTAGTGGCTCACAAACAACATTGCATAAGTAGTACGTGCATAATACCAAGACCATGATATATTTTCACTCCTGTTGGCTAAAGACTACAGTACCCTACTGTATGTGAAATATGTCAGATTTAATCATACATCCTTGATAATCCCTGTAGACTTCAACATATTGATGGTAATTTAACATGGCATTTGGAGGCAGTGTCAGAGGAAGGACCTAAAAATGGTCAAACACTCCAGCCAGCCTAGTCATAGACTCACAACCGAAGAACAGGTGTACGGCGTTGTGTGGGCGAGCGCTCTGCTGAGGTCAACGTTGTGAACAGGGTGCCCCATAGGGTTAGGTTATGGTATGGGGGCAGGCATAAGCTACGAACAAAGAACACAATTGCATTTTAATCGATGGCAATTTGAATGCACAGAGAAACCATGAAAAGATCTTGAGGCTCATTCTGAGGCCCATTATTTTTAAGGTATCTGTGACCAACAGATGCATATCTGTATTCCCAGTCATGTGAAATCCATAGATGAATGCCTAATGAATTCATCACAATTGACACATTTCCTTATATCAACTGTAACTCAGTAAAATCTTTAAAATTGTTGCATGTTGTGTTGATATTTTTGTTCAGTATACATTAAAACTCTACACCGAGCATGAAGAGCCTTTTTATTTTGATATATAAATAAAGAAATTAACTGGGTGTTTCGAGCACTGATCATCAGACCGTATACCACGGGTATGACAAAACATTTATTTTTACTACTCTGATTTAGTTGGTAACCAGTTTATAATAGCAATAAGGCACCTCGGGGGTTTGTGGTATGTGGCCAATATACCAGAGCCCCTCGGGCTTAATTGCTTTAAATACATTGAAGGAGGCTGCTGGATGGCTCATAATAATGGCTGAAATGGATTAAATGGAATGGATTGAATGGAATGGTATCAAACACATGGAAATCATGTCTTCCATACCATTCCATTGATTCCATTCCAGCCATTCCATTCAATCCATTCCATTGATTCCATTCCATCCATTACTATGAGCCCATCCTCCCTAATGAAGGTGCCACCGGCTGCCTGTGACATACAGCTCGTTCGGGAAGTTTTCACAACCCTTGACTTTTTCCACATTTTGTTACGTTACATTTTTATTCTAAAATGGATTAGGCAATCAGGTTGACACTTGAAGGTAGCCTAACGGTTGGAGTGTTGGGCCAGTAACCAAAAAGGTCACTGTTTTGAATAGCCGAGAGGTTAAAAATCTGTCGATGTCCCTTGAGCAAGGCACTCTAATTTGCTCCAGGGGCTCCGTACTACTATGGCTGACGCTGTAAAACAACACCTATCATACTACTATGACTGACCCTGTAAAACAACACCTATCATACTACTATGGCTGACCCTGTAAAACAACACCTATCATACTACTATGACTGACCCTGTAAAACAACACCTATCATACTACTATGACTGACCCTGTAAAACAACACCTATCATACTACTATGGCTGACCCTGTAAAACAACACCTATCATACTACTGTGACTGACCCTGTAAAACAACACCTATCATACTACTATGACTGACCCTGTAAAACAACACCTATCATACTACTATGACTGACCCTGTAAAACAACACCTATCATACTACTATGACTGACCCTGTAAAACAACACCTATCATACTACTATGGCTGACCCTGTAAAACAACACCTATCATACTACTATGACTGACCCTGTAAAACAACACCTATCATACTACTATGACTGACCCTGTAAAACAACACCTATCATACTACTATGACTGACCCTGTAAAACAACACCTATCATACTACTATGGCTGACCCTGTAAAACAACACCTATCATACTACTATGGCTGACCCTGTAAAACAACACCTATCATACTACTATGACTGACCCTGTAAAACAACACCTATCATACTACTATGGCTGACCCTGTAAAACAACACCTATCATACTACTATGGCTGACCCTGTAAAACAACACCTATCATACTACTATGGCTGACCCTGTAAAACAACACCTATCATACTACTATGGCTGACCCTGTAAAACAACACCTATCATACTACTATGACTGACCCTGTAAAACAACACCTATCATACTACTATGGCTGACCCTGTAAAACACATTTCACTGCACCTATCATACTACTATGACTGACCCTGTACAACAACACCTATCATACTACTATGGCTGACCCTGTAAAACAACACCTATCATACTACTATGACTGACCCTGTAAAACAACACCTATCATACTACTATGGCTGACCCTGTAAAACAACACCTATCATACTACTATGGCTGACCCTGTAAAACAACACCTATCATACTACTAAGGCTGACCCTGTAAAACAACACCTATCATACTACTACGACCCTGTACAACAACACCTACCATACTACTATGGCTGACCCGGTAAAACACATTTCACTGGACCTATCATACTACTATGACTGACCCTGTAGAACAACACCTATCGTACTACTATGGCTGACCCTGTAAAACAACACCTATCGTACTACTATGACTGACCCTGTAAAACAACACCTATCATACTACTATGACTGACCCTGTAAAACAACACCTATCATACTACTATGGCTGACCCTGTAAAACAACACCTCTCATACTACTATGACTGACCCTGTAAAACAACACCTATCATACTACTATGACTGACCCTGTACAACAACACCTATCATACTACTATGGCTGACCCTGTACAACAACACATTTCACTGCACCAGTCCGGTGTGTGACAATAAAACATGATATACTGTGTGTTTGGAAAGAATTCAGAACCCTTGACTTGTTCCACATTTTGTTACGTTACAGCCTTATTCTAAAATGGCAAAAACATATATGACAAACATTAATCTACCCACAATACCCCCATAACGACAAAGTGAAAACAAGTTTTTAGAAATTTGTGCAAATTAATTAAAAATAAAAACTGAAATACCTTATTTACATAAATATTTGTATTTATTATGGATCCCCATTAGTTCCTGTCAATACAGAAGCTACTCTTCCTGGGGTCCATTAAAATTAAGGCAGTTTATACCATTTTAAAAACATTCCAGTACATTCACAGATTTCACAACACACTGTGTGCCCTCAGGCCCCTACTCCACCACTACCACATATCTACAACACACTGTGTGCCCTCAGGCCCCTACTCCACCACTACCACATATCTACAACACACTGTGGGTCCTCAGGCCCCTACTCCACCACTACCACATATCTACAACACACTGTGGGCCCTCAGGCCCCTACTCCACCACTACCACATATCTACAACACACTGTGGGCCCTCAGGCCCCTACTACACCACTACCACATAGCTACAGTACAAAATCCATGTGTATGTATAGTGCGTATGTTATCGTGTGTGTGTGTGTGTGTGTGTGTGTGTGTGTGTGTGTGTGTGTGTGTGTATGTGTGTGTATGCATGTGTGTGTGCCAATGTTTGTGTTGCTTCACAGTCCCCGCTGTTCCATAAGGTGTTTTTTGAATCTGTTTTTTAAATCTAATTTTACTGCTTGCATCAGTTACTTGATGTGGAATAGAGTTCCATGTAGTCATGGCTCTATGTACAGTAGTACTGTGTGCCTCCCATAGTCTGTTCTGGAACTCGGGACTGTGAAGAGGCCTCTTGTGGCATGTCTTGTGGGGTATGCATGGGTGTCCGAGCTGTGTGCCAATAGTGTAGACAGACAGCTCGGTGCATTCAACAAGTCAATACCTCTCATAAATAAAAGTAGTGATGAAGTCAATCTCTCCTCCACTTTCAGCCAGGAGAGATTGACATGCATATTATTAATATTAGCTCTCTGTGTACATCCAAGGGCCAGCCATGCTGCCCTCTTCTGAGACAATTGCAATTTTCCTAAGCCCTTTTTTGTGATACCTGACCATACGACTGAACAGTAGTCAAGGTGCGACAAAACTAGGGCCTGTAGTATCTGCCTTGTTGATAGTGTTGTTAAGAAGGTAGAAACTGGGGCCTGTAGGACCTGCCTTGTTGATAGTGCTGTTAAGAAGGTAGAAATTAGGGCCTGTAGGACCTGCCTTGTTGATAGTGTTGTTAAGAAGGTAGAAACTAGGGCCTGTAGGACCTGCCTTGTTAATAGTGCTGTTAAGAAGGTAGAAACTAGGGCCTGTAGGACCTGCCTTGTTGATAGTGTTGTTAAGAAGGTAGAAACTAGGGCCTGTAGGACCTGCCTTGTTGATAGTGTTGTTAAGAAGGTAGAAACTAGGGCCTGTAGGACCTGCCTTGTTGATAGTGCTGTTAAGAAGGTAGAAACTAGGGCCTGTAGGACCTGCCTTGTTGATAGTGTTGTTAAGAAGGTAGAAACTAGGGCCTGTAGGACCTGCCTTGTTGATAGTGTTGTTAAGAAGGTAGAAACTAGGGCCTGTAGGACCTGCCTTGTTGATAGTGTTGTTAAGAAGGTAGAACCTAGGGCCTGTAGGACCTGCCTTGTTGATAGTGCTGTTAAGAAGGTAGAAACTAGGGCCTGTAGGACCTGCCTTGTTGATAGTGCTGTTAAGAAGGTAGAAACTAGGGCCTGTAGGACCTGTCTTGTTGATAGTGCTGTTAAGAAGGTAGAAACTAGGGCCTGTAGGACCTGCCTTGTTGATAGTGTTGTTAAGAAGGTAGAAACGAGGGCCTGTAGGACCTGCCTTGTTGATAGTGCTGTTAAGAAGGTAGAAACTAGGGCCTGTAGGACCTGTCTTGTTGATAGTGTTGTTAAGAAGGTAGAAACTAGGGCCTGTAGGACCTGCCTTGTTGATAGTGCTGTTAAGAAGGTAGAAACTAGGTCCTGTAGGACCTGTCTTGTTGATAGTGTTGTTAAGAAGGCAGAGCAGCGCTTTATTATAGACAGACTTCTTCCCATCTTAGCTACTACTGCACAATATGCTTTGACCATGACAGTTTAATCTAAGGTTATTACAAGCAGTTTTGTCATCTCAAATTGCTCAATTTCCACAGTATTTATTACAAGATTTAGTTGAGATTTAGGGTTTAGTGAGTGTTTTGTTCCAAATACAATGCTTTTAGTTTTAGAAATATTTAGGGCTGACTTATTCCTTGCCACCTACTCTGAAACGAACTGCAGCTCTTTGTTGAGTGTTGGAGTTATTTCAGTCACTGTCGTAGCTGACGTGTAGAGTGTTGAGTCATACGCATACATCCACACTCTGGCTTTACTCAAAGTCAGCGGCATGTCGTACTTGCGGAGGACAACAGGATCCTTTGCTATGAGACTATAAATTGAGTTCAGGTGCTTCCTGTTTCCATTTATCATCCTTAAGATGTTTCTTCAACTTGATTGGAGTCCACCTGTGCTAAATTCAATTGATTGGACATGATTTGGAAAGGCACACACCTGTCTATATAAGGTCCCACAGTTGACAGTGCATGTCAGAGCAAAAACCAAGCCATGAGCTCGAAGGTATTGTCTATAGATCTCTGAGACAGGATTGTGTCGAGGCACAGATCTGGGGAAGGTTACCAAAACATTTCTGCAGCGTTAAAGGTCCCCAAGAACACAGTGACCTCCATCATTTTTAAATGGAAGAAGTTTGGAACTGAGAAACCGGGGGAGCAGGGCCTTTATACAGGGAGGCGAACAAGAACCCAATGGTCACTGACATACCTACAGATTTCCTCTGTGGGAAAGTCTTCCAGAAGTACAACCATCTCTGCAGCACTCCAACAATCAGGCCTTTATGGTAGAGTAGCCAGACGGTAGCCACTCCTCAGTAAAAGGCACATGACAGCTCACTTGGAGTTTTCCAAAAGGCACCTAAAGACTATCAGACCATGAGAAACAATATTCTCTGGTCTGATGAAACCAAGATTGAACTCTTAGGCCTGAATGCCAAGCATCAAGTCTGGAGGAGACCTGGCACCATCCCTACGGTGAATCATGGTGGTGGCAGCATCATGCTGCTGGGATGTTTTTCAGTGGCAGGGACTGGGAGACTAGTCAGGATTGAGGGAAAGATGAACGAAGCAAAGTACAGAGAGATTCTTGATGGAAACCTGCTCCAGAGCGCTCATGATCTCAGACTGGGGGCGAAGGTTAACGTTCTAACAGGACAACGACCCTAAGCACACAGCCAAGACAACACAGGGGGGGCTTCAGGACAAGTCTTTGAATGTCCTTGAGTGGCCCAGCCAGAGTCCAAACTTGAACCCCTGGAGAGACCTGAGAGACCTGAAAATAGCTCTGCAGCAACGCTCCCCATCTAACCTGACAGAGCTTGAGAGGATCTGCAGAGAAGAATGGGAGAAACTCCCCAAATACAGGTGTGCCAAGTTTGTAGCGTCATACCCAAGAAGACTCGGGGCTGTAATCGCTGCCAAAGGCTCTTCAACAAAGTACTGAGGCCTGAATACTTATGTAAACGTGATATGTCCGTTTTTTTATTTGTAATAAATTTGCAAAATGGTCTAAACCTATTTTGCTTTGTCATTATGGGGTATTGTGTGTAGATTGATGAGGGAATAAAACAGTTTAATATATTTTAGAATTAAGGCTGTAACGTAACAAAATGTTGAATAAGTCAAGGGGTGTGAATAGTTTCCAAATGCACTGTATATCATGTTTTATTGTCACACACTGGATAGGTGCAGTGAAATGTGTTGTTTTACAGGGTCAGTCATAGTAGTATGATAGGTGTTGTTTTACAGGGTCAGCCATAGTAGTATGATAGGTGCAGTGAAATGTGTTGTTTTACAGGGTCAGTCATAGTAGTATGATAGGTGTTGTTTTACAGGGTCAGTCATAGTAGGATAATAGGTGTTGTTTTACAGGGTCAGTCATAGTAGTATGATAGGTGTTGTTTTACAGGGTCAGCCATAGTAGTATGATAGGTGTTGTGTTTTACAGGGTCAGTCATAGTAGTATGATAGGTGTTGTTTTACAGGGTCAGCCATAGTAGTATGATAGGTGTTGTTTTACAGGGTCAGCCATAGTAGTATGATAGGTGTTGTTTTACAGGGTCAGCCATAGTAGTATGATAGGTGTTGTTTTACAGGGTCAGCCATAGTAGTATGATAGGTGTTGTTTTACAGGGTCAGTCATAGTAGTATGATAGGTGTTGTTTTACAGGGTCAGTCATAGTAGTATGATAGGTGTTGTTTTACAGGGTCAGTCATAGTAGTATGATAGGTGTTGTTTTACAGGGTCAGTCATAGTAGTATGATAGGTGTTGTTTACAGGGTCAGTCATAGTAGTATGATAGGTGTTGTTTTACAGGGTCAGTCATAGTAGTATGATAGGTGTTGTTTTACAGGGTCAGTCATAGTAGTATGATAGGTGTTGTTTTACAGGGTCAGTCATAGTAGTATGATAGGTGTTGTTGTACAGGGTCAGTACAGGGTCAGCCATAGTAGTATGATAGGTGTTGTTTTACAGGGTCAGCCATAGTAGTATGATAGGTGTTGTTTTACAGGGTCAGTCATAGTAGTATGATAGGTGTTGTTGTTTTACAGGGTCAGTCATAGTAGTATGATAGGTGTTGTTTTACAGGGTCAGCCATAGTAGTATGATAGGTGCAGATAAATGTGTTTTACAGGGTCAGCCATAGTAGTATGATAGGTGTTGTTTACAGGGTCAGTCATAGTAGTATGATAGGTGTTGTTGTACAGGGTCAGTCATAGTCAGCCATAGTAGTAGTATGAAAGGTGTTGTTTTACAGGGTCAGTCATAGTAGTATGATAGGTGTTGTTTTACAGGGTAGGTGTTTTTACAGGGTCAGCCATAGTAGGATGATAGGTGTTGTTTTACAGGGTCAGTCATAGTAGGATGATAGGTGTTGTTTTACAGGGTCAGCCATAGTAGGATGATAGGTGTTGTTTTACAGGGTCAGTCATAGTAGTATGATAGGTGTTGTTTTACAGGGTTGTACATGGGTCAGGGTCCATAGTAGTATGATAGGTGTTTTACAGGGTCAGTCATAGTAGTATGATAGGTGTTTTTACAGGGTCAGCCATAGTAGTATGATAGGTGCAGTGAAATGTGTTGTTTTACAGGGTCAGCCATAGTAGTATGATAGGTGCAGAGAAATGTGTTTTACAGGGTCAGCCATAGTAGTATGATAGGTGCAGAGAAATGTGTTTTACAGGGTCAGCCATAGTAGTATGATAGGTGCAGAGAAATGTGTTTTACAGGGTCAGCCATAGTAGTATGTCACACTTGGAGCAAATTAGGAATAAGGGCCTTGCTTAAGAGACATCGACAGATTTTTCACCTTTCAGGTATTCCAAACAGTGACCTTTTCGGTTACTGACCGTCAGGCTACGTTCAGGTGTCAACCTGATTGCCTGGGTTCTATTTACTTTCTCTCGTGAAGGTTCTCAGTCACTGATGACATTTCGGCTATGAAGAAAATGTGTTTAACTACTGTAGAAGCCTCATTTTACATTTACAGTAGCGGAGGAAATGTGAATAGAGCGTGTTCCACATCCAGCCATTTATGTTGTTACGGTCGTCCTCCTCTTCATCTGAAGAGGAGAGGCGAGAAGGATCGGAGGACCAAAATGCGGCGTGGTATGTGTTCATCATTCATTTTAATACAGAAAACACTGAACACTGAATACTATACAAAAACAGTAAACAAAATAACAACCGTGAAGCTAATGAGAACTGCGCTGAAACAAGCCATCAACATAGACAATCACCCACAAACAAACAGTGCAACCCAGGCTACCTAAGTATGATTCTCAATCAGAGACAACTAATGACACCTGCCTCTGATTGAGAACCATACTAGGCCGAAACATAGAAATCCCCAAATCATAGAAAAACAAACATAGACTGCCCACCCCAACTCACGCCCTGACCATACTAAATAATGACAAAACAAAGGAAATAAAGGTCAGAACGTGACATATGTAACATAAATCTAAAGTTAGACAAGTTATAATATAGTAGGCTACACAGATATTCTCAATCAAACTCAATCATAAACTGAAATCAAAAATGTTGCTACATTTCCACTAATTTCACAAAGTCAGGAGTTCCAGTAACAACATGTGGAGGGTCAGATGAGATGTCACAGGCTCCTGGGGTAACAACATGTGGAGGGTTAGATGAGACGTCGCAGGCTCCTGGGGAAACAACATGTGGAGGGTCAGATGAGACGTCGCAGGCTCCTGGGGAAACAACATGCAACATGTGGAGGGTCAGATGAGACGTCGCAGGCTCCTGGGGAAACAACATGCAACATGTGGAGGGTTAGATGAGACGGCGCAGGCTCCTGGGGAAACAACATGCAACATGTGGAGGGTTAGATGAGACGTCGCAGGCTCCTGGGGAAACAACATGTGGAGGGTCAGATGAGACGTCGCAGGCTCCTGGGGAAACAACATGGAGGGTCAGATGAGACGTCGCAGGCTCCTGGGGAAACAACATGTGGAGGGTCAGATGAGATGTTGCAGGCTCCTGGGTAAACAACATGTGGAGGGTTAGATGAGACGTCGCAGGCTCCTGGGGAAACAACATGTGGAGGGTTAGATGAGACGTCACAGGCTCCTGGGGAAACAACATGTGGAGGGTCAGATGAGACGTCGCAGGCTCCTGGGGAAACAACATGCAACATGTGGAGGGTTAGATGAGACGTCGCAGGCTCCTGGGGAAACAACATGTGGAGGGTCAGATGAGACGTCGCAGGCTCCTGGGGAAACAACATGTGGAGGGTTAGATGAGACGTCACAGGCTCCTGGGAAACAACATGTGGAGGGTTAGATGAGACGTCGCAGGCTCCTGGGGAAACAACATGTGGAGGGTCAGATGAGACGTCGCAGGCTCCTGGGGAAACAACATGGAGGGTCAGATGAGACGTCACAGGCTCCTGGGGAAACAACATGGAGGGTCAGATGAGACGTCGCAGGCTCCTGGGGAAACAACATGCAACATGTGGAGGGTTAGATGAGACGTCGCAGGCTCCTGGGGAAACAACATGTGGAGGGTCAGATGAGACGTCGCAGGCTCCTGGGGAAACAACATGCAACATGTGGAGGGTTAGATGAGACGTCGCAGGCTCCTGGGGAAACAACATGTGGAGGGTCAGATGAGACGTCGCAGGCTCCTGGGGAAACAACATGCAATATGTGGAGGGTTAGATGAGACGTCGCAGGCTCCTGGGGAAACAACATGTGGAGGGTCAGATGAGACGTCACAGGCTCCTGGGGAAACGACATGGAGGGTCAGATGAGACGTCGCAGGCTCCTGGGGAAACAACATGTGGAGCATTCTTTTTTTTCAGAATGTATTAATAGCCATTCCCAAAACCACTTTGATTACTTTACTTTGTTAGTAATGATCGGTTTTACTGTTAATTGACAGTGAAATGTCATGTGACATTTTGTGATTAACAGCTGGCATTAACTATTGATTCAAATTGTTTGTAAACGTGATGCACAGGTGTTGGTTTATCGCACGCACCTGCAGAGCTGTCTTCTATACAACTTCAGGAATGTCCGTTAATGTGATTGCGTTCAGATGACAATACATGGTCGATCAATGGTATATTTGCGTTTTGTAGCTTTTCGTACTCATATAGCCTATAAAAATGCATGTTTTTGATATATGTGGTGCTGGGAATATACCCTAATACCCCAACAGGCAAGTTTTAGTTCTGTGTCATGTCTTATCTAATGCAAGGTGCATGTGTAGCCATGATGTATCATCTAAATCAGGTGACAAGTTGAATTGCAACAGTGCAGGCTACTGTGGTAGTAGTCTATATGAGTAGCTGATGACTCGAGAATTTGTCCCTGTACTTTCTTTTCTATTCTGGAGCAATTAGTCAGTGAAGTACGTTATCCCCTGTCGGCTGCTGGAAATTATATGTAACAAAAGCCTGTTCTTGACTTTGAGTAAAGCTATCCAGTAGCCCAGTACTGACAGTGTTGCGTCATGGCTTGGCATTGAGTGGGAAACCTATGCGTGCCAAGTGGCAATGATGACCTGACCTCATATCTCTGGGCAAAGACAGTGAGACAGCTAAGAGACGGCTAAGGTACATTTACGTTTGGTGTGTTGGTGTATTGGTCATCATGTACGGTACTTTGTCTCTCATGGTAATGGTATTATGAGTTATGAATAGAGCCTTTCTGAATAAACGTGTCTTGTACCCACTCAATGCCAATCCATGATGCATTGTGACCCCCCCCACCTTTTACACTGCTGCTACTCTCTGTTATTATCTATGCATAATCACTTTAATAACTCTACCTACATGTACATATTATCTCAATTACCTTGACTAACCAGTGCCCCAGCACATTGACCCTGTATATACAGTTGATGTCAGAAGTTGACATACACTTAGGTTGGAGTCCTTAAAACTTGTTTTTCAAACACTCACCAAATGTGTTGTTAACAAACTATAGTTTTGGCAAGTCGGTTAGGACATCTACTTTGTGCATGACACAAGTTATTTTTCCAGCAATTGTTTACAGACAGATTATTTCACTTATAATTCACTGCATAACAATTCCAGTGGGTCAGAAATGTACATACACTAAGTTGACTGGGCCTTTAAACATCTTGGAAAATTACAGAAAATCATTGCTTTAGAAGCTTCTGATAGGCTATTGACATCATTTGAATCAATTGGAGGTGTACCTGTGGATGTATTTCAAGGCCTTCCTTCAAACTCAGTGCCTCTTTGCTTGACATCATGGGAAAATAAAAATAAATGAGCCAAGACCTTAATTAGGAAATTGTAGACCTCCACAAGTCTGGTTTGGGAGCAATTTCCAAACGCCTGAAGGTACCACGTTCATCTGTACAAACAATAGTACGCAAGTATAAACATCATGGGGCCCCGCAGCCGTCATACCGCTCAGGAAGGAGACACCTTCTGTCTCCTAGAGATGAACGTACTTTGGTGCGAAAAGTACAAATCAATCCTAGAACAACAGCAAAGAACCTTGTGAAGATGCTGGAGGAAACAGGTAGAAAAATATCTATATCCACAGTAAAACGAGTCCTATATCGACATAACCTGAAAGGCCACTCAGCAAGGAAGAAGCCACTGCTCCAAAACCGCAATAAAAAAGCCAGACTACGGTTTGTAACTGCACATGGGGACATAGATCGTACTTTGGTCTGATGAAACAAAAATAGAACTGTTTGGCCAAAATGACCATCGTTATGTTTGAAGGATAAAGTGGAACGCTTGCAAGCAGAAGAACACCATCCCAACCGTGAAGCACGGGGGTGGCAGCATCATGTTGTGGGGGTGCTTTGCTGCAGGAGGGACTGGTGCACTTCACAAAATAGATGGTATCATGAGGAAGAAAAATAATGTGGATATATTGAAGCAACATCTCAAGACATCAGTCAGGATGTTAAAGCTTGGTCGCAAATGGGTCTTCCAAATGGACAATGACCCCAAGCATACTTCCAAAGTTGTGGCAAAATGACTTAAGGTCAACAAAGTGAAGGTATTGGAGTGGCCATCACAAAGCCCTGACCTCAATCCTAATAAAAATTTGTGGGCAGAACTGAAAGAGCGTGTGCGAGCAAGGAGGCCTACAAACCTGACTCAGGTACACCAGCTCTGTCAGGAGGAATGGGCCAAAATTCACCCAACTTATTGTGGGAAGCTTGTGGAAGGCTACCCGAAACATTTGACCCAAGTTAAACAATTTAAAGGCAATGCTACCAAATACTAAATGAGTGTATGTAAACTTTGAATGTGATGAAAGAAATAAAAGCTGAAATAAATCATTCTCTCTACTATTATTCTGACATTTAACATTCTTAAAATAAAGTGGTGATCCTAACTGACCTAAGACAGGGAATTTTTACTAGGATTAAATCTCAGGAATTGTCCAAAACTGAGAAAGTCAGGAAAACTGTCAAAACATGTATTTGACTAAGGTATATGTAAACTTCCGACTTCATCTGTAGCCTCACTATTGTTATTTTACTGCTGCTCTTGAACTATTTGTTACTTTATTTAAAACATTTTTTAAAATAATGTTATATAATTTTATTGTGTTACTTTTGGATCCATTTTTTTAACTTAAGTTTATTTAAAAAATATTTTCTGAAACTTGAACTTGAACTGCATTGTTTTTTTTTTTGTTTTTTTATGGGCTTGTAAGTAAGTAAGGTGAAATACCTGTTAAACTCGGCTCATGTGACTAATACAATTAGATTTGATTTGATTTGAATCTGGATGCTGCAACTATTGGCTTGGCAGATGAGACATTTTACAAATTCAACTGTCGCTGGGCAGAAAAGGACTGACATGCTAAAACATACAACTGATTATACCTGTGTGCCCACACATCAAAACATTGGTTTTTGTTTAAGAAACACTTCACACATTGGTAAGAAAAATATACTATGCCTTCCTCCAACCGTGACAAATGCGTCTTGCAGCTGAAATGATAGCATACCAAAAGTCTAAAAAACGCTGCTCTGTAAACTGAAGAAGCCATATGCTTACTGACGGTGGAGGGACTAAGTATGACTTTACAAAGGAGTCAAGTGGATACAGATGGACAAACAGGACCTAAAATACAATATATCCCTGCATGATATGCTTCAGGGACCAACTGAACACGGGAAGACTGACGAATTTGTTCTTTAAAAGTTGACAAGATTAATCTACTTGATTTTTATAAAGTTTATTGTAATTCCAATTGAATTCACCCTACAATAATGAAGAATGGCTCAGGAGAATATGTATTTAAATGGGGGGAAATGGTTTGAATTAAACACTGCATTCTCTGTTTGTCTCTGTTTTTAAAGTAGGTCCATCATGTATCCTATTGTCCCATGCTGTCCCAGAGGAATTGCAGCAATTTGCAATCATTTTAGTAGGACAAAAAGCCAGCTCTCCAAGCCAGCTCTCCCCTAGAACGTCTCCATTCAATTGACTGTGTTTTTTTTTTTCTGCATCAATTCCCTGAGATCTCTTTACGCAACATACACACACACATCATTTAACGTAGCTCATTTAAAAAAAATCTTTGATAGACTCAATTAGCATTTACTTATTCACAACCGTGGCCCAGTGCAGTTTAGTTACCTTCATGTTGTTTACCCATCCACATTGAGAGGAGCGAAATTAGCGTGCTGAATAAAGACGTCTAAATGTATAATATGATGTGATTGATTGTAATGGAAGTGGTTACACTGACCGCACCAGTGATTCCCAAATGTCCCCGTAAGACTCAAAGGAACTCAGGTTCGAGGCCTGCCGCTATGCCACGCATGTGTTAATGATCTGTGTAATAACTGATCTGTTTCACAAGGAGAGGCCCTGGGGGACTCTATGATGTCGTCTAGCCCTCCTGGATGGACACAGCAAGGAGAGGTGGCTTAGGCCTGTCTCAGAGGGAAGTTGCTTATCCACAGCTCATAAAAAGGTATTATTTATGAGCTTAAAATGCATTACGAAGAAGGTATTTATAATAAATGTTTCTGTTTGTTCTCGTTCAACGGTGAGCATCTGGGACTATCTCAACAGTCTAAAGTGACTTCTTCTCCTAATTTCCTCTCCTTTAGAGTGTAGATCAGTGTAGATTAAGGGAAAGACAAGGAGAACACGGTCCTCTGTAGTTCAGTTAGTAGAACACGGTCCTCTGTAGTTCAGTTAGTAGAACACGGTCCTCTGTAGTTCAGTTAGTAGAACACGGTCCTCTGTAGTTCAGTTAGTAGAACACGGTCCTCTGTAGTTCAGTTAGTAGAACACGGTCCTCTGTAGTTCAGTTAGTAGAACATGGTCCTCTGTAGTTCAGTTAGTAGAACACGGTCCTCTGTAGAACATGGTCCTCTGTAGTTCAGTTAGTAGAACACGGTCCTCTGTAGTTCAGTTAGTAGAACATGGTCCTCTGTAGTTCAGTTAGTAGAACACGGTCCTCTGTAGTTCAGCTAGTAGAACATGGTCCTCTGTAGTTCAGTTAGTAGAACATGGTCCTCTGTAGTTCAGTTAGTAGAACATGGTCCTCTGTAGTTCAATTAGTAGAACATGGTCCTCTGTAGTTCCGTTAGTAGAACATGATCCTCTGTATTCCAGTACTCCAACACTACAATAATACAATACTCCAATACTCCAATACTCCAGTGCTCCAATACTACAATACTCCAGTACTCCAATACTCCAGTACTCAAATATTACAATGCTAAAATAATACAATACTCCAATACTCCAGTGCTCCAATACTCCAGTACTCAAATACTACAATGCTAAAATAATACAATACTCCAATACTCCAATACTCCAATACTACAATACTCCAGTACTCCAATACTCCAGTACTCAAATACTACAATGCTAAAATAATACAATACTCCGATACTAAAATACTCCAATACTCCAATGCTACACTGGTGGGAGGAGCTATAGGAGGAGCTATAGGAGGAGCTATAGGAGGAGCTATAGGAGGAGCTATAGGAGGAGCTATAGGAGGAGCTATATGGAATGGCATAAATGGAACGGTATCAAACACATCAAACACATGGAAACCACATGTTCAGCAATACAAGCAAAGCAAAGAGACGCATGAGGTTGTGGAGAAATAGGTGGAACCAAAAGTATTCTACTTGGCCCCAAAAGGGTTATTCAAATGGTTATCCTATGGGGACAGCCGAATAACCCGTTTTGTTCTACATAGCACCTTTTATTCGAAGAGTGTATGTCATGTGTACTAGTCCATTGAAGTAAGGGCTGATAGGCAGTGACCGAGGGGAGAAACAAACATTGTTAATTGTCTTTGCAAAGCGGGACTAATGTGAAAAGCCTTGAAATAGATTAGGATGTCAGTCAGAATGATGATGGGTCAAGAAAGGACATTTGGAAAGTGTTTTTTGGAGGTGGATATGGCTCCTCAAAATGACTCAAACAGGCCACAATTCATTGACATGTTTTATTTTTTATTCCTGATTTACAGTTATGGTGGCATGATTATCACTGATGGACAACGTGGAGGTTTAGTGGCATCATCAATGTAGTAAGATGAGGGAAAATGATGCAAAGGGATGATTTACGAGGGACTGAAGGCCCCTGGGATGTCCTGAGTGCCCTCTCCCTCTCCAAGTACCTGCAGTTAAAGCCAGGCTGTAGCATTTTACTACCTGTGCTACAATTTTACAAGAGCGCTGGAGTAGTGAACGGAGGCCAGCAATGGACACGCTGGATGAGTGAACGGAGGCCAGCAATGGACACGCTGGATGAGTGAACGGAGGCCAGCAATGGACACGCTGGAGGAGTGAACGGAGACCAGCATTGGACACGCTGGAGGAGTGAACGGAGGCCAGCAATGGACACGCTGGAGGAGTGAACGGAGACCAGCATTGGACACGCTGAAGTAGTGAACGGAGGCCAGCATTGGACACGCTGGAGGAGTGAACGGAGGCCAGCATTGGACACGCTGGAGGAGTGAACGGAGGCCAGCATTGGACACGCTGAAGTAGTGAACGGAGGCCAGCATTGGACACGCTGAAGTAGTGAATGGAGGCCAGCATTGGACACGCTGAAGTAGTGAACGGAGGCCAGCAATGGACACGCTAGAGGAGTGAACGGAGACCAGCATTGGACACGCTGGAGGAGTGAACGGAGGCCAGCATTGGACACGCTGAAGTAGTGAACAGAGGCCAGCATTGGACACGCTGGAGGAGTGAATGGAATACTAGTGTTGGACATGCTAGAGTAGAGAAAAGAGGCCAGCATTGGACACGTTGGAGTAGAGAAAAGAGGCCAGCATTGAGACACGTTGGAGTAGAGAAAAGAGGCCAGCATTGGTCACGTTGGAGTAGAGAAAAGAGGCCAGCATTGAGACACGTTGGAGTAGAGAAAAGAGGCCAGCATTGGTCACGTTGGAGTAGAGAAAAGAGGCCAGCATTGGACACGTTGGAGTAGAGAATAGAGGCCAGCATTGGTCACGTCGGAGTAGAGAATAGAGGCCAGCATTGGACATGTTTGTCCCCTTTCTCCTCCACTCGGCTTTACCTCCGTGTCTGATGCTTGAACTCCAATCCAATCCTTCACCTTAAAGAACTCAACCATCTTGAGAGGCAGAGAGCTGCATATCCCTGTGACTCAGAACAGCCTTGTTCACAAACCTGTTATTTACTAAATGCAGTTTCTAATGGTAAGTTACATAAATGGCCACTGGGAGGCCCCCAACCAAATATCTTATTTTATTTATTTACTAGTCAGTCAGTGTCTCAACTTACTGTTAGTTAGAATGGTAGAATACACAACGGGCAATTTCAAAATTTGGCATTGCATTAGAAGATTTCCTAATGTTAGTCACTGGCAGTCACTCAATTATCCCATGTCAACTAACATTTTATAGATTGCGGGATAAGTTAGTCAAGCTGGCTATCTAAGGTACATGCCCAGGGACCCTGACCTCCAGGGGGCCCCCATTGATATGGCTCGTCAGTCTAAATCAGTTATCATAAGAACATGGCAAAATGTGTTGAACTGCAGTAAATTAGCTTTAAAACTGCACATTTCTGTCCCCTGCCAAGAGGGGGGCCACTAAAATGTTCTGCCCACGAGGTGGGGGGGGGGTGGCTTTCAAACAAAATCTCGCTTAGGGCCCCCAAAAACCCTACAAAACGGCCCTGTGTTCACCTGGTCTCAAGGCTGTAAAGCATTTGCTGAAATGAATGGTTCAAAACCAACTTGAAGCAGACTTAAAAGAAGATAATGTCTATTGACAGTCAATGGAAGTGAAGGGATGGGGTGTTGTTTTCTCTACAGTTCTGCCTACATTGTTCTTTTCTTTGGTTGAGGGCTGTGGTTGGTGGTGCAGAACGCACATCTAATGGCAGGACCCCACAAAACAGACCACAGGTCTAATGGCAGGACCCCACAAAACAGACCACGGGTCTAATGGCAGGACCCCACAAAACAGACCACAGGTCTAATGGCAGAACCCCACAAAACAGACCACAGGTCTAATGGCAGGACCCCACAAAACAGGTCTAATGGCAGGACACCACAAAACAGGTCTAATGGCAGGACCCCACAAAACAGGTCTAATGGCAGGACCCCACAAAACAGGTCTAATGGCATAACGAATAAATGTCTCCCTTACCAAGAAACTTTTCATAAGGGTCCAGGAAGAAACAAAGTGAGATTTGGGGTTTTGACAAGGGTGAGAGTTTTGGTTTTCAACCAATGGCCAGTACAAGTGAAGTTTCCTGACACATGCTGTTTTATTAGCCTTTTTTATGTACATTATTTAGACGATACCTTTTATTTATTTATTATTTAACTTTATTTAACTGGGCAAGTCAGTTAATAACAAATTCTTATTTACAATAATGGCCTACCCCGGCCAAACTGTCACCCGGACGAAGCTGGGTGAATGTGTGCGCCGCCCTATGGGACTCCCAATCACGACCGGTTGTGATACAGCCTGGAATCAAACCAGGGTCTGCAGTGATGCCTGTTGGGCTGAGATGCAGTACCTTAGACCGCTGTTTATTTTTATTTATTTTATTTATTTTATTTCACCTTTATTTAACCAGGTAGGCTAGTTGAGAACAAGTTCTCATTTACAACTGCGACCTGGCCAAGATAAAGCATAGCAGTGTGAGCAGACAACACAGAGTTACACATGGAATAAACAATTAACAAGTCAATAACACAGTAGAAAACAAAGGGGGAGCTGTGCCACTCGGGAGCCCAAGTTGCATATGTCCCACACGTTGCATGCAACACAAAAGAGTTGAAAGCAAGATGGGTGCGATGGGTGCGCTGGGTATGATGGGTATATGGGTATGATGGGTATGATGGGTATGATGGGTATATGGGTATATGGTATGATGGTATGATGGGTATATGGTATGATGGGTATATGGGTATATGGGTATGATGGGTATGATGGGTATGATGGGTATATGGGTATATGGTATGATGGTATGATGGGTATATGGTATGATGGGTATATGGTATGATGGTATGATGGGTATATGGTATGATGGGTATATGGTATGATGGGTATATGGGTATATGGGTATGATGGGTATGATGGGATGGGTATGATGGGTATATGGTATATGGTATGATGGGTATATGGTATGATGGGGGTATATGGTATGATGGGTATATGGGTATATGGTATGATGGGTATGATGGGTATGGGTATATGGTATGATGGGTATATGGGTATATGGTATGATGGTATGATGGGGGTATATGGTATATGGGATGGGTATGATGGGTATGATGGTATGATGGGTATATGGTATATGGTATGATGGTATATGGGTATATGGTATGATGGGTATATGGGTATGATGGGTATGATGGGTATATGGTATGATGGGTATATGGGTATATGGGTATGATGGTATGATGGGTATATGGTATGATGGGGGTATATGGTATGATGGGTATATGGGTATATGGGTATGATGGGTATATGGGTATGATGGGTATATGGGTATATGGGTATGATGGGTATGATGGGTATGATGGGTATATGGTATGATGGGTATATGGTATGATGGGTATATGGTATGATGGGTATATGGTATGATGGGTATATATGATGGGTATATGGGTATGATGGGTATATGGGTATGATGGGTATATGGGTATATGTATGAGTATATGGTATGATGGGTATATGGTATGATGAGTATATGGTATGATGAGTATATGGTATGATGGGTATATGGTATGATGGGTATATGGGTATGATGGGTATATGGGTATGATGGGTATGATGAGTATATGGTATGATGGGTATGATGGGTATAAGGATATGATGAGTATGATGGGTATAAGGATATGATGAGTATGATGGGTATGATGGGTATATGGTATGATGGTATGATGGGTATGATGAGTATATGGTATGATGGGTATGATGGAATGATGGGTATATGGTATGATGGGTATAAGGATATGATGGGTATGATGAGTATATGGTATGATGGGTATATGGTATGATGGGTATGATGGTATATGGTATGATGGTATATGGTATATGGTATGATGGGTATATGGTATGATGGGTATGATGGGTATATGGTATGATGGGTATATGGTATGATGGGTATGATGGGTATATGGTATGATGGGTGTGATGGGTATGATGGGTATATGGTATGATGGGTATGATGGGTATATGGTATAATGGGTATGATGGGTATCAAATCAAATCAAATCAAATTTTATTTGTCACATACACATGGTTAGCAGATGTTAATGCGAGTGTAGCGAAATGCTTGTGCTTCTAGTTCCGACAATGCAGTAATAACCAACAAGTAATCTAACTAACAATTCCAAAACTATTTTCTTATACACAGTGTAAGGGGATAAAGATTATGTACATAAGGATATATGAATGAGTGATGGTACAGAGCAGCATAGGCAAGATACAGTAGATGGTATCAAGTACAGTATATACATATGAGATGAGTATGTAAACAAAGTGGCATAGTTAAAGTGGCTAGTGATACATGTATTACATAAGGATGCAGTCGATGATATAGAGGACAGTATATACGTATGCATATGAGATGAATAATGTAGGGTAAGTAACATTATATAAGGTAGCATTGTTTAAAGTGGCTAGTGATATATTTACATCATTTTCCATCAATTCCCATTATTAAAGTGGCTGGAGTTGAGTCAGTGTCAGTGTCAGTGTGTTGGCAGCAGCCACTCAATGTTAGTGGTGGCTGTTTAACAGTCTGATGGCCTTGAGATAGAAGCTCTTTTTCAGTCTCTCGGTCCCAGCTTTGATGCACCTGTACTGACCTCGCCTTCTGGATGATAGCGGGGTGAACAGGCAGTGGCTCGGGTGGTTGATGTCCTTGATGATCTTTATGGCCTTCCTGTAACATCGGGTGGTGTAGGTGTCCTGGAGGGTAGGTAGTTTGCCCCCGGTGATGCGTTGTGCAGACCTCACTACCCTCTGGAGAGCCTTACGGTTGTGGGCGGAGCAGTTGCCGTACCAGGCGGTGATACAGCCCTCCAGGATGCTCTCGATTGTGCGTCTGTAGAAGTTTGTGAGTGCTTTTGGTGACAAGCCGAATTTCTTCAGCCTCCTGAGGTTGAAGAGGCGCTGCTGCGCCTTCTTCACGATGCTGTCTGTGTGAGTGGACCAATTCAGTTTGTCTGTGATGTGTATGCCGAGGAACTTAAAACTTGCTACCCTCTCCACTACTGTTCCATCGATGTGGATAGGGGGGTGTTCCCTCTGCTGTTTCCTGAAGTCCACAATCATCTCCTTAGTTTTGTTGACGCTGAGTGTGAGGTTATTTTCCTGACACCACACTCCGAGGGCCCTCACCTCCTCCCTGTAGGCCGTCTCGTCGTTGTTGGTAATCAAGCCTACCACTGTTGTGTCGTCCGCAAACTTGATGATTGAGTTGGAGGCATGCGTGGCCACGCAGTCGTGGGTGAACAGGGAGTACAGGAGAGGGCTCAGAACGCACCCTTGTGGGGCCCAAGTGTTGAGGATCAGCGGGGTGGTATACCCATGTTGCCTACCCTCACCACCTGGGGGCGGCCCGTCAGGAAGTCCAGTACCCAGTTGCACAGGGCGGGGTCGAGACCCAGGGTCTCGAGCTTGATGACGAGCTTGGAGGGTACTATGGTGTTGAATGCCGAGCTGTAGTCGATGAACAGCATTCTCACATAGGTATTCCTCTTGTCCAGATGGGTTAGGGCAGTGTGCAGTGTGGTTGAGATTGCATCGTCTGTGGACCTATTTGGGCGGTAAGCAAATTGGAGTGGGTCTAGGGTGTCAGGTAGGGTGGAGGTGATATGGTCCTTGACTAGTCTCTCAAAGCACTTCATGATGACGGAAGTGAGTGCTACGGGCGGTAGTCGTTTAGCTCAGTTACCTTAGCTTTCTTGGGAACAGGAACAATGGTGGCCCTCTTGAAGCATGTGGGAACAGCAGACTGGTATAGGGATTGATTGAATATGTCCGTAAACACACCGGCCAGCTGGTCTGCGCATGCTCTGAGGGCGCAGCTGGGGATGCCGTCTGGGCCTGCAGCCTTGCGAGGGTTAACACGTTTAAATGTCTTTACTTACCTCGGCTGCAGTGAAGGAGAGTCCGCATGTTTTCGTTGCAGGCCGTGTCAGTGGCACTGTATTGTCCTCAAAGCGGGCAAAAAAGTTATTTAGTCTGCCTGGGAGCGAGACATCCTGGTCCGTGGCTGGGCTGGATTTCTTCTTGTAGTCCGTGATTGACTGTAGACCCTGCCACATGCCTCTTGTGTCTGAGCCGTTGAATTGAAATTCTACGTTGTCTCTGTACTGACGCTTAGCTTGTTTGATTGCCTTGCGGAGGGAATAGCTGCACTGTTTGTGTTCGGTCATGTTACCAGTCACCTTGCCCTGATTAAAAGCAGTGGTTCGCGCTTTCAGTTTCACGCGAATGCTGCCATCAATCCACGGTTTCTGGTTAGGGAATGTTTTAATCGTTGCTATGGGAACGACATCTTCAACGCACGTTCTAATGGGTAAATGGGATATGGGTATATGGTATGATGGGTATGATGGGTATATGGTATGATGGGTATGATGGGTATATGGTATGATGTGTATGATGGGTATATGGTATGATGGGTATGATGGGTATATGATATGATGGGTATATGGTATGATGGGTATATGGTATGATGGGTGTGATGGGTATATGGGTATATGGAATGATGGGTATGATGGGTATGATGGGTATATGGTATGATGGGTATATGGTATGATGGGTATGATGGGTATGATGGGTATATGGTATGATGGGTATATGGTATGATGGGTATGATGGTATGATGGGTATATGGGTAGATGGTATGATGGGTATATGGTATGATGGGTATGATGGGTATGATGGGTATATGGTATAATGGGTATGATGGTTATATGGGTATATGGGTATATGGTATGATGGGTATGATGGGTATATGGTATGATGGGTATATGGTATGATGGGTATATGGTATGATGGGTATATGGTATGATGGGTATATGGCATGATGGGTATGATTTGTATGTTTTGTAGATGGTATGATGGGTATATGGTATGATGGGTATGATGGGTATGATGGGTATGCTGTGTATGATGGGTATGATGGTTATATGGGTATATGGTATGATGGGTATAATGGGTATGCTTTGTATGATGGGTATATGATATGATGGGTATATGGTATGATGGGTATGATGGGTATATGGTATGATGGGTATGATGGGTATATGGTATGATGGTATGATGGGTTCATGGTATGATAGGTATATGGGTATGATGGGTATGATGGGTGTATGGTATGATGGGTATGATGGGTATAAGGATATGATGGGTATGATGGGTATGATGTGTATGATGGATGTGATTGGTTTGATGGGTATATGGGTATGATGGATTCGATGGGTATATGGTATGATGGGTATGATGGGTATATGGTTTGATGGGTATATGGTTTGATGGGTATGATGGGTATATGGTATGATGGGTATATGGTATTATGTGTATGATGGGTATATGGTATTATGTGTATGATGGGTATATGGGTATGATGGATTCGATGGGTATATGGTATGATGGTATGATGGGTATATGGTTTGATGGGTATGATGGGTATATGGGTATGATGTGTATGATGGGTATATGGGTATGATGGATTCGATGGGTATATGGTATAAGGATATGATGGGTATATGGGTATGATGCTGTATGGGTGTATGGGTATGATGGGTATATGGGTAGATGGAAATAAACATATTTCTTTCACAGGATGATGAGAGGGTAAATGAAGTCTACGAAATGTTTCCTCTGTTCCCTTTAACCATTTATTGTTTGCATTAAGAGTGTCACTGACTGTGTATCTGCCCCAGTGTCTCCTGAGTCCACAGTGTAAGAATGTGACTGTGTTAATGGCAGGCCTCGACTATGCATATAATTGACAGCTTTGGAAAGAAAACACTCTGACGTTTCCAAAACTGCAAAGATATTATCTGTGAGTGCCACAGAACTCATGCTACTGGCGAAACCAAGATGAAACTTCAAACAGGAAATGAGCAGAATTTTTGACACTCTGTTTTCCATTGTCTCCTTATATGGCTGTGAATGCGCCAGGACTGAGCCTGCCCTTTCTGTCGTTTCTCCAAGGTGTCTGCAGCATTGTGACGTATTTGTAGGCATATCATTGGAAGATTGGCCATAAGAGACTACATTTACCAGGGGTCCGCCCGGTGTCCTTTGTCTAAATTGGTGCGTAATCTACAAGCTGCACGCAGTCATCCAGTGATTGAGAGGAGAGAGGAGGCTTCCACGAACGATATCATGAAGAGATATGTGAAAAACACCTTGAGGATTGATTCTAAACAACGTTTACCATGTTTCAGTCGATATTATGGAGTTAATTTGGAAAAAAGTTCGGCGTTTTGATGACTGAATTTTTTATTTTTTTTGGTAGCCAAACGTGACGCACCAAACGGAGCGATTTCTCCTAAACAAATAATCTTTCAGGAAAAACTCAGCATTTTCTATCTAACTGAGAGTCTCCTCATTGAAAACATCAGAAGTTCTTCAAAGGTAAATTATTTATTTGAATGCTTTTCTGGTTTTTGTGAAAATGTTGCCTGCTGATGCTAACGCTAAATGCTATGCTAGCTACGCTAGCTGTTACACAAATGCTTGTTTTGCTATGGTTGAGAAGCATATTTTGAAAATCTGAGATAACAGTGTTGTTAACAAAAGGCTAAGCTTGAGAGCTAGCATATTAATTTCATTTCATTTGTGATTTTCATGAATAGTTAACGTTGCGTTATGGTAATGAGCTTGAGGCTGTATTCACGATCCCGGATCCGGGATGGCTAGAATCAAGAGGTTGTTAAGCCAGTACATGTCCAGGCCCGTCTGAAGTTTGCTAGAGAGCGTTTGGATGATCCAGAAGAAGATTGGGAGAATGTCGTATGGTCAGATGAAACTAAAATAGAACTTTTTGGTAAAAACTCAACTCGTCGTGTTTGGAGGACAAAGAATGCTGAGTTGTATCCAAAGAACACCATACCTACTGTGAAGCATGTTGGTGGAAACATCATGCTTTGGGGCTGTTTTTCTGCAAAGGGACCAGGACGACTGATCCGTGTAAAGGAAAGAATGAATGGGGCCATGTATTGTGAGATTGAGGGTAAACCTCTTTCCATCAGCAAGGGCATTGAAGATGAAATGTGGTTGGGTCTTTCAGCATGACAATGATCGCAAACACACCGCCCGGGCAACGAAGGAGTGGCTTCGTAAGAAGCATTTCAAGGTCCTGGAGTGGCCTAGCCAGTCTCCAGGTCTCAACCCCATAGAAAATCTTTGGAGGGAGTTGAAAGTCTGTGCTGCCCAGCAACAGCCCCAAAACATCACTGCTCTAGAGGAGATCTGCATGCAGGAATGGGCCAAAATACAAGAAACAGTGTGTGAAAACCTTGTGAAGACTTACAGAAAACGTTTGACCTCTGTCATTGCCAACAAAGGGTATATAACAAAGTATTGAGATAAGTATTTGGTCAATAACGAAAGTTTATTTTCCACCATAATTTGCAAATAAATTCATTAAAATCCTACAATGTGATTTTTTTTCTTTTTTTTCTCATTTTGTCTGTCATCGTTGAAGTGTACCTATGATCAAAAATACAGGCCTCTCTCATCTTTTTAAGTGGGAGAACTTGCACAATTGGTGGCTGAATAAATACTTTTTGCCCCACTGTGTATATATATATATATATATATATATATATATATATATATGTCTGTCTCACTTTCTATAACACCTGCTTCCTGTTATCTTTCTTTAGCTTCCTGCTTCCTGTGCCTTTATTATATGAGAAAAAGTATTCTGAAAGATTGTTTAGTCTTCTCCCCCCGGTGGCTTTGACACCAGAGCTTAAAACTTTTCAATTATCTGCGACAGGCCCTGCAACCACATCCTGTGTGATTTATTACACTGAGTCCATTCTAGAAGTGTGTGCGGGCAGGAATCGCTGTAGATCGTCAATCATTAGATAGACCATCCATTATTACTGCAGTATTTATTTGAACAATCTGTTATTCAAAACAAAATGAGATGATAGCAAAAGTTTTTTTTTTCATCCTCCTGATGTCACTTTGTGATCAATCACAAGTTCATGGTTGTGGAAGAGCCTGTGGAGGTTTTAATGCCAATGTGACCTGCTGTACAGGGTCTCCCGAGCCACGATAGGAAGAACAGGGCTACCAGGCCCTGACGGTAAGCCTGTGAGTACACGTCAGTCTCCTAGCAGCATACTGTATGATAACAACATTATCAATCTCGCATCAGACGACCTCCACATGTTGGGAGACGTTTGGGGAACATCTTGAAATATGATTTGACATAACGGAAGAAAGAGTCACAGATATCTTTTCCGCTTAGTCTGTTCCTGTAGTTTTTTACTCCAACCCCAGTTGTAACAAACCTGATTTAACCAGCTAATTATTAGAATCAGGTGTGGTAGATTAGGGTTGGAGCGAAAACCTACAGGACATTTAACTCTCCTGAAAACAGGGTTGAAAAGTCCAGCCGTACATTATACCATGTGATTGATGTTTTTTCCCTCCATGTCTGTTATCTTTTTTTTACCAGGGAAACCAGGGCGGGCCTGGTGAGTCTGGAGAATCTGCGTTATCGGGCGAAACAGTGAGGTTTCTAGACGGTCTAAAACTCTGCCAACTGTAAAAACCTTTAAAATACTCAGGAATAATGTTTTATTAAGTTTTAATAATACTGTTATTAAATCAAACAGTTGTGGTTGCTATGCTAACAGTTATCATATGCAGGATGTGTATGGGGATTATTCAGTACTCAAACCCACCACAACAGTAGCTATTGCACTGTGCCTGTAACCACTGCCGGGTCTTGTTTACAGCAGTGGTTCTGGGTCATGACTAACAGTCTAACTCACAGCAGTGGTTCTGGGTGATGACTAACAGTCTAACTCACAGCAGTGGTTCTGGGTGATGACTAACAGTCTAACTCACAGCAGTGGTTCTGGGTCATGACTAACAGTCTAGCTCACAGCAGTGGTTCTGGGTGATGATGACTAACAGTCTAACTCACAGCAGTGGTTCTGGGTGATGACTAACAGTCTAACTCACAGCAGTGGTTCTGGGTCATGACTAACAGTCTAGCTCACAGCAGTGGTTCTGGGTGATGATGACTAACAGTCTAACTCACAGCAGTGGTTCTGGGTCATGACTAACAGTCTAATGCACAGCAGTGGTTCTGGGTGATGATAGCATGATAGCACGATAAACCTATTAAAGCTGAGAGACTATAGAATAGAAGTGCTTGTTTCTTCTTCCTGACCCACACAGGGTGAACTGGGCCCACTAGGACCATGCAGGGCTCCAGGCTCCTGACTGGTGGCAAAGTAAGCTCCTCTCTGTGTGGAGCTGCATGGCTTGGACACATTTGGAATTTGAATAACACTCTAACATGTTCCAACTGTGTATCCATGCAGGGCGAGAAAAGGGGATCCAGGGAAACCAGGGAAACCGGGCCCGCCGGGACCAAAGGTGAGGATCACAACCCGACTTCAACCCACTGTGCCAGGGGACGAGACGAGGCAAACGGCCCCCACACCACCACCTCCGCAGCCCTGTCTGAAGCACCACAATGGTGCTCTGTATACCAATCATGTTCAGGCTGTTCTCGACCAGTGTTTAAGAGGGTTTAAACAGATGGCAAGGTTCATTAGAAACAACTCAGTGTAGCAGTTGCACACTTCAGGCCCCTTTAGACCAGATGGGGAGGGAATGTAGCATGTCAAAAACTTCCAGAAATGGAGAGAGATAATAGTCTACACTTTAAAACACTATGGAGGCCAAGAGAGTTATTTGATTTTCAGCAATGCCTCATTGTGCTTTGTGAAAATATTGTCTTTCGTATTCAAGGGTCCTGCTGCCTCACGATTGGCTCTGTCGGAATGCCAGAGAAAAGGGTAAGGGTGGAAGATGTTTATGCCTTGGCCTCCAGACCTTTTCCTAACAATAGACATACAGTATTCAATGAAGTGAAACATCTTTGTTACTAACCCAGTAACCTGTATCTTTAACGACATATCTTCTCCCAGATGAGAGGGGAGAAACCGGATCCCCGGGAGAGATTGGACCAATGGTACGATCAGGTTTTGGTTCTTTGTTTATCTATGATCATCATCCAGAAAAAATCTGGTCATTTGTTATTATCTTTGGCAGTCTGTCAGTTTCGGGAACTTGGCTTCTTAGTTTGACCTTGACAAAAGCTCTCATTTGTACAAAGCTGTTGATAAAATAGTATGTGTTGCCAGAAATTAAATACGTTGGCAAGTTTCTCCACCATTGATGACTGCATATGATTCTTATATTAGTTCTTCATAAAAAAACTGCTGAACATTCAACTCAATGCCAATTACTAACAGCTGAGGATTTCCAGAGTACATCTCATCTCACAAGATGCTCAAACTGACAGAAGGGGGGTAGCTAACTGTCATCCAAGTCTCAGGACTTATTGTGGTGTCTGACTGCTCATCTTGATCCCGTCATCAATGGGTGATGAATAACAGTCTAACTCACAGCAGTGGTTCTGGGTCATAACTAACAGTCTAAGCTTTCTTGGGAACAGGAACAATGGTGGCCCTCTTGAAGCATTGTAACACGTCACAGCAGTGGTTCTGGGTGATGACTAACAGTCTAACTCACAGCAGTGGTTCTGGATGATGACTAACAGTCTAACTCACAGCAGTGGTTCTGGGTGATGACTAACAGTCTAGCTCACAGCAGTGGTTCTGGGTGATGACTAACAGTCTAACTCACAGCAGTGGTTCTGCGTGATGACTAACAGTCTAACTCACAGCGGTGGTTCTGGGTGATGACTAACAGTCTAGCTCACAGCAGTGGTTCTGGGTGATGACTAACAGTCTAACTCACAGCAGTGGTTCTGCGTGATGACTAACAGTCTAACTCACAGCGGTGGTTCTGCGTGATGACTAACAGTCTAACTCACAGCGGTGGTTCTGGGTGATGACTAACAGTCTAACTCACAGCAGTGGTTCTGGGTGATGACTAACAGTCTAACTCACAGCAGTGGTTCTGGGTGATGACTAACAGTCTAACTCACAGCGGTGGTTCTGCGTGATGACTAACAGTCTAACTAAAAAAACAAAAAACTGCACAGCAGTGCGAGTGGTTCTGGATGATGACTAACAGTCTAGCTCACAGCAGTGGTTCTGGATGATGACTAACAGTCTAGCTCACAGCAGTGGTTCTGGGTGATGACTCAAAACAGTCTAACTCACAGCAGTGGTTCTGGGTGATGACTAACAGTCTAACTCACAGCAGTGGTTCTGGGTCATAACTAACAGTCTAACTCACAGCAGTGGTTCTGGGTGATGACTAACAGTCTAACTCACAGCAGTGGTTCTGGATGATGACTAACAGTCTAACTCACAGCAGTGGTTCTGGGTGATGACTAACAGTCTAACGCACAGCAGTGGTTCTGGGTGATGACTAACAGTCTAACTCACAGCGGTGGTTCTGGGTGATGACTAACAGTCTAACTCACAGCAGTGGTTCTGGGTGATGACTAACAGTCTAACTCACAGCAGTGGTTCTGGGTGATGACTAACAGTCTAACGCACAGCAGTGGTTCTGGGTGATGACTAACAGTCTAAGTCACAGCGGTGGTTCTGGGTGATGACTAACAGTCTAACTCACAGCAGTGGTTCTGGGTGATGACTAACAGTCTAACTCACAGCAGTGGTTCTGCGTGATGACTAACAGTCTAACTCACAGCAGTGGTTCTGCGTGATGACTCACTCCAGTAATTACCTGGCAACGTGTTAATGCTTTCATGTTGTTATAAAAAAGAATCCTTTGAAAATAAATATTTTCGGAAGAAAATACATAATGTTTGGGTTGCGAGACGTTTAACTTCTGAAATGAATGTCTCCCCCACCCCTCTGACTGTTGCCATGTCACTACACTCCAAAAAGTAGTTCTCCCAAGCCACTGACTGAAATCATGCAGCCCCGGTCATTGAATGGAATGTCAGTTAATTACCGTTATCTGATTTAAATATGTGCTCCATTCACGAGAATAAGTTGGTACGTAGTTCCTGGGCACTAAAACAAGTTGATAACATAGCATGGAATATGCACCTATTTACATTCATGCGTAGACAGACATTGAAATCAGAAGCTTCAAGCTTTAGAATGTTGTTTATTGTCTCAAGATTGATAAACATTTGACACGATTGATATTATCACAGAACATGCTCAAAGTTGTATGAACAGCGAATCTCTGGTTCCTGTAACAGCCTATGTGCCCATAAAGCTCTTGGGAAAAAAGACACATGGTTGGCTACTACTATTTGCCAATGGACTAGCATGATCGCTAGCTAGCTACATTTCAGCATAGAGCATTTTTTTTATTTAACTAGGACAAGTCAGTTTAAGAACAAATTCTTATTTACAATGACGGCCTAGGAACAGTGGGTTAACTGCCTTGTTCAGGGGCAGAATGACAGATTTCTACCTTGTCCGGTTGAGGATTTGATCAAACAACCTTTCGGTTACTGGCCCAACGCTCTAACCACTAGGCTACCTGCCATGCATGCGATGCCTCTGGTAGATAATCTTTGATTTCAGTCAGTTATCCTCCGAAATGTGGTGGTCAGTGCAGAAACCAGTTATGAGTCAAACATGTTTGTCTGAAAACGAACTAGTCGCCAGTTGTTGACCGTGGTGTATCCATTGCTAGCTAACCAGCTGCATACCGGTAGGTTCTGAGTCTAGTTAGCATAACTGATTATTTCACTAGCTCAAATAACTAAAATCTGGCTAGCAGGTTCACTCTGGAGACAATGTTATTGGGGGGCTACTGGTTACGGATCTGAGGCAAAATAAACTGTCCTCCATGTTTTTTATTTTGGTCAAGGCTTGGAGTTGGCGTATTGATACTTTGACTCCCTGTACAACTTCAGTGAGGGATTAATCTACTTCAGACAGTGCGGATAACAAGGAATTCTCAAAGGTTTAGAATCCAATTTCAACCAATCAAGATGGCAGATTTCTCCAAACCCGTTTTTATAAAGGAAAGTAATGTACTCTGCACTAACTGCCAAGTAAATCATATTCAAAGGCCATCTTCGGTCTTGGCTGGATGACTGGGCATGCTGCTACTTTGATTGAAGTTCAATCCCATCAACAGGGCCGGCCCGCCCATTAGGTAGGATTAGCGGCCACCTATGGCGGCAGATTGATGAGGTCGGCATCTTCCAAGCTAAACTGACCAAGACCACCTCCAACAACACATAAACCTCACAGAATTCTCCCCAGCAAGAATGGCAATTTCTCTCACCCCAGTGGCATTTGAGCTATTCATGTGAGTGCTGATGCCACCTCGTGATAAGCAGTGCCCACTTTGTCAAAAACAAAAGGAGCGCGCCTCTCCACGGAACTGATGGAGACGCACCGCTGCGGTGCTCCGTCAACGTATCGTAAAAAACATAAAGCATGCATCCTATAGCCCCTTCAAAATCAAAGCCAGTTCCACTGCAGTTTTCCAAATGGTTCCCCTCTAATCAAGGACTGATTTAGACCTGGGACTCCAGGTGTGTGCAATTACATATCAGGGAAAACCAGCAAGCTCCAGTCTTTGTAGCGTAAGAGTTGAGTACCCCTGTTATAGCCTATGGTAGAAAGAGTATATGGCCTTTTCTGTAGACTACATTCTGGAGATCAAATTTATGACAATGTCATGAGACAGACACTTTTTTACAGCATGAACATTTCACCAATCAAATAGCCTAACCTAAATGGCACCCAATCAAATAGCCTAACCTAAATGGCACCCAATCAAATAGCCTAACCTAAATGGCACCCAATCAACTAAAAAAATGTGCTTCGATGTGAATGTCATATTAACAAATGAACAATATGGGATGGAAAATTAGGCTACTGTCCAGGACTTTCACCCTATGGGCTAAATTGTCTTGATAATCAGTGGTTTCACATTTGTTTGAGATGATCATAATGGAAAAAAAACAATATTTCTGCATTTCCTGTAAACACATTGATTCTCGTTGCCAATAGGCTCAGGATAACTCCTCATAAGGTTGGCTCGTTGATATCTAGAGCTTAAATAGCCTAAATGATTAGTCACAGGAATACAGCCAATACAATACAGCCAATGCAACGGCTTCTTTAACAAACAGTAGGCCTATCACATGCTTGGGCATTCATAAACTTCAATATTATTTTGTTGCAGCCCAGACCGGCCTTGATTTCAACATCCACGGACCGGACCAAATCTGAACCAATCATAGACGTTTATGTTTCACAAGTTCAGACCAGCCTTGATCTGGCACAAACATTTAACTGGACCAAATCTGAATCAATCACAAACATCTGTTTCACTAGTTTGAACAGCACAGTACATTACAGTACAGTAAAGAAAAGTAGAGTAGAAGTACAATATAGTACTGTAGAGCACAGTAGAGTACAACCAAAGATAGTAATGTATGAAGATCGGCATAAACTGTTTCTCTGAGAGAAATCTGCGATAACACTTGGCAGGATATGTCATGGCTATGTTGGCTATCTAAGCACCTGCGCAGAAACACGTTATCGGGTATAACGGCCGTCTCATATCGAACTGCGAATGTGTAGGCCTTTCAAATCGTAGGCACTCATTCGGAATAAAGTTGTTTTTTGACGTAAATTAAAACGGCAAAAAAGGAAGGAAGAATTTTTCAATTCTCTTGCGAATTCTCGCCTCTGGGTTTAGAAACTCTGTGGTACAACAGTACAGCACAGTAGAGTATAGTTCAGTGCAGGGTGTTGCGTTCCCTCTTCATAGAGGCGTGCGTAACAATAATGTACCATAATTTACTGTATTGTATCCTGTTCAAGGAACTTTCATTCAGAACCTAAAATTAACCTAATTTCAACTATTTGAAAAAGTCAATACCAACTGACATACCTTTGTATACCTCCTCGTCTGTATACCTGCAGACACAAAAGTGAGCAGTACAGTCATCTGCACCCAATAGAGCTAGCCTTCAACATATTCTTATAGTGTAACGCTTGTCCTCTGGGGAAGGAGAGGAGGACCAAGGTGCAGCGTGGTAAGTGTTCATATTATTTAATGAAATATGCAACACTAGACAAAACAAAAAAAAAACAGTCCTGAAAGGTGAAACAAAAACACTAAACAGGAAACAACCACCCACAAAACACAATGGAAAACAGGCTACCTAAATATGGTCGTCAATCAGGGACAATGATTGACAGCTGCCTCTGATTGAGAACCATACCAGGCCAAACACAGAAATAGAAAATCATAGACAAACTAACAGAGACAACCCACCCAACTCACCTGACCATACTCACGCCCTGACCATACTAAAACAAAAGACAACCCACCCAACTCACGCCCTGACCATACTAAAACAAAAGACAACCCACCCAACTCACGCCCTGAAACTAAAACAAAAGACAACCCACCCAACTCACGCCCTGACCATACTAAAACAAAAGACAACCCACCCAACTCACGCCCTGACCATACTAAAACAAAAGACAACCCACCCAACTCACACCCTGACCATACTAAAACAAAAGACAACCCACCCAACTCACGCCCTGACCATACTAAAACAAAAGACAAAACAAAGGAACTGAGGTCAGAACGTGACATACAGCCTACATCGTCTTACCTCTTTGTTAATTGATATGCATTTTGAATTGTGTCCATTTTCTGTTTTTAGAAAGAGTTGCACAAATATGAAAAGATAAATGGTATCATCATAAAACAATATCAATTTAGATCACACAAGGGACAAACCTTACCTTAAACTGAGGAGATAATTACATTTTTCAGTTAAGTGCCTGCACCTGCCGCCCTTTCAAATTCAAATTAAAATCTTTCAGTTGAGCAGTTAGGTTCCTGCAAGAACCCCCCACCAACTAAGGAGGTTCCTCGGTGAACCCCAATTCCGAAGGGGTTCTTGGAAGAACCAATTGGAGGGGGGGCATTCTCAGTGGCAAGAACCCTAAGGTTCTTCAGAGAACTTTGAGGATCTAAGAAGAACCCTTGTTGAACCCCTATTTTTTTAGAGTTTTGCTCCAACAGTGCAGTAATATCTAACAATACAAAACAGTACACGCAAATCCAACAAATCTAAATAAATATAGAAATATTAGGAGGAGGAATTTGGGGTCCAGAAAATGAATATATATGTACAGTAGCAAGAAAAAGTATGTGAACCATTTGGAAATACCTGGAGTTCTGCCAAATTGGTCATAAAATTAGATCTGATCTTCATCTAGGTCACAACAATAGACAAACACAGTCTGCTGAAACTAATAACGCACAAACAACTGTACATTTTCATGTCTTTATTGACACACCGTGTAAACATTCACAGTGCAGGGTGGAAAAAGTATTTGAATCCTCGGATTTAATAACTGGTTGACCCTCCTTTGGCAGCAATAACCTCAACCAAACGGTTTCTGTGGATAAGACCAGCACAAAGGTCAGGGGGATTTTTGGACCATTCCTCTTTACAAAACTGTTTCAGATCAGCAATATTCTTGGAATGTCTGGTGTGAAGTGCTCTCTTGAGGTCATGCCACAGCATATCAATCGGGTTGAGGTCAGGACTCCGATTGGGCCACTCCAGAAGGCGTATTTTATTCTGTTGAAGCCATTCTGTTGTTGATTTACTTCTGTAAATAACATGTAGAAAAGGTCAAAGGGTGTGAATACTTTCTGAAGGCACTGTAGAATAGTGTGTGATGCGAACGCTGGAGTGTGTGTGTGTGTGTGTGTGTTTGTGCCTGCCTGTCCGTGTGCCTGTGCATGCCTGCCTGCCTGTGTGTGTTTCCAATCCAAGCAGTTTGAATAAGACATGCACTCACCCCCGTTGGTAGTTCAGGTGACGGGTCCTGGGTCCCGTCACGGGGGTGTTTCACATTACTGGCAGAGAGCCACCCCCTACACTCAGTGCGCAGTGGTCCGTGCCAAGCTACATATGTCCCATCTGCACAGGCACAGATTCTGTGTGTGACTGTGTAAGAGAGGAGTGTTTCATACGTCTCGTCTCAATATCTCCACTGCTGCTCTTGTCAACATCTGCCTTTAAGACAGTACATTTAGGCCTGTACCTGTCTCAAATACAAAGAATATGTTTTTAAAAATAGCAGGTATTCAAATACATATGTATTTCAACCCAGGTGTGGTACCTATACTCACAACCTCCTGCTAACAACATGTCTAACTGCTGCACTGTACCCCACTGTAGCCCACTGTAGCCCACTGTTCACCACTGTAGCCCACTGTTCACCACTGTACCCCACTGTTCACCACTGTACCCCACTGTACCCCACTGTAGGGCCATGTGGGTATCATTTGACTATTGGCCCCAAATCTATATCTATTTTTTTGCTGGCATTAGGGATTGGACTGAAATTATGCCCAATACAGTTACACAAACGATAGGGAAGTGAAATCAAACACCACATAACTCAATGAATGGGATGTATGGCATGGAAACATGCTTTCAGATGAGGAGTCTGCTCTGAATACATTGTTTTTTGTAACAGTATTTTTTTTATTGGAATTTCACAATTTTCACCCATGTTAAGAGATACAACAACAGAGACAAAGCAACAAGAAACAGCACTCACTTACACATACCTGCGTATATATATACATACATACATACATACATACATACATACATACATACATACATACATACATACATACATACATACATACATGCATACATGCATGCATACATGCAAAGATACATACATACATACATACATACATACATACATACATACATACATACATACATACATACATACATACATACATACATACATACATACATACATACAGTGCATTGCGAAAGTATTCGGCCCCCTTGAACTTTGCGACCTTTTGCCACATTTCAGGCTTCAAACATAAAGATATAAAACTGTATTTTTTTGTGAAGAATCAACAACAAGTGGGACACATTCATGAAGTGGAACGACATTTATTGGATATTTCAAACTTTTTTAACAAATCAAAAACTGAAAAATTGGGCGTGAAAAATTATTCAGCCCCCTTAAGTTAATACTTTGTAGCGCCACCTTTTGCTGCGATTACAGCTGTAAGTCGCTTGGGGTATGTCAGGTAGTCCTGGGGCATGGTCCTAGGGCTCAGGTCCCCCGAGAGAGAGAAAGAAAGAGAGAATTAGAGAGAGCATATGTGGGGTGGCCAGTCCTCTTCTGGCTGTGCCGGGTGGAGATTATAACAGAACATGGCCAAGATGTTCAAATGTTCTTAAATGACCAGCATGGTCGAATAATAGTAAGGCAGAACAGTTGAAACTGGAGCAGCAGCACGGCCAGGTGGACTGGGGACAGCAAGGAGTCATCATGTCAGGTAGTCCTGGGTCATGGTCCTAGGGCTCAGGTCCTCCGAGAGAGAGAGAGAGAAAGAGAGAATTAGAGAACGCACACTTAGATTCACACAGGACACCGAATAGGACAGGAGAAGTACTCCAGATATAACAAACTGACCCTAGCCCCCCGACACATTAACTACTGCAGCATAAATACTGGAGGCTGAGACAGGAGGGGTCAGGAGACACTGTGACTCCCATCAATCCTTTTGGCAGTGGACACACAAAATCAAGACGACTATTTCGTTCTGGTAGCACACATTGGGAGCGTGTTTCCCGGGCCTGCGTTGTTGCTCTTTGGGTAAAGAGCAAGACGTTCTCAAACCTTGACAAGGCCATTTTCTTCTCTGCAGTGTAAATATATCAGGGAGTTAGCTACAATGTATGCTGGTGGCAGGGGGTGTGTATTGTTTGTAATTACCATTGTATGGTGTAATTACCATTGAGGTAACAGACAGAGGAGACGCTGGCAGGGTTAGGTGAGATCGAGGGTTCACTGGTGCCACTTAGCATCAAGAGAACGGACTTGACTGGATAACCTGTTAACACTTGTTATGCTTATTTAAAAACCTCAACTAAATGTCAGGCAACTGTTGTAGGGGACCTAGGCGTCGGCCAAGGAGGCATCTGCTAATCTTCACCTGAAAGCCAATGTGACCGACTTGGTTTTGAACCTGGGTTTTCTTTGTAGTTGTAACAGCGTTTTAGCCCTATGAGTTAAAGCCTCAGCATCCCCTCTTAGACTTAACACAAGCCCCCAGGTCTCAGGCAAGTTTACTAATCACACAATCATAATTCACTGAACCAGTTCTGCTCCAAGAGGACCACAGTAGAATGCATCCACCATATTGGCTTAGTTTTTACAATCTTTTTATTTTTACGGGAGTTTTTCACAAGACCAATGTTTACAGAGGGCACCTCTGACGGTAGCTTCAGAGGACTGTCATAACTTTCCCCTCTTTTGTGCCATCCTCTCTCAGGCCAGGGAACATTTTATCCTGCTCCGTGGATGTGCCCTGCATCTCGAGATGAATGATGAGAGTTGGTAGACCCAAAGTATCTCAGGTTCTGAGAAAAGCATATTTATCATTATCATTATCATTAGTAGTAGTAGTTTTTCTGTCTGGTTCATTATCATTAGCAGTAGTAGTTCCTCTGTCTGGTTCATTATCATGAGTAGTAGTAGTTCCTCTGTCTGGTTCATTATCATGAGTAGTAGTAGTTTCTCTGTCTGGTTCATTATCATGAGTAGTAGTAGTTCCTCTGTCTGGTTCATTATCATTAGCAGTAGTAGTTTCTCTGTCTGGTTCATTATCATGAGAAGTAGTAGTCTCTCTGTCTGGTTCATTATCATGAGTAGTAGTAGTTTCTCTGTCTGGTTCATTATCATGAGTAGTAGTAGTTTCTCTGTCTGGTTCATTATCATTAGTAGTAGTAGTTTCTCTGTCTGGTTCATTATCATTAGCAGTAGTAGTCTCTCTGTCTGGTTCATTATCATGAGTAGTAGTAGTTCCTCTGTCTGGTTCATTATCATTAGTAGTAGTAGTTTCTCTGTCTGGTTCATTATCATGAGTAGTAGTAGTTCCTCTGTCTGGTTCATTATCATGAGTAGTAGTAGTTCCTCTGTCTGGTTCATTATCATGAGTAGTAGTAGTTCCTCTGTCTGGTTCATTATCATTAGTAGTAGTAGTTCCTCTGTCTGGTTCATTATCATTAGCAGTAGTAGTTTCTCTGTCTGGTTCATTATCATGAGTAGTAGTAGTTTCTCTGTCTGGTTCATTATCATGAGTAGTAGTAGTTCCTCTGTCTGGTTCATTATCATGAGTAGAAGTAGTTCCTCTGTCTGGTTCATTATCATTAGTAGTAGTAGTTTTTCTGTCTGGTTCATTATCATTAGCAGTAGTAGTCTCTCTGTCTGGTTCATTATCATGAGTAGTAGTAGTTACTCTGTCTGGTTCATTATAATGAGTAATATTAGTTGCTCTGTCTGGTTCATTATCATTAGCAGTAGTAGTTCTTCTGTCTGCTTCATTATCATTAGTAGTAGTAGTTTCTCTGTCTGGTTCATTATCATTAGCAGTAGTAGTCTCTCTGTCTGGTTCATTATCATGAGTAGTAGTAGTTCCTCTGTCTGGTTCATTATAATGAGTAATATTAGTTGCTCTGTCTGGTTCATTATCATTAGCAGTAGTAGTTCTTCTGTCTGCTTCATTATCATTAGTAGTAGTAGTTTCTCTGTCTGGTTCATTATCATTAGCAGTAGTAGTCTCTCTGTCTGGTTCATTATCATGAGTAGTAGTAGTTACTCTGTCTGGTTCATTATAATGAGTAATATTAGTTGCTCGGTCTGGTTCATTATAATGAGTAATATTAGTTGCTCGGTCTGGTTTAGAAGCCTCCAGGAGAGTTGGATTGATATTAAAATAAATGGGGGGACTTAAAAGCGTCTCACAGTGGCTAGGATTTAAATATAAAATATGAAAAATATATGCCGTCAAGCAGACTCATTTATCTAAAGTGACTGATGCTTGAGGTAAAGTTGCTTTTGACCCAGATCTCAGATTCATGAGCACTGGACCATCAAGAGAGGGGTCATGAACCACCTCTGCCTCCCTTACCAGGGCACCAGTTACCCACCCAGTTAACCACCCAGTTACCCACCCAGTTACCCACCCAGTTAACCACCCAGTCCCCATCTATTTACCAGAGCAACAGTTACCCACCCAGTTACCCACCCAGTTAACCACCCAGTTACCCACCCAGGTACCCACCCAGTTAACCACCCAGTCCCTATCTATTTACCAGAGCACCAGTTACCCACCCTAATACCCATATGGCCCTATCTATTTACCAGAGCACCAGTTACCCACATGGCCCTATCTATTTACCAGAGCACCAGTTACCCACATGGTCCTATCTATTTACCAGAGTACCAGTTACCCACATGGCCCTATCTATTTACCAGAGTACCAGTTACCCAAGCTAATACCCACATGGCCCTATCTATTTACCAGAGTACCAGTTACCCACGCTAATACCCACATGGCCCTATCTATTTACCAGAGTACCAGTTACCCACCTTAATACCCACATGGCCCTGTCTATTTACCAGAGTACCAGTTACCCACCTTAATACCCACATGGCCCTATCTATTTACCAGAGTACCAGTTACCCACCTTAATACCCACATGGCCCTGTCTATTTACCAGAGCACCAGTTACCCACCCTAATACCCACATGGCCCTATCTATTTACCAGAGTACCAGTTACCCACCCTAATACCCACATGGCCCTATCTATTTACCAGAGTACCAGTTACCCACATGGCCCTATCTATTTACCAGAGTACCAGTTACCCACCCTAATACCCACATGGCCCTATCTATTTACCAGAGTACCAGTTACCCACATGGCCCTATCTATTTACCAGAGTACCAGTTACCCACCCTAATACCCACATGGCCATATCTATTTACCAGAGTACCAGTTACCCACCCTAATACCCACATGGCCCTATCTATTTACCAGAGTACCAGTTACCCACATGGCCCTATCTATTTACCAGAGCACCAGTTACCCACCCTAATACCCACATGGCCCTATCTATTTACCAGAGTACCAGTTACCCACATGGCCCTATCTATTTACCAGAGCACCAGTTACCCACCTTAATACCCACATGGCCCTATCTATTTACCAGAGTACCAGTTACCCACCTTAATACCCACATGGCCCTGTCTATTTACCAGAGCACCAGTTACCCACCCTAATACCCACATGGCCCTATCTATTTACCAGAGTACCAGTTACCCACCCTAATACCCACATGGCCCTATCTATTTACCAGAGTACCAGTTACCCACATGGCCCTATCTATTTACCAGAGTACCAGTTACCCACCCTAATACCCACATGGCCATATCTATTTACCAGAGTACCAGTTACCCACCCTAATACCCACATGGCCCTATCTATTTACCAGAGTACCAGTTACCCACATGGCCCTATCTATTTACCAGAGCACCAGTTACCCACCCTAATACCCACATGGCCCTATCTATTTACCAGAGTACCAGTTACCCACCCTAATACCCACATGGCCCTATCTATTTACCAGAGTACCAGTTACCCACATGGCCCTATCTATTTACCAGAGTACCAGTTACCCACCCTAATACCCACATGGCCCTATCTATTTACAGAGCTCACTGCCACGTCTATCTCTACGTCCTTGAATCCTTGAACCCTGCCCTGTGCAACTGGTTCCTGGACTTCTAGACGGGCCACCCCCAGGTGGCGAAGGTAGGAAACAACAACTCCACTTTGCTGATCCTCAACACTGGGGCACCACAAGGGTGCATGCTCAGCCCCCTCCTGTACTCCCTGTTCACCCATGACTGCGTGGCCACACATGCCTCCAACTCAATCATCAAGTTTGCAGATGACGTAACAGTGGTAGGCTTGATTACCAGCAATGACGAGGCAGCCTACTGGGAGGAAGTGAGGGCTCATGGAGTGGGGTGCCACACCTCTTACTCAACGTCAACAAAAAAAAGGAGATGATTGTGGACTTCAGGAAACAGCAGAGAAAGCACCCCTTTATCCACATCGACGGGACAGTAGTGGAGAAGGTGGAAAGTTTTAAAGTTCCTCGGCGTACACATCACGGACAAACTGAAATGGTCCACCCACATAGACAGTGTGGTGAAGAAGGCGCAACAGCACCTCTTCAACCTCAGGAGGCTGAAGAAATTTGGCTTGTCACCTAAAACACTCACAAACTTTTACAGACGCACAATTGAGAGCATCCTGTCAAGCTGTATCACCACCTGGTACGGAAACTGCACCTCCCGCAACCGTAAGGCTCTCCAGAGGGTGGTGAGGTCTGCCCAACGCATTGCCAGGGGCAAACTACCTGCCCTCCAGGACACCTACAACACCCGATGTCACAGGAAGGCCAACAAGATCATTAAGGACAACAACCACCCGAGCCACTGCCTGTTCACCCCGCTATTATCCAGAAGGCGAGGTCAGTACAGGTGCATCAAAGCTGAGACCGAGAGAATGACAAACAGCTTCTATCTCAAGGCCATCAGACTGTTAAAATACTCATCTCATAAGTATATACTCTATTCTATTATATACGACTGTATATTAGTCTATGCTGCTCTGACATTGCTTGTCCACATATATATATATATATATATATATATATATATATATATATATATATATATACATATATATATATATATATATATATATATATATATATATATATATATATATATATATATATATATATATATTCTTAATTCCATTTCTTTACTTAGAGTTGTGTGTATTGGGTATATGTTGTGAGATGTTTTGATATTACTTGTAGATGTTACTGCACTGTTGGAGCTAGAAACACAAGCATTTCGCCACACCCACAATCTGCTAAACACATGTCTGTGACCAATGAAATGTGACTTGATTTGATTTATCTGGCCACAACAGAAAGAGACATTCCCCTCTCCTCTCCCCCTCTTTATCTTCATCTCTTTCTACATGTTTTGGCAGTGAATCACAGCATGTACCTCCGATCCCTGAGAAAGTTATCCCATTCATCCCTGTTGGGATTAGATGGCAGTAAAAATAGCTCAATGCCACAAAAGCTAGTAGAACCTAGATTCCAGCCCAAATCCTTCGCCCAATTTAATTTATCCAACTGGCTCATTAGATAAGAGTGTGTGGTTAGCTGTTGTGACATGGCCTGTCAGTTTTATTTGTGAGGTTTTTGCCCCGGGGAAAACACACACACACACACACACACACTTAGACACACAACATGAAAGACAATGTAAAACTCAACACTATCCACACTTTCACAAACATATAAAACTAACACTTGATCATTGGTATACACAGAGTTGTCCTTTAAACAATACTGAAACCATGGATGTCTATTCCAAATAACGTCAATGAGGCCTATACCGTAGATAACATACAATCACACTACCCCTGGTCTAATTTCAACAATGTCTTATTGAGGCCCTCATGTCGAAGCCATTGAGCCAGGGGATGAATCTATTAGAGTCCTTAACCAGATTAATCTGTTAGTGTCCTTAACCAGATGAATCTGTTAGAGTCCTTAACCAGATGAATCTGTTAGTGTCCTTAACCAGATGAATCTGTTAGAGTCCTTAACCAGAGGAATCTGTTAGAGTCCTTAACCAGATGAATCTGTTAGTGTCCTTAACCAGATGAATCTGTTAGAGTCCTTAACCAGAGGAATCTGTTAGTGTCCTTAACCAGATGAATCTGTTAGTGTCCTTAACCAGATGAATCTGTTAGAGACCTTAACCAGAGGAATCTGTTAGTGTCCTTAACCAGAGGAATCTGTTAGTGTCCTTAACCAGAGGAATCTGTTAGTGTCCTTAACCAGATGAATCTGTTAGAGTCCTTAACCAGATGAATCTGTTTGTGTCCTTAACCAGATGAATCTGTTAGAGTCTTAATAACCAGGGGATGGATCTGTTAGAGTCCTATAACAACCAGGGGATGAATCTGTTAGAGTCCTATAATAACCAGAGGATGAATCCGTTAGAGTCCTTAACCAGATGAATCTGTTAGAGTCCTTAATAACCAGGGGATGGATCCGTTAGAGTCCTTAACCAGATGGATCTATTAGAGTCCTATAACAACCAGGGGATGAATCTGTTAGAGTCCTATAACAACAAGGGGATGAATCTGTTAGAGTCCTATAATAACCAGGGGATTAATCTGTTAGAGTCTTAATAACCAGGGGTTGGATCTGTTAGAGTCCTTAATAACCAGGGGATGAATCTGTTAGCGTCTTAATAACCAGGGGATGAATCTGTTAGAGTCGTAATAACCAGGGGATGAATCTGTTAGAGTCTTAATAACCAGGGGATGAATCTGTTAGAGTCTTAATAACCAGGGGATGAATCTGTTAGTCTTAATAACCAGGGGATGATTCTGTTAGAGTCTTAATAACCAGGGGATGAATATGTTAGAGTCTTAATAACCAGGGGATGAATCTGTTAGAGTCCTTAATAACCAGGGGATGAATCTGTTAGTCTTAATAACCAGGGGATGAATCTGTTAGAGTCCTATAATAACCAGGGGATGAATCTGTTAGAGTCTTAATAACCAGGGGATTAATCTGTTAGAGTCTTAATAACCAGGGGATTAATCTGTTAGAGTCTTAATAACCAGGGGTTGGATCTGTTAGAGTCCTTAATAACCAGGGGATGAATCTGTTAGAGTCTTAATAACCAGGGGATGAATCTGTTAGAGTCTTACTAACCAGGGGATTAATCTGTTAGTCTTACTAACCAGGGGATGAATCTGTTAGAGTCCTTAATAACCAGGGGATGAATCTGTTAGTCTTAATAACCAGGGGATGATTATGTTAGAGTCTTAATAACCAGGGGATGTCATTTGGCTTTAACCATAGGGGATGTTGAGCTGATGAAAGACTAGGCCACTTCCAAATGCAGACCTTACCCAATACACATCTACGGCATGACAACGGTAGAGATGAAAAGATGTGACACAAACACTCCCCCTTTCCCAACACACTCCAAATGACAAGATAACAGTCCAGGGGGGGCATTAAACATCCACTTCAAACGTTCTATCCAGTACGGCGCCGTAACAACAGGGGCCCGCCAAATGGCTGACCTTGTTCTAAATGGGCAGAATCCAGAACATTCATATGGAGTCAGGAGAATTCCTGTTAACCCCCCAAAAAAAAACCTTGCTTTCTGGGAGAAAACATTACATAAGAATCTAGACGGGGGGGAGGCAAGAAGTGTACTGATGCATTCTATGATCATTGTGTGCTGTAGAAATGTTAAATGATATCGTGTATTCTTCCGTTTGTGAATAACTTCTCTCCATTTCAAGGAGAACATATGAGGTTTTGGTATCATTATGTAGGGAACATTATTCCCTGAACAATGACCCACCTTTCCCAGTTGTACAAAGGATTTATCCATTAATAACGGAACAATATTACATTTCCTCAGAAAATAGGGACTCTCCTCCCTTGGGCTGGGGCGCCTCCTGCTAAGCCAGACCACTGAAGGTCTCAGCCAATCAGACAAGGAGCCTCGGCATCCTTCTGCTGCTCTATTTTCAGCGTAGTTGGTAACTGGAAAGCATCCTTGCTTATTGATCCCCCCCCCATCTCAATGAGTACAGGCCAAACACCAATATTATAATTTTAATAATTGTCCTGTGCTTTCGCTTAACTTTAATTTGGACGAAGACACCAACTCAGAATTGCTTGAATAGGGATCTTTTCCTTTTTTTTCGCACATAAAGTACGTTTGTGAATCTGACCAGAGTTTGAGCTACTACAGAATTCCACATAAGGACATTCAATGTGGCCTTTTCACCCTCCTTCATTCCCTATTGGTGTGAGCGTGTAAAACTGTGTACCTCAATAGTGCTATAGGCTATCTCTCTCTTAAAATTCCCCTGCTTTGTCTCGTTTAGAATCATCATAAATTATTTCCTGTTTTATCCTTGTGAGTTAAAAGAAAACCATCCTCTATTTTCCCTTGTCTCATTACATTATCATTTATTTGTCACTGATTCATATATCTTCTTTAAAATAATAATAATATCACTGTCTGAGATTTTGAATCCGTCTTGTCATTAAAAGATCTCTCTACGGAACATTCAGATGATCATTGTAACACAAACAGTTTATCCCTACTTGCTAAAGAAAGTTTCATATTGACTTAATAGCTTCCCAGGCAACAGCATAGCTACCCAGTCAACAGCGTAGCTTCCCAGTCAACCGTGTAGCTCCCCAGTCAACAGCGTAGCTTCCCAGTCAACCGTGTAGCTCCCCAGTCAACAGGGTAGTTTCCCAGTCAACCGTGTAGCTCCCCAGTCAACAGCGTAGCTTCCCAGTCAACCGTGTAGCTCCCCAGTCAACAGCGTAGCTTCCCAGTCAACCGTGTAGCTCCCCAGTCAACAGGGTAGCTTCCCAGTCAACCGTGTAGCTCCCCAGTCAACAGCGTAGCTTCCCAGTCAACCGTGTAGCTCCCCAGTCAACAGCGTAGCTACCCAGTCAAATAGTGTAGCTACCCAGTCAACAGTGTAGATTTCCAGTCAACAGTGTAGCTTTTCAGTCACTGGGTCACTAAGTCTACATGGTGAAGTAAAATGAAACATTTCTGGTCACTAGGTCTACATGGGGCCCTCGTCTTTTGAACCAGAAACGTGTCTATTTTCTAACAGTTATAGCATACAAAGGTGTTTGTCTTTCTCCTGTTTATTGGTACACCAGGGCGTCGTATTGTGTTAATTACAGGGTCTGGTGGCTTGTATGCTTTTATGTGTGCAGCGTGGCAAGATACTTGAAAATAAAATAAATATGAGGCGAACCTAATTCACCCCTTCCCTTACTCTCACCACCCTACCAGTATTGTTTAAATACATGATCAACCATCAGCCTGTATGCTTAGAGCCCTGCTCTATTGAAGAGAGACATTGTGTGCCTACAATACCGCTGTAACAATGTCCTCAACAGTATTTCTATAACCAACCACTCTGCTATCCATCTTTATTTGATCGAAAGATACAGTAAGGACTCTTGGAGAACATGGGCTTTTGTCTTTCGTTGGAGAAAAAAATGAACGTAACTAAGTGGGAAGTAGATCAGATGTGGTTAGCCCGACGGTTGTCTGGGACTTTCTCGGGAGTTTTTCCTAGCCACCGTGCTTCTACACCTGCATTGCTTGCTGTTTGGGGTTTTAGGCTGGGTTTTTGTACAGCACTTTGTGACATCAGCTGATGTAAGAAGGGCTTTCTAAATAAATTTGATTGACGTGGGACGCCCACTGCCTTTGTACTGTGGAACTGGTATTGAGACTGGACAGGAGAACAAGAATAGAAGGTCTTCACCACAACCCCTTAATATTTGAAACGTAACAAGAAGAGATTCATGGTTCATGTATCTCAGTCTCCTCTCTCATCCCTGTAGGAATAGAAGAGATGAATGCACTGACTCCCGCTGACTCCCACTGACTCACGCTGACTCTGCTAAGTACTGTCGGCAGGCAAACGTTTGACAATCCTACCGCTGTGTCTGAGCTATAAGATAGAGTTCTAGAGTTCTCCAACTAGTGTACCTCTTAAGAGGAGTTGCCATAACAACACATTGGAATATAGAAGGCTTCTCTTTTGCATTTAGTGAGTCTTGCTGATGGTGTGGCTGGATTGCGGCATTCACTGAGGGATACATTGCAGTCCGGCCACTGGCACTCAGACGTATTTTATCAGTGCTTCCAAGAAAGGAAGTTATGAACAACATTATAGTGTTTATGCTTTCTGAGCACAATTGTGCACCTTGAATGCTCGCTTACGTCATGCATTGACATCAATGGAGAGGCTTGCAAGGAGTTTGTGTTAAATCCAATAGTAAGGAGTTTGTCTTAAATACAATCGTAAGGAGTTTGTGTTAAATCCAAGTGGCACATCTCAAGTTAATACTAGGCCCTTAGAGATTGAAAACGAATCGCAAATGAGAGAGAATATCTTTGAATGGCTCTACCATATGTTGTATTGGGCCACTCTGGGGGTTTGGGCCATCTCCAGGCTTGTTTGTAATAGTGGTAACGGAAAGCTTGTGTAAATCCACAGTGGTCTTGATGAGGGATCACGACCATCTGGCTCCATTGAGCTTCATCCTGGTTTGCCTGCAAAGAACAAAACCTCGTAAGGGAAAAACTAAACTAAAGTGCAGAAGCTGATTGGATGAGATTCCAACTAACATGATTGGAATGTGTGCATGTCTGGGAATTTACTAGGAGTTTTGATAAAAGTTTTGAGCCAAGAAATGTACATTTGATAACGTGCTGGTTGAAGAGTTAGTTAGGCTACGCTACCTGTTGTAATGTAAAGTCATGCTTCTGTGGTCTCCATTCATTTGGTGCTTCCAGGCATCGGCCTACATTCAATAAACAAGGATATAAGTGTCAGTCTGGTTTGGTCATCATTGTCATCCACACACTTTATTGACTGTAGTATGTTCTGCTTGTCTGACTCAGCTAGCTCCCCGGCTGGTAAAACATACAGCAGTAGGTCTAGATTAGCATGTTGGCAGGGAGATTGGCAAGGGCCCCATTGCCTTTAAGTCCGTCGAGAGCATACGCCCGTGTATATAGCATACGCTCTCCGCACCTCGAAAACAAAGTAGTCACTGGGTCCCAAGCTTTTCTAATCAAGCTTTCCCTTTGCATGCCAGGGCATAAATAACCCAAACGGAAGTCCATAACTGCTGATTCTGAGCCGAGCTTGCTCAACAATTCTTCCTTTAGATTCAAATATCGAATTAATTGCCTTTTTCCACTGGCATCAGTGTGGGCCTCTTATCATCTAATGAGTCATTACAAACAGCATGCAGCCGTGGGTGACGTCAAAGTGTCCGTCCTGTTCCCGTCTCCTCTCTTCTCCTCTCTTCTCCCTCTCTCTTTTCCTCTGCATCACCTTTCCCTAAGAGTGTGGGGCATCGTACAGCAGGCGAAGCCAACCCCTTTGTGATCTACCCACTCTGGGTAGTAGTGGTTGGGCACTAGCAGGTTAATTACAGTGGAGACAGACAGAACACACTAGGGGTAGGAAGAGAGAGGGCCAGCCCTATCAGATGATGTTTCTGTCCAACACCATTCACTGGAATTTTATTTACAGTAACAAAGTGCTGCGGAAGAGGTCTCTTTCAAGCATATACACTAGATAGCGGTAAATTGCCGCATGTTCCTTAGGCCGTCCCCATTGTGACTCGCTTGTGGGCGTGCTGGCAGCATGTTCGATTGTGCATCAATAATTCAGCATAGCAAGTTTGTATGAAGGTCTGGTTATTAAATGGGTACATAGTTCAATAGTAATATCCTCTAAAAGGCTCTGGTGACAAACACACGTTGCTGCCTTGTTTCCAATTGTCCTCGTGGCTGGGAGAACCTATTCAAGTAAGTAAATACACTTAGAAAATGTAAAAAAAACAAACCAATGTATTATTAACTAACTAGCTACAGTGCAGGCTAACTCAAATGAGCTGCTAAACGAGCTAGCTAGTTGGCTAGGTAGCTATCTAGCCAACTTCACATACTGTATATATAGACAGCTAGCAAAGTGAATTAAATATCACCAGCTACCTAACTTAATATTAGCTAGCTATCTTGATGTATTTATCACTGTAAAAAACAAACTCCAAAAACAAACTCCTACATTTGTAGGTAGCTAGCTAACAGACATGGAGGAGGGTGAAAGGATAGCAGCCCCAACTGTCAAGGTGAGAGAGTAGGCTGTTCTGGACAGGGCAGGTACTTTTGTGTAGTTCCTGTCCCTAGAAGTGAGGATGGAGCTAATAGTAACATAATATTCAGTGCGGTGTAATTTGACTCTAATGAAGTGTGTTTCTTGTGAGGTTTTCTGTCCTCAGATAAAGAGAGCTGTGAAAGCCTGTCTACCTATGAAGAGCAGTGGTTCTCAGTCCTGGTCCTGGGGACTCAAAGAGGCACATTTTTATTTTTGCCTTAGCACTGCACAGCTGATTCAAATGATCAACTCATCATCAAGCTTCAAGTGGTATTTATGCATTCATTTGTGATGCTATCCTGGATATAATCCTGCTGTTGTCACATGCTACACATGCATGTGCACATGCATCTATCAATCCAATGTTATCATGATTTGTTATCAGGGATATTATACTTTAGTGACAAGTATCATACTCACTCATTCATCTTATACAACAATTAGATGCAAGCCTCATATCTGAGGCTATTGTATAAACAGCGTTATGGTAGTGTGGCTGTATTGTCTCCCATGAGTTTCACAAAATTGTACCAAATGGACCAGTTCGTAGCTGGATTCTTCACCGATCTTTTATACCTTCTCCAGAACATAAATGTTGTTCGGACCTCAAGTTCTGTGAGGTGGAAGAAATTCCGTTGTTCTCTCTATGAAAACTCACTCTCTCTCTATACTGTGGCCATGAGGAGATGATCTCCTCCAGGAATTTACAACCTGAGGTCGCAGCAGCCTGAGTGTAGGAGACAGAGCGAGGGGGATGGTGCTAGCTGTACCCAAAGAGGGCAACGTCATGACAGGTGTGATGTTTGTACAAAAACAAAACAGGCTATTTTAAATCACCCATATTTTTTAAATTTTTATAATTAGACTCAAGTGTATAACTGTGGCTCCTTCCACATTCATAGAATAGGCAAGAGGGCCAACCAATAATATTTCTATAACTACGCTATATTGTTTGTCCTTGTGTGTCTATTCATGTTTTTCAGCATAAAGTACTCTGCAGCCACTTAGTGTGGTTTGGACACCAGGTGAGGCCACACACACAGATTCCTGTTGAACAGTGTCTCTTCAACTACCTTATTTTCTCTATAACAGTCTCTCTCCTTCACTTCATCCCTCTCTCCTCTTCTCCCTAAATCCTCTTGGTTATATCTGCTGTGTCGGTGAACCCCTCCCGCATCCTAACTGGCTACATAGAGGGCACAGCATGATCAGAGGTGAGAGGTCACTTGGTCAACAGGAAGTATTATTAAAGAGAAGCTTTGCATTGAAATACAGATAGAGATGCAGTAGTCCCAAAGTTAATGATCTATGGTCAGTTTTGCATTTCACCTCCTGATTATTATGAGGCGTAACAATGTTAGAATAAAAAATAAAAGTTTTATACATGCTCTCTCTCTCCATCTGGCTCTCGTCTGCAGAGATGTTTTGATGTGAGAGAGGATGCCAACCCCCAGTCCCATCATCGCCACCTAACTTGCTTTTAAGATAACCTTCGGGCCGACTAGAGACACTATTATGTCATTGTGATGAAGTGAGAGAATATTTGGGTTGCACTGATTCATTAATCAAATCCCTGCTCCTCTGTTCTTACCTCTTTCCCTTTCTGTCTTTTACACCTCTCTCGCCACCTCTTTCGTCCTCTGTTTTTATAATGCACAACAGATGTGCATTGAAGTACAGATTGAACTTGTATTTATAATACAATTATAATATTAATGCATATATTTAACACCTTTGGATAATGAACTTCTTTCAATAAAGTGTTTCATATTCTCTACTGGTTGAAATGAAGTCTTTCATTTAATGAAATACTACACCTATCATGTGTTTATCAGATCAATGCAGATGAAGGGCATTAGATATTGAGATGAGCCGGTTTTAGAGTATTTACATGATGCATAGGAAGGGTAACGTACTGTTTTTAAAATTCTATTTCTGGATATGAATTACAAATCAGCCTTCCACTAGTTAAATCCTGTTTCTAGTCTATTGGTCACAATGTGTAACCACTGATGTCCCAGGACCACGATTGGTAAACACTGTTGAAGTGTATAATTGTGATATATACACACAGACACGGTTTCATTCGAAGCCTGGAATTACTCCTGGTATTGGATTTGACTGAAAAATAATCTCAAAGACATTCATACCTGAACGGCACCTTTGTTTGCCAAGGTAGAATACATGATCAGTGAATATATTAAATGTACAGGCTACAATGTGGGGGATCTCATGCATGGTAATAACTACATGTAAATACGACTTGCATTCTTGGCACAAAGTTATATTATATTCTACTGAATCCATAGGCTTCATTAATGTCATTGACTGTTTTTAAGTTGATACAATTGGCTGTGATAGCTGAGGTTCATAGCTAGGTTCTGAACTAATATGTATACCAAACGTTTGGGTCCATACACAGATCGGCTAGATAGCTAGCTACACATCCATAGGCATACAGGTATGTTTATCCTTCACTGCACAATAAGCAAGAACATAGCTAGCTACATTATTTATTCTATCTGCATTGCATGGCAAATATCAGCAAGGCTAGCTTACGAAATTGTACATTCAATGTGCAGTAAATGCTTTAGCTAGCTAGATTCTTTACATCCACTGTTTAACGAGACGACAGCCTGGTTTGCTGGTTGTTTCAGAAGTCCCTAAAACATTAAACCAGCAAGCTGGCTGACGTTAGCTATTCAGCTAGCTTGCTAAATCGCAATTTCCGTAAATTAACTTTATGACAAAAAAAATATGCATAATCGTTTGTCTTTACATTAACCAACATATTCTTGTAAACATTTTTTGCATGATTCGTTATGATGTTATCATCACTTACATTTGCTTCCATCCTAGTGTTTTTGCCAGCCATCTTTGCTGAAGAAAGTCTCCAGCCTTGGGTCTCATAGCATCAAATTCGTCATGGGAACCACTTGATATGTATGGTCATCGCCCAGCGGTCGCCGCTGGCGATTTGCATAAAGTTGGGTAAAGTTGATCTTTTTCACCGCCTCCCACCTAACCTTCACACTGCCCAAAGGCCCCCCACCTCCTCCACTTATCACCGCGTACCTTCCATTGATATGAATGGGAAGCTGTGTTTCACCGCGTACCTTCCATTGATATGAATGGGAAGCTGTGTTTCACCGCGTACCTTCCATTGATATGAATGGGAAGCTGTGTTTCACCGCGTACCTTCCATTGATATGAATGGGAAGCTGTGTTTCACCGCGTAGCTTCCATTGATATGAATGGGAAGCTGTGTTTCACCGCGTACCTTCCATTGATATGAATGGGAAGCTGTGTTTCACCGCGTACCTTCCATAGATATGAATGGGAAGCTGTGTTTCACCGCGTAGCTTCCATTGATATGAATGGGAAGCTGTGTTTCACCGCTTCCCTTCCATTGATATGAATGGGAAGCTGTGTTTCACCGCGTACCTTCCATGGATATGAATGGGAAAGTGTGTTTCACCGCGTACCTTCCATTGATATGAATGGGAAGCTGTGTTTCACCGCGTACCTTCCATTGATATGAATGGGAAGCTGTGTTTCACCGCGTACCTTCCATTGATATGAATGGGAAGCTGTGTTTCACCGCGCTGCATCCTGTGCGAGTGTATCATGACCGTAAGTTTGTGTGTGTATGTGGGTGTGTATTTGTGTGTGTGAGTGTGTGTTTGTGTGTGCGTTTGTATGTGTGTGTCGGTGTATTTGCGTGTGTGAGTGTGTGTGTGTGTGTGTGTGTGTGTGTACGTTTATATGTGTGTGCGTGCGGACATGTGTGTGTTTGTTTACGTTTGTGCAGGTGTGGCGCTGAGAGATTGCTGAGCAGCAGAACCACTCATTTCAGGGCCCTTTTCCAAATATACTAACACACCTCTTGTTGGGACAAGGCTATATCTTATTAATGGGGGTTTTCTTAGGGCTGTTTTGATTGTTTTGATATGTTTTGATTAATACAAACAACAGCTTCACCCTGCGTTTTTAGATTGGCTATGAAAGCTTTTTCAACTGTGGAAACTTTATTTATATAGCCCTTCGTACATCAGCTGATATCTCAAAGTGCTGTACAGAAACCCAGCCTAAAACCCCAAACAGCAAAGCAATGCAGTTGAAAGCTTTTTCAACTGTGGAAACAACATCCAGTTGACCTGTTTAATGGTAGAGGACTTTAAAACGTGGTCAGAGCTCAAAGGTGGTCAGAGCTCAAAGGTGGTCAGAGCTCAAAGGTGGTCAGAGCTCAAAGGTGGTCAGAGCTCAAAGGTGGTCAGAGCTCAAATGTGGTCAGAGCTCAAACGTGGTCAGAGCTCAAAGGTGGTCAGAGCTCAAATGTGGTCAGAGCTCAAAGGTGGTCAGAGCTCAAAGGTGGTCAGAGCTCAAAGGTGGTCAGAGCTCAAAGGTGGTCAGAGCTCAAATGTGGTCAGAGCTCAAATGTGGTCAGAGCTCAAAGGTGGTCAGAGCTCATAGGTGGTCAGAGCTCAAAGGTGGTCAGAGCTCAAAGGTGGTCAGAGCTCAAATGTGGTCAGAGCTCAAATGTGGTCAGAGCTCAAATGTGGTCAGAGCTCAAATGTGGTCAGAGCTCAAAGGTGGTCAGAGTTCAAATGTGGTCAGAGCTCAAATGTGGTCAGAGCTCAAATGTGGTCAGAGCTCAAATGTGGTCAGAGCTCAAAGGTTGTCAGAGCTCAAAGGTGGTCAGAGCTCAAAGGTGGTCAGAGCTCAAATGTCGTCAGAGCTCAAATGTGGTCAGAGCTCAAATGTGGTCAGAGCTCAAACGTGGTCAGAGCTCCCTGAATGAAAATCATCTACTTTCAGCATGTCTGTAAAAACAGGTTCCCACCACAAACAGTACTCACTGGTTTGTCTCCTTTTAATTGAGTGTGTGTAATTACTTAGTAAAGTGCAGGAGGGCCCTGCTGGCTGTAAATTAGGGGAATACAGCGTATCCGACCCCCAGCGGAAACTAGAGCGAGCGACACGGGATCTATTAAACACATTTAGAATGCAAGGGAAGCAATCATCACAGCTCATCTGGGCATGTGTTCCAAAGGTCTTCAAAGCCCTCCACTGTGACCTCATCGTGACTTCATTTTAATGGGTGACTGGCAGGTCATTTTTTTTGCCATGACAGAGTGTTTTGTTCATCCTCTCCACTGTGACATTGTAGAAAATTACTTTCTTAAGGTACTGTAACTAGAGCAGGAGGAGATTTTGAATGACTATAGGCAATTAAACCCGGGGCCCATTATCGGTTCTGTGGTCGATGTGAGCCCAACCGTGACCACTTTTCTTGTCACTAACTGTGTTATGACTGCTGTGTCAGCTGACCTGCTGTGTGTGTCATGTCAAGGGGATCTGGGGGGATTTCCTGGAGAGGCGGGGCCTAAAGGACCTCGGGTAAGACTTTCCTATTGTTTTAGGAGTAAAAATTAATGAAAACAAATTTAAGGCAGAATCTGTCATTTCAACAGCCTGGTGCTGTTACTTTGTCTAGTAGGATGATGGATGGGGCTGGATAAACAGTAAAATTCAAAGACACATCTATGGACGCAAGGACAGTCTTTAAGCCCCATGCAAGAACAGAATAAAACAGAACTCTATCAAAAGAACTCAGTTATAAATACCCAGTCAATAACTGTAATAACAGACACATTGAATCCTGAGACCATATTATTGTAAGAAAAGTCACCCACCTCAAGTCAATACAAGGAGGCACAGAAGTCATTTGATTGACTGCCTTGCAACGAGAGTCAGCGGGAGTCAATGGGAGTCAGCGAGCGTCAGCGAGAGTCAGCAGGAGTCAGTGGGAGACAGCGTGATTCAGTGGGAGTCAGTGGGAGTCAGCGTGAGTCAGTGGGAGCCAGCGTGAGTCAGCAGGAGTCAGTGGGAGTCAGAGTGAGTCAGTGGGAGTCAGCGTGATTCAGTGGGAGTCAGTGGGAGTCAGCAGGAGTCAGTGGGAGTCAGCGTGAGTCAGCGGGAGTCAGCATGATTCAGTGGGAGTCAGTGGGAGTCAGCGTGAGTCAGTGGGAGTCAGCATGATTCAGTGGGAGTCAGCAGGAGTCAGTGGGAGTCAGCGTGAGTCAGTGGCAGTCAGCGTGATTCAGTGGGAGTCAGTGGGAGTCAGCGTGAGTCAGCGTGATTCAGTGGGAGTCAGTGGGAGTCAGCGTGATTCAGTGGGAGTCAGTGGCAGTCAGCGTGATTCAGTGGGAGTCAGTGGGAGTCAGCGTGAGTCAGTGGGAGTCAGCGTGATTCAGTGGGAGTCAGTGGGAGTCAGCCTGATTCAGTGGGAGTCAGTGGGAGTCAGCGTGATTCAGTGGGAGTCAGTGGGAGTCAGCGTGATTCAGTGGGAGTCAGCGTGATTCAGTGGGAGTCAGTGGGAGTCAGCGTGATTCAGTGGGAGTCAGTGCATTCATCTCTTCTCTTCCTACACGGAGAGAGAGGAGTACTCGAGCAGAAGGGATAAATAGGACCAAATGGTCCACAGGTGGGTGTCGACATCTCCACGATGATAAGAAAGCCCAGTGGAGTGTTTCACACACCAACGAGTATCACGTCACGTTTATTACGTTATTGTCACACCTTGACCATAGTTTGCTTTGTATGTTTCTATGTTTTGTTTGGTCAGGGTGTGATCTGAGTGGGCATTCTATGTTGTGTGTCTAGTTTGTCTGTTTCTGTGTTTGGCCTGATATGGTTCTCAATCAAATCAAATCAAATCAAATCAAATTTTATTTGTCACATACACATGGTTAGCAGATGTTAATGCGAGTGTAGCGAAATGCTTGTGCTTCTAGTTCCGACAATGCAGTAATAACGAGCAAGTAATCTAACTAACAATTCCAAAAAAAACTACTGTCATACACAGTGTAAGGGGATAAAGAATATGTACATAAGGATATATGAATGAGTGATGGTACAGAGCAGCATAGGCAAGATACAGTAGATGATATCGAGTACAGTATATACATATGAGATGTATGTAAACCAAGTGGCATAGTTAAAGTGGCTAGTGATACATGTATTACATAAGGATGCAGTCGATGATATAGAGTACAGTATCAACGTATGCATATGAGATGAACAATGTAGGGTAAGTAACATTATATAAGGTAGCATTGTTTAAAGTGGCTAGTGATATATTTACATCATTTCCCATCAATTCCCATGATTAAAGTGGCTGGAGTAGAGTCAGTGTCATTGACAGTGTGTTGGCAGTAGCCACTCAATGTTAGTGGTGGCTGTTTAACAGTCTGATGGCCTTGAGATAGAAGCTGTTTTTCAGTCTCTCGGTCCCAGCTTTGATGCACCTGTACTGACCTCGCCTTCTGGATGGCAGCGGGGTGAACAGGCAGTGGCTCGGGTGGTTGATGTCCTTGATGATCTTTATGGCCTTCCTGTAGCATCGGGTGGTGTAGGTGTCCTGGAGGGTAGGTAGTTTGCCCCCGGTGATGCGTTGTGCAGACCTCACTACCCTCTGGAGAGCCTTACGGTTGAGGGCGGTGCAGTTGCCATACCAGGCGGTGATACAGCCCGCCAGGATGCTCTCGATTGTGCATCTGTAGAAGTTTGTGAGTGCTTTTGGTGACAAGCCGAATTTCTTCAGCCTCCTGAGGTTGAAGAGGCGCTGCTGCGCCTTCCTCACGATGCTGTCTGTGTGAGTGGACCAATTCAGTTTGTCTGTGATGTGTATGCCGAGGAACTTAAAACTTGCTACCCTCTCCACTACTGTTCCATCGATGTGGATGGGGGGTGTTCCCTCTGCTGTTTCCTGAAGTCCACAATCATCTCCTTAGTTTTGTTGACGTTGAGTGTGAGGTTATTTTCCTGACACCACACTCCGAGGGCCCTCACCTCCTCCCTGTAGGCCGTCTCGTCGTTGTTGGTAATCAAGCCTACCACTGTTGTGTCGTCCGCAAACTTGATGATTGAGTTGGAGGCGTGCATGGCCACGCAGTCGTGGGTGAACAGGGAGTACAGGAGAGGGCTCAGAACGCACCCTTGTGGGGCCCCAGTGTTGAGGTCAGCGGGGAGGAGATGTTGTTGCCTACCCTCACCACCTGGGGCGGCCCGTCAGGAAGTCCAGTACCCAGTTGCACAGGGCGGGGTCGAGACCCAGGGTCTCGAGCTTGATGACGAGCTTGGAGGGTACTATGGTGTTGAATGCCGAGCTGTAGTCGATGAACAGCATTCTCACATAGGTATTCCTCTTGTCCAGATGGGTTAGGGCAGTGTGCAGTGTGGTTGAGATTGCATCGTCTGTGGACCTATTTGGGCGGTAAGCAAATTGGAGTGGGTCAAGGGTGTCAGGTAGGGTGGAGGTGATATGGTCCTTGACTAGTCTCTCAAAGCACTTCATGATGACGGATGTGAGTGCTACGGGGCGGTAGTCGTTTAGCTCAGTTACCTTAGCTTTCTTGGGAACAGGAACAATGGTGGCCCTCTTGAAGCATGTGGGAACAGCAGACTGGTATAGGGATTGATTGAATATGTCCGTAAACACACCGGCCAGCTGGTCTGCGCATGCTCTGAGGGCGCGGCTGGGGATGCCGTCTGGGCCTGCAGCCTTGCGAGGGTTAACACGTTTAAATGTCTTACTCACTTCGGCTGCAGTGAAGGAGAGACCGCATGTTTCCGTTGCAGGCCGTGTCAGTGGCACTGTATTGTCCTCAAAGCGGGCAAAAAAGTTATTTAGTCTGCCTGGGAGCAAGACATCCTGGTCCGTGACTGGGCTGGGTTTCTTCCTGTAGTCCGTGATTGACTGTAGACCCTGCCACATACCTCTTGTGTCTGAGCCGTTGAATTGAGATTCTACTTTGTCTCTGTACTGGCGCTTAGCTTGTTTGATAGCCTTGCGGAGGGAATAGCTGCACTGTTTGTATTCAGTCATGTTACCAGACACCTTGCCCTGATTAAAAGCAGTGGTTCGTGCCTTCAGTTTCACACGAATGCTGCCATCAATCCACGGTTTCTGGTTAGGGAATGTTTTAATCGTTGCTATGGGAACGACATCTTCAACGCACGTTCTAATGAACTCGCACACCGTATCAGCGTATTCGTCAATGTTGTTGTCTGACGCAATACGAAACATCTCCCAGTCCACGTGATGGAAGCAGTCTTGGAGTGTGGAGTCAGCTTGGTCGGACCAGCGTTGGACAGACCTCAGCGTGGGAGCTTCTTGTTTTAGTTTCTGTCTGTAGGCAGGGATCAACAAAATGGAGTCGTGGTCAGCTTTTCCGAAAGGGGGCGGGGCAGGGCCTTATATGCGTCGCGGAAGTTAGAGTAACAATGATCCAGGGTCTTTCCACCCCTGGTTGCGCAATCGATATGCTGATAAAATTTAGGGAGTCTTGTTTTCAGATTAGCCTTGTTAAAATCCCCAGCTATAATGAATGCAACCTCCGGATAAATCGTTTCCAGTTTGCAGAGAGTTAAATAAAGTTTGTTCAGAGCCATCGATGTGTCTGCTTGGGGGGGGATATATACGGCTGTGATTATAATCGAAGAGAATTCTCTTGGTAGATAATGCGGTCTACATTTGATTGTGAGGAATTCTAAATCAGGTGAACAGAAGGATTTGAGTTCCTGTATGTTTCTTTCATCACACCATGTCACGTTGGCCATAAGGCATACGCCCCCGCCCGTCTTCTTACCAGAAAGATGTTTGTTTCTGTCGGCGCGATGCGTGGAGAAACCCGTTGGCTGCACCGCTTCGGATTGCGTCTCTCCAGTTAGCCATGTTTCCGTGAAGCAAAAACGTTACAGTCTCTGATGTCCCTCTGGAATGCTACCCTTGCTCGGATTTCATCAACCTTGTTGTCAAGAGACTGGACATTGGCAAGAAGAATGCTAGGGAGTGGTGCACGATGTGCCCGTCTCCGGAGTCTGACCAGAAGACCGCTTCGTTTCCCTCTTTTTCTGAGTCGTTTTTTTTTTTGGTCGCTGCATGTAATCCACTCGGTTACACTGGTTGTAAGGCAGAACACAGGATCCGCATCGCGAAAAACATATTCTTGGTCGTACTGATGGTGAGTTGACGCTGATCTTATATTCAGTAGTTCTTCTCGGCTGTATGTAAAGAAACCTAAGATGACCTGGGGTACTAGTGTAAGAAATAACACGTAAAAAAACAAAAAACTGCATAGTTTCCTAGGAACGCGAAGCGAGGCGGCCATCTCTGTCGGCGCCGGAAGTACGTCAGAGGCAGGTGTTAGTCATTGTCATTGTCATTTGGGTGATTGTTCCTGTCTCTGTGTTTGCACCAGATAGGGCTGTTTAGGTTTTCTCACGTTTATTGTTTTTGTTAGTCTATTCATGTATAGTTTTCTTTATTAAAGAACCATGAATAGAAACCACGCTGCATTTTGGTCCGCCTCTCCTTCACCACAAGAAAACCATTACAGTTAATTCAATTGCAGTGGAGAAATTAGAATACACATCACGTTAGCAGGTCTATTCAACTGTCTCCGAACTGTTATTATTTCTCAATTAATGATCCGTTATATATTGAGAGAACTATGACAGTGTTCCATGTGTAACTGATGTGAAATGGCTAGCTAGCTAGCGGTGGAGCTCGGCTAATAGTGTTTCAATCGGTGACGTCACTCGCCCTGAGACCTTGAAGTAGTTGTTCCCCTTGCTCTGCAAGGGCCGCGGCTTTTGTGGAGCGATGGGTAACGATGCTTCAAGTGTGACTGTTGTCGATGTGTGCAGAGGCTCCCTGGTTCGAGCCCAGGTAGGGGCAAGGAGAGGGATGGAAGCTACACTTTTACACATGAAATGGCGCCCGCTGACAACCGTGAGTCGAGGAAATTTCTGGTTGCGACAACCAATCATATCTCAGTCTGAAACCAAGAACTAACCAATAATAGACCAATGAGGATAGAGCTATGGCGGGGCCTTTAAACGCAGGTCATTTTGTTATCTTGCTTTTCTGAAGTAACGTTAGCTACAATTTTGTGTTTGCTGTTTTCATTGTGTGGGAGGTATTTCACTTGTCTCCACAGCAAACCTCTCCTCCAAACCTTTCCTTTTCTTTTTTGGCTTCCTGTCAAGGGAAGGGCTGATTTCAAGGTTTTACTGCTAACCTACAAAGCATTACATGGGCTTGCTCCTACCTATCTTTCTGATTTGGTCCTGCCATACATACCTACACGTACGCTACGGTCACAAGACGCAGGCCTCCTAATTGTCCCTAGAATTTCTAAGCAAACAGCTGGAGGCAGGGCTTTCTCCTATAGAGCTCCATTTTTATGGAATGGTCTGCCTACCCATGTCAGAGACGCAGACTCAGTCTCAACCTTTAAGTCTTTACTGAAGACTCATCTCTTCAGTGGGTCATATGATTGAGTGTAGTCTGGCCCAGGAGTGTGAAGGTGAACGGAAAGGCTCTGGAGCAACGAACCACCCTTGCTGTCTCTGCCTGGCCGGTTCCCCTCTTTCCACTGTGATTCTCTGCCTCTAACCCTATTACAGGGGCTGAGTCACTGGCTTACTGGTGCTCTTTCATGCCGTCCCTAGGAGGGGTGCGTCACTTGAGTGGGTTGAGTCACTGACGTTATCTTCCTGTCTGGGATGGCGCCCCCCCTTGGGTTGTGCCGTGGCGGAGATCTTTGTGGGCTATACTCGGCCTTGTCTCAGGATGGTAAGTTGGTGGTTGAAGATATCCCTCTAGCGGTGTGGGGGCTGTGCTTTGGCAAAGTGGGTGGGGTTATATCCTTACTGTTTGGCCCTGTCCGGGGGTATCATCGGATGGGGCCACAGTGTCTCCTGACCAATCCTGTCTCAGCCTCCAGTATTTATGCTACAGTAGTTTATGTGTCGGGGGGCTAGGGTCAGTTTGTTATATCTGGAGTACTTCTCCTGTCTTATCCGGTGTCCTGTGTGAATTTAAGTATGCGTTCTCTAATTCTCTCTTTCTCTCTTTCTTTCTCTCTCTCGGAGGACCTGAGCCCTAGTACCATGCCCCAGGATTACCTGACATGATGACTCCTTGCTGTCCCCAGTCCACCTGGCCGTGCTGCTGCTCCAGTTTCAACTATTCTGTCTGCGGCTATGGAATCCTGACCTGTTCACAGGACGTGCTACCTGTCCCAGACCTGCTGTTTTCAACTCTCTAGAGACAGGAGTGGTAGAGATACTCTTAATCATTGGCTATGAAAAGCCAACTGACATTTACTCCTGAGGTGCTGACTTGCTGCACCCTCGACAACTACTAGGATTATTATTATTTGACCATGGTGGTCATTTATGAACATTTGAACATCTTGCTATGTTCTGTTATAATCTCCACCCAGCACAGCCAAAAGAGGACTGGCCACCCCACATAGCCTGGTTCCTCTCTAGGTTTCTTCCTAGGTTTTGGCCTTTCTATGGAGTTTTTCCTAGCCACCGTGCTTCTACACCTGCATTGCTTGCTGTTTGGGGTTTTAGGCTGGGTTTCTGTACAGCACAGTGAGATATCAGCTGATGTACAAAGGGCTATATAAATACATTTGATTAGATTTTTTAAAAATCATTTAGTTTATTGGACTAGACATATATAGGGCAAACACTGTCATGTTAATCCTCTTCCTTATGTTGGTGTGTCTGTTTCGAAATATAGAAATAGGTAGAAATATGCTTAAGCAAGAAGCTAGAGTTGACAACATAGGTAGCTAGAGTTTCATACACTTCATTGTATTGTTCCATCTATTCATCCAGTCTGCTCACTGTGATTTAAAATGTATATAATTTATGCTTATTAAATACAAACTTTCCCCTTTATTTTCAGTTGGAACATATGGTTCCTTAGACTGTTGCACACAAATGCACTGGTAATGGGAATTCAATTTCAATTTAATACAAACAGCAACACATTTCTCTTTGTTAAAAGTTACCATAGAATTATTCAATACTCAGTCTGGTGTATTGTCATATATATTTGTCTTTCTTATTTCTTTAAGGGAGCTGATAGGTTTGGAGTACCTGGTTTGGTGCTGCAGGATTACAAGGCTGCCATTGAGGAACTGGAGACAGGTGGTCCTGATGTCCAAAGGGAGGATGTTAAGGGATGTTGTGGAGCTTGTGGAAGTTCAGGACCTAACGTTACTCCTTAGTCCAAGGACCATACATTTTATTTTTAAAGTGTGATGAATTGGTTCTGGCAGTCAAAACAGCCAAATATTCCATCTAAAGGTGAATCGATTCTCAATTCCGGTATGGTTCTAGAAACACAAATCACATCAAAGTAATTTCAAATGCAAAATACACACTTAGTTTTAAGTTTCTGTTTTAACCTCTTGAGACTCTAGGGGGCAGTATTTCATTTTTGGATAAAACAACGTTCCCGTTTTAAACAAGATATTTTGTCACGAAGAGATGCTCGACTATGCATATAATTGACAGCTTTGGAAAGAAAACCCTCTGACGTTTCCAAAACTGCAGCCCGGCTGGTAACCCAAGATGAAACTTCAAACAGGAAGTGAGCAAAATTGGAGGACACAGCTGCAGCCAAACTTTTTTTTTTGTGACATGTTTGTGGTGCCCGGTAACACTAAAGCCCTATGAAGGGGAATATCATGTTAACCTTGTGTTTAGAGCGTCGGGACTCTAAACAAAATGCCCCTCCCTTACAGAAGACGCCTTCGTCCAACGACTCTTATGTGTAATGTAATGGGCTGAGAGTCATTATGTTTATTTATTTATTTATTTCACCTTTATTTAACCAGGTAGGCCAGTTGAGAACAAGTTCTCATTTACATCTGCGACCTGGCCAAGATAAAGCAAAGCAGTGCGACACAAACGATACAACTTTCATAACAGTTACGTACCAATAAAAATAGACCATACTGCTCACCTTACTGAGAGTATAGGAACATTATCCTGCTGGCCTTACTGGGTCGATAGGAACATTAGCCTGCTGGCCTGAATATTAGCCTGAGCTATTTAGGAGAGATATCACACCTGGCACAAATTATTATCTAGTTATTTTTTTCCTGCCGAGGGGTGCCTTATACCTGCGCCCAGAGGGGACAAGTACAAAGTCTGGCTACAGGGGGTGGCTTGGGTCTAAAATTAATTTGTTAGCCTTGCGGAGGGCCCTGACCTTAAAGATCTCATCCAGGTCTGTCTGTTTGACTCCTTGGGTATAATTATTGAGTTTTTCCACAATGCTGGCACGTGTTGCTAGTCGAGCGAGGATTGGAAAATGTCTGTTAAAACACCAGCCAGTTGTTCAACACAAACGCTTTCACACACTTATTTAACACACCCCACTTATTTTGTCTGGGCTTTTGTATGTGTTACATCCCCGGAACAACTTCAAAACATCACCCTGTTTAGCAACAACCCTCTCAAACATTTGTAATGATGCTTCCGTTTGTTTTTTACCTCTGACACAATGTTGTCTGATTCAAATCTTGATACCTCCCACATAGTACAGTCAAAACACCCCTGGAGACCAAATACCTCCCACATAGTACAGTCAAAACACCCCTGGAGACCAAATACCTCCCACATAGTACAGTCAAAACACCCCTGGAGACCAGATACCTCCCACATACTACAGTCAAAACACCCCTGGAGACCAAATACCTCCCACATAGTACAGTCAAAACACCCCTGGAGACCAAATACCTCCCACACAGTTCAGTCAAAACACCCCTGGAGACCAAATACCTCCCACATAGTACAGTCAAAATACCCCTGGAGACCAAATACCTCCCACATAGTACAGTCAAAACACCCCTGGAGACCAAATACCTCCCACATAGTACAGTCAAAACACCCCTGGAGACCAAATACCTCACACATAGTACAGTCAAAACACCCCTGGAGACCAAATACCTCCCACATTGTACAGTCAAAACACCCCTGGAGACAATTGATACTGTTGTCCTTCCAGATCTGGACAGTTTGAACTGTGGGTCAAGCTTGTGACTCAACAAACTGTTGGAGGCATTTGCGCTTTGCAATGCCACGGTTGGTTCCCACAGTGAATACATTTTTTTCTTTATTTTTTAAAAATACGTAAGCATATGCAATCGCTACTGTCAGTCACTCTGGATAATAGTGTCTGCTACATGACTAAAATGTAGAAATGTATTGAATGAGGTGATCTAGACACCCTCCACTGGTGTGGAAGGTTACAGCCAGTCCCTATTCAATCAGTCATCGAGCCGTTCGTCGTATGGCGTTTCATTGCTGCCCTCTTCTGGTCTAACGAAGCTGCAGAACTAAGTTTGTCACAGCAGTCATCTACATGCCAATTGAAGCTTTTCCCTCCTCACATTCTACTTGCATTGTACTGTTTAGTAAAAACATGGTATGGGCTTTGGATTGGAATGATATCAGTGATTGACATCCACATAGACCAGTTAAATTGATTTAAATAAGTGTTCTTCCTAACATGAACAAAAAGGAGATTTTTTCAGGTGGTTAGGGTTAAAGTATTGAAACATATCCTCTTTTCTAAAAACTAAGCAGAATTTTTATTTCATCTTTATATAACCAGGAAGGGCTCATTGAGATTTGAAAAATATTTTTCAAGAGTATCCTGGCCAAGATATGCAGCACCAAGTCATTACACAATTACAGGCAGACAACATGAAAAAACCTGCAAGTAATCTAGTAAAAAAAAAAGAAAAAAAAGAATTCACAACAATATCATAAAACAGCAAATTAAAAACATCAACAGGTCAGTGAATCAGTCTCAAAAATCCTTCATCAATGATTTAAAAACACCAATGGGCCCTCTTCCATCTCATTCCCCTTCAGTAGTTGGTGACTAAGCTGTCACACATCCTGCCTGCAGGCCAACTGTCTGTTTTTCTATGTCCAGGGGATTGAAGGTCCCCAAGCGAGACCCGGGAGTCAGCGGATGCGAAAGCCCAAAGGATTGTCCATCACCTATTTTAATTAGCGATTATGCTAATGCAGCAGCTATTTATCCCCAGTGTGTGGGCTTTTCTCCGCTCTCCAAATAGCCTACTGATAATACGATAATTATCCCTTCCAATGTTATATTTTGTTTACCAAAGTGCATTTGGGATAAAAAAAAGAAGTAATTGTAGTCTTTCATTGTTGAGTAAATGGGCTATTGTCTTGAATTTTTAAATAGCTTTCTGTTTTATGAAGGAGGCATCATCAGGTCTGTGTGTGTTGAGAATGATGGGGTAGTCTGTCATGCAATCTTGTTTGTGTGACCCCATGAGCTTGTGTTTGTTTGTGCGCGCATGCGTGTGTCTGTGAATGTATGCTGTAGAGTGAGTGTGTGTCTGTGTACGCTTGTGAGTGAGAGAGTATGTACAGAGTATGTAGAGTATGTACAGTATGTGTGTGTATGCCTGGGAGTGAGCGAACATGTGTGTGTGTGTCAGTGTTTAGCATGCTAACTTTCTATGTGTCATTATTCAGGGACACTCCGGGGAACGAGGGGTCGATGGCTTTCCAGGACTGCAAGGCCCAAAGGTGAGAAAGGCACGTGGAAACACTCCATGATGAGAGTATTGTTTTTAAATTTTACCTTGCAAGTCAGTTAAGAACAAATTCTTATTTACTATGACAGCCTACTGGGGAACAGTGGGTCAACTGCCTTGTTTAGGGGCAGAACAACAGATTTTTAAATTGCTTGGGAATTTCATCTTGCAACCTTTCGGTTACTAGTCCAAAGCTCTAACCACTAGGCTACCTGCTCTAACCTCTAGGCTACCTGCCTACCCTCCACTCTAACCACTAGGCTACCTGCCGCCCCTACACTCTAACCACTAGGCTACCTGCCTCCCCTCCACTCTAACCACTAGGCTACCTGCCACCTCTACATTCTAACCACTAGTATACCTGCCACCCCTACACTCTAACCACTAGGCTACCTGCCGCCTCTACACTCTAACCACTAGGCTACCTGCCACCCCTACACTCTAACCACTAGGCTACCTGCCACCCCAAAGTAGCCTCTGGACACGCAACACAGGTGCTCTCTCTGTCTCTCTCTCTCTCTCTCTCACTGTGTCTCTCTCTCTCTCTCTCTCTCTCTCTCTCTGTCTCTCTCTCTCTCTCTCTCTCTCTCTCTCTCTCTCTCTCTCTCTCTCTCTCTCTGTGTCTCTCTCTGTCTCTCTCTCTCTCTCTTCTCTCTCTCTCTCTCTCTCTCCCCCTCTGTCTCTCTCTCTCTGTCTCTCTCTTTCTCTCTCTCTCTCTCTCTCTCTCTGTCTCTCTCTCTGTCTCTCTCTCTCCTGTTAAAATGTAATAGTACTAAACTATTACATTTTAAAGTGGAACTGACAGCGTTTTAACTACTTTGCAGATATGAAACAAACAGACGATCATAATCTCAGTCAAAAAATATTAAATTCCCAGTTTATGCTACAAAACCATCTTTATAAGAGGTTTAAAAAATAAATGTATATGTATTTGACTCAACATTACATGATGTACACTAAGACATTGTTGGCAGACTAGATGGATGCAGTTCAATGCATGATTAATATAATTTACCAATACATTTCTTGGTAGTCCCAAAAATATTGGTTGTAAATCACAGCTGGCTTGGTACATTGTTTGCTGCCTACATTTGGGATGCACTGTTTCAGTTTCAATGACTCAATATATTGGACAAAAACAGACGAATGTATCTAAGGCTGGGAATGTCAATACAATCAAACTAGCAAGGCCAATGATCACAAGTCAGTCATATCTATTTATGTAGAAAGCTAAAAACACAGAGCCCAACGTTAGCTAGCTAGCTAGCTGCTAGGATGACATCATATCATTGGAGCAGTGGAAGAGTGTTCTCTCATTTGCAAGCCAGCCAACTGTAGACAGTTAGCTTGGGTGCTTGGTTGGCACAACGCATGCATTGGCTGGCAAGCTGCAGAAGGATAAGCAGGCTATTCCCCATCACTCAATTTTGATGGCCAAGTAGCTGAAGAAGTTTGAGAGGTTTCACCTAATGTTCCTTCATTAGATTTTAGCTCATCTTGTTGTTGATGTGCATACAGGGAAAGATAGCCTACCTTTTCATGGTTGTTTGATCAATAGGACTGTAAAGTTCCCAAATGTAAGAAGACTCCCATGGCATTTAGCTGCATATTTACAGAAATCCATTCAAGTGTATTTTTGTGACTTTTTGCCGAATGCTTTGAAGTGATCTAAAGTCTGTCACGAACCGACTCAAAGCCCGTAACAAAAGGGAGACAGCATGGAGATAACGAGTAACAAAACATATATTTATTAAATAAAGTAAACTAAGTACAATATACAATGGTGTGTGTAATCAGTAATCAGTAGTGTAAGTGAGTGTTTTGCATACATGAATGTGATAATGCAGGGTGTTGAAAGGTGCCAAAGCAAACAAACAAAAGGCCACCAAGATACACAACAAAATCTAGAAAGGTGTCTGCATGGAGAGTCTCCTCTATGAATGGGGAAGAGGTGTATTTATCCTGGGAGACACCGGGCCCAGGTGTGTCTGCATGGAGAGAGTCTCCTCCATGAATGGGGAAGTGGTGTATTTATCCTGGGATACACCGGGCCCAGGTGTGTCTGCATGGAGAGCCCAGTCTCCTCCATGAATCCGCCCACCGGCATCCTAATTTATCCCAACTGGGATACCCACCCAACCCAGGTGTTTCCCACTCCGCCCACCGGCATCCTAATAACCCTCCCAACTCCGCCCACCGGCATCCTAATAACCCTCCCAACTCCGCCCACCGGCATCCTAATAACCCTCCCAACTCCGCCCACCGGCATCCTAACCCTCCCCTCCCAACTCCGCCCACCGGCATCCTAATAACCCTCCCAACTCCGCCCACCGGCATCCTAATAACCCTCCCAACTCCGCCCACCGGCATCCTAATAACCCTCCCAACTCCGCCCACCGGCATCCTAATAACCCTCCCAACTCCGCCCACCGGCATCCTAATAACCCTCCCAACTCTGCCCACCGGCATCCTAATAACCCTCCCAACTCCGCCCACCGGCATCCTAATAACCCTCCCAACTCCGCCCACCGGCATCCTAATAACCCTCCCAACTCCGCCCACCGGCATCCTAATAACCCTCCCAACTCCGCCCCTCCCAACCCTCTGCCCACCGGCATCCTAATAACCCTCCCAACTCTGCCCACCGGCATCCTAATAACCCTCCCAACTCCGCCCACCGGCATCCTAATGAGGAAGCAAGAACAAAGAGACAATACGGCAGACAGAGTGGGAGGGTCGTCACAAGTCGCTCTGTTGGAAATGCCTGTAAACACACAGTCCAGTTCAAAGTGGATGATGACAGGCCCCTTGTGACAAATGGCTTGTTTACATATAGGCCTACTGTACCTCTGATTGGCTTTGGCGCACCGGTCTGCTTAGACTCCGGTCCTGGATGAGACAGATGTTTTATTTGCTGCAGTGTCTTAATTGTCCAAAGGCACAGTTGCTTTCCCACTCTATTTGCTATAAAATGTTCATAAATGCCTTTGTATTCCCAAACATTCTATGAATTTTGGAAAATGTGAAAATGACCATATTTAAGCACTTGCTTGTCAGAAAATGTAAAAAAATAAAAAAATATTTAATGTTGCTAAAATGCTGTTAGTTCCAATTTAATGTAGTCTATTTAATGGTGCTGGATAAAGTGTAAAGTTCGTTTTTAAAGTTAGTATTTGGGCAGGGTAAGCTGACCCTAGCTCCCTACCTACAGACTACTTCCATCCAGATATTGGGGCAGGGTAAGCCGACCCTAGCTCCCTACCTACGGACTACTTCCATCCAGATATTGGGGCAGGGTAAGCTGACCCTAGCTCCCTACCTACGGACTACTTCCATCCAGATATTGGGGCAGGGTAAGCTGACCCTAGCTCCCTACCTACGGACTACTTCCATCCAGATATTGGGGCAGGGTAAGCTGACCCTAGCTCCCTACCTACAGACTACTTCCACTCAGATATTGGGGCAGGGTAAACTGACCCTAGCTCCCCACCTACAGACTACTTCCACCCAGATATTGGGGCAGGGTAAGCTGACCCTATAGCTCCCTACCTACGGACTACTTCCACCCAGATCTACGGACTACTTCCACCCAGATCCTCCACTAAGAAGATTCAGCATGTCACCTTTCAATCGTTACGGCACACCAGGAGAGTCAGGCTTCCCCGGGTCCAGTCTGTCTCGGTTCAAAGGTGGAGAAGGTAAGGACACCAGCACGCACCACCATAGACTTTGGGTCTCTATTCATCTTTACTTGATTCCTTGCATCCTCTCTCTTCGCCTCCTCAAAAATTCCTTGGACAAGAACATTTGATGGGAGGGGTCCTTTTAACCTTCTCCAATATGGTTGAGAAGGTGGCGAGGAGATAGGATGTGAGGAATCAAGGAAAGACAACTGAGATGGAGCCCGAAATCTCAGTTAACAAAACTGTGTTATAACCTGTAGGGGGTCCATTTGGATTAATGAGGCAGCGTATTGCTCTAAAGAGAGGATTTATCAATGATTTATGGCTCTCCGTATCAGGGAGCTTGATCTTTTGCACGTATTGCAGTAAACATTGATGCCTTTTTGCAAAATTGATATTTCATTCCTCTTACGTGTTATCATTCACACAGATAGAGCTCGTCCTTCATGCTGTATGCAGGCATATTCAGACACCTGCTTGTTGATTATTACAGCCATATGTTACACAATGTTTTTCAGGGGGAAATTAGAGAGGCGTGTCCCAGACGGAGTCTGGTATCTTCATCTTCGTTTCGTCTGTATGAGAAACACGGGGCGGCTCGGTTCATTGTCATTTATTCTCTTCATAGTTACATTCAGTTATCTGGTTGGTGGATGGTTGTTCCAGTGACTTGTAGAGCTCACATGACACAGCATATGTTCCAGTGACTTGTAGAGCTCACATGACACAGCATATGTTCCAGTGACTTGTAGAGCTCACATGACACAGCATATGTTCCAGTGACTTGTAGAGCTCACATGACACAGCATATGTTCCAGTGACTTGTAGAGCTCACATGACACAGCATATGTAACAATGGCCCATTATCTAAACCATCAAGACCATACTTAGAGCCCTGTACTGTACCTAGAGCCATGCACTATACCTACAGCCCTGTACTGTACCTAGAGCCCTGTACTGTACCTAGAGCCCTGTACTATACCTAGAGCCCTGTAATATACCTAGAACCCTGTACTGTACCTAGAGCCTGTAATATACCTAGAGCACTGTAATATACCTAGAGCCCTGTAATATACCTAGAACCCTGTACTGTACCTAGAGCCCTGTAATATACCTAGAACCCTGTACTGTACCTAGAGCCCTGTAATATACCTAGAACCCTGTACTGTACCTAGAGCCCTGTAATATCCCTGGAGGGGGTACTGTCACCTAGAGCCCTGGGTACCTGAGTTCACTGTACCTGAGGTCATCCTGAGCCCTGTAATATGGCGAACCCCCCTAGAGCCCTGTACTGTGCCTAGAGCACTGTAATATACTTAGAACCCTGGGCTGTACCAGCCCTTGTCTACCAGGATGGTACCTAGAGCCCTGGTAATATACCTAGAACCCTCTAGTGTACCTAGGGCCCTGTAATATACCAAAGTGTACCTAGGCCCTGTTATACCTAGAACCCTGTACTGTACCTAGAGCCCTGTAATATACCTAGAACCCTGTACTGTACCTAGAGCCCTGTAATATACCTAGAACCCTGTACTGTACCTAGAGCCCTGTCTAGCCTAGAGCCCTGTACTTATGCCCTGTAATATACCTAGAACCCTGTACTGTACCTGGGGTCCCTGTAATATACCTAGAACCCTGTACTGTCTCCTAGAGTCCCTGTAATATACCTAGAGCCCTGTAATATACCTAGAACCCTGTACTGTACCTAGAGCCTGTAATATACCTAGAGCCCTGTAATTACCTAGAGCCCTGTAATATACCTAGAACCCTGTACTGTACCTAGAGCCCTGTAATATACCTAGAACCCTACCTGACATGAGCCCTGTAATTACCTAGAGCCCCTGTACCACCTGGCCTAGAACCCTGTACTGTACCTAGAGCCCTGTAATATACCTAGAACCCTGTACTGTACCTAGAGCCCTGGACCTAGAGCCCTGTAATATACCTAGAACCCTGTACTGTACCTAGAGCCTGTAATATACCTAGAGCCCTGTAATATACCTAGAGCCCTGTAATATACCTAGAACCCTGTACTGTACCTAGAGTTTCAATTACCTAGAGCCCTGTAATATGCTGAACCCTGTACTGTCACTGGCTTACTGGGGCTCTCTCATGCCGTCCCTGGAGGGGGTGCGTCACCATGGGTTGATTCACTTTATGGTCAACATTTGAACATCTTGGCCATGATCTTTGTGGGCTATAACTCAGCCTTGTCTCAGGATGGTAAGTTGGTGGTTGAAGAAATCCCTCTAGTGGCCTGGGGGCTGTGCTTTGGCAAAGTGGGTTTATTCCTTCCTGTTTGGCCCTTTCTCGGATGGGGAGTTTTCCTGACCCCTCCTGTCTCAGCCTGCATTTATGCTGCTAGTTTGGGGTTTTAGGCTGGGGGCTGGGGTCAGTTTGTTATATCTGGAGCTGACTTCTCCTGTCCTATTCGGTGTCCTTTGAATCTAAGTTTGCATTTTAATTCTGTACCTAGAGCCTCTTTCTTTACCTAGAGGCCCTGTAATAGGACCTGAGCCCAGGAATACCTACCTAGAACCCTTACTGTCCCCAGTCCACCTGGCCCTGCTGTTCCAGTTTACCTGACCTCAGCCCTAGGACCATACCCAGAACTACCTGACATGATGACCTTGCTGCCCAGTCCACCTACCCAGAGCCCTTTCAACTTCCACCTGACCCTGTGCTGCTGCCCAGAGCCCTGTAATATCGACCAGAGCCCTGGTATTTATGAACATTTGAACATCTTGGCCATGTTCTGTTATAATCTAGAACCCTGTACAGCCAGAAGAGGACTGCCACCCCACATACCTGGTTCCTCTCTAGGTTTCTTCCTAGAGCCTTTCTGGAGTTTTTCCTAGAGCCACCGTGCTTCTACACCTGCAGCCCTTGCTGTTTGGGGTTTTAGGCTGGGTTTCCTAGAGCACTTTGAGATATCACCTGATGTACGAAGGGCTATATAAATAAATTTGATTTGATTTGATTTGATACTGTACCTAGAGCCTGTAATATACCTAGAGCCCTGTAATATACCTAGAGCCCTGTAATATACCTAGAACCCTGTACTGTACCTAGAGCCCTGTAGTGTACCTAGAGCCCTGTAATATACCTAGAACCCTGTACTGTACCTAGAACCCTGTACTGTACCTAGAGCCCTGTAATATACCTAGAACCCTGTACTGTACCTAGAGCCCTGTACTATACCTAGAGCCCTGTACTGTACCTAGAGCCCTGTAATATACCTAGAACCCTGTACTGTACCTAGAACCCTGTACTATACCTAGAGCCCTGTAATATACCTAGAACCCTGTACTGTACCTAGAGCCCTGTAATATACCTAGAGCCCTGTAATATACCTAGAACCCTGTACTGTACCTAGAACCCTGTACTGTACCTAGAGCCCTGTAATATACCTAGAGCCCTGTAATATACCTAGAGCCCTGTAATATACCTAGAACCCTGTACTGTACCTAGAGCCCTGTAATATACCTAGAGCCCTGTAATATACCTAGAGCCCTGTACTGTACCTAGAGCCCTGTAATATACCTAGAGCCCTGTAATATACCTAGAGCCCTGTAATATACCTAGAGCCCTGTAATATACCTAGAACCCTGTACTGTACCTAGAGCCCTGTAATATACCTAGAGCCCTGTAATATACCTAGAGCCCTGTAATATACCTAGAACCCTGTAATATACCTAGAGCCCTGTAATATACCTAGAACCCTGTAATATACCTAGAACCCTGTACTGTACCTAGAGCCCTGTAATATACCTAGAGCCCTGTAATATACCTAGAGCCCTGTAATATACCTAGAACCCTGTACTGTACCTAGAGCCCTGTAATATACCTAGAGCCCTGTAATATACCTAGAGCCCTGTACTGTACCTAGAGCCCTGTAATATACCTAGAGCCCTGTAATATACCTAGAGCCCTGTAATATACCTAGAGCCCTGTAATATACCTAGAACCCTGTACTGTACCTAGAGCCCTGTAATATACCTAGAGCCCTGTAATATACCTAGAGCCCTGTACTGTACCTAGAGCCCTGTAATATACCTAGAGCCCTGTAATATACCTAGAGCCCTGTACTGTACCTAGAGCCCTGTAATATACCTAGAGCCCTGTAATATACCTAGAACCCTGTAATATACCTAGAACCCTGTAATATACCTAGAGCCCTGTAATATACCTAGAACCCTGTAATATACCTAGAACCCTGTAATATACCTAGAACCCTGTAATATACCTAGCCATCGTATCTCTACAGGACACCGTCAAAAAAATAATGAATTCAAGGCACGTCTTAGTCACACTTTACTTTCCTAAGGGGAGGAACAAAGTTTCTCACACCGCAGTCGGTCCTCCCTTAAGGGCCCTGTGCTGTGACTACAGAGCGCAGCGTCTTTTGCGCTCTGCTTTGATTCATGCTACCTATAGCCTTACGATCACAGCGGGGCGGCCCTGATAGAGGCAGATAGCAGAGCAGCGTGGAGGGAAGGGAAACTCAGGTGATGTGGTTTTTAAAGGTCGATGAGACCCTCGCATCTCTCCTTGGCCGTGAATGCTAATGATGACCTTTTAGAAGTAAGTGCACTCCTAACCCCCCTCGCCAACCCCGTATCTTATTCCAATGTGAACGAGGCACCGATGGAGCCCCCTGGACCCCCGAAACGCGAGTGAACGCAGTTAAATGATCAGGCCACTAGGTGGAGGTAGATGTCATATTGACTTTGACCACAAGGAGGTTTTTCCATTAGTCTTGACAGAGACTGTGAAGGATTAACATGTCATATTTACATAACACTAGCAGTAAACAATTTGTAGTCATAACTTTCCCTGCGTTGACTGCACTGGCTGTATTTGATATGAAATAGAATTAGGCAGACGGTGTCGTTTATTTTATTCTTACTGTTGTAAGAAGGCAGCAAGGAAAAACACATATTTCTTTGCTTTCATCAGAGCAGAGTGAATGCAGAGTTGTGAAAGAGAGAGTGTCTTTGATATTCAAGCAGAACGTTTTTTAACAGGCTCTTACCCTCCTTCTACGCCAGGGTGAATCAGGGCCCAAGGGAGGGAAAAGACAGGTTTGTAGAACTAGGCTACTGCCTCACATTTCTGCTACACTACGCATGTTACGTCAATATGAAGTTCTACCTTCCACACGGAAACCAATGTGACGTTCTACCTGCCAAACGGAAACCAATGTGACCAATGTGATGTTCTAGCTGCAACACGGAAACCAATGTGACGTTCTACCTGCCAAACGGAAACCAATGTGACCAATGTGATGTTCTAGCTGCAACACGGAAACCAATGTGATGGTCTACCTGCCAAACGGAAACCAATGTGATGTTCTAGCTGCAACACGGAAACCAATGTGATGTTCTACCTGCCAAACGGAAACTATGTGACGTTTTACCTCCCACATTGAAACCAGTGTGACGCTCTACCTGCCACACAGAAACTATGTGACCAATGTGATGTTCTAGCTGCCACATGGAAACCAATGTGAACAATGTGATGTTCTAGCTGCAACACGGAAACCAATGTGACGTTCTACCTCCCACAAGGAAACCAATGTGACGTTCTACCTCCCACAAGGAAACCAATGTGACGTTCTACCTGCCAAACGGAAACCAATGTGAACAATGTGATGTTCTAGCTGCCATAAGGAAACCAATGTGACGTTCTACCTCCCACATGAAGACCAATGTGATGTTCTACCTGCCACAAGGAATCCAATCTGACCAATGTGATGTTCTACCTGCCACAAGGAAACCAATGTGACCAATGTGATGTTCTACCTGCCACAAGGAAACCAATGTGACCAATGTGACGTTCTACCTGCCACAAGGAAACCAATGTGACGTTCTACCTCCCACATGAAGACCAATGTGATGTTCTACCTGCCACAAGGAAACCAATGTGACATTCTATCTCCCACACGGAAAACAGCGTGACATTCTACCTGCCACACGGAAACTATGTGACCAATGTGATGTTCTAGTTGCCACACAGAACCCAAAGTGATGTTCTAGATGCCACATGGAAAGCAATGTGATGTTCTACCTGCCACAAGGAAACCAATGTGACGTTCTACCTCCCACAAAGAAACCAATGTGATGTTCTACCTGCCACAAGGAAACCAATGTGACGTTCTACCTCCCACAGGGAAACCAATGTGACCAATGTGATGTTCTACCTACCACAAGGAAAGCAATGTGACCAATGTGATGTTCTACCTGCCACAAGGAAAGCAATGTGACCAATGTGATGTTCTACCTGCCACAAGGAAACCAATGTGACATTCTACCTCCCACATGGAGACCAATGTGATGTTCTACCTCCCACATGAAGACCAATGTGACATTCTACCTCCCACACGGAGACCAATGTGATGTTCTACCTGCCACAAGGAGACCAATGTGATGTTATACCTCCCACACGGAGACCAATGTGATGTTCTACCTCCCACAAGGAAACCAATATGACAAATGTGACTTTCTACTTGCCACACGGAAATGAATGTGACGTTTTACCTCATGGTTATCAGAAAGGCAGTTGGTGACCATATTTCTCCTCAGGGTCTTCGGAAAGACACCACGGGGACATTGGCGTCAGAGGCACCAACTGGAAGAAAGGGGACATGGGATACAGGGGGGCACTGGCCTGTTGGGATATCCCGTCGAGAACGGTTTGCCTTGGCAACCGGGAACACCAGGCTACCCTGGGAAACCTGTGAGTTTTCTCTAAATTCACCCTGTCCGTTTCTCCATACCTTTGCCATCCAGGCGCCAACCGTCTTACCCATTGTGGCCTTATCTGTGTCTTACAGGGGAAGCCTCCCTCTGACAACCACTTGATGAAGCTCTGCAGGGTTGTGTTGCAGAGTAAGTACCTGTCACAGCCAACCCAGCGGTAGCTCTGCAGTGTCAATAACTAAAGTGCAAATTGAAGTAAGCTTGAAAGCGCATGAATTGTTGTTGACTCAGCAGCTTAAAACTGTCGGGATTAAACAATACACACATATATTGAAATGTAAATTGAGTGTTGGGACTTGACTACGCCTTTGAATTCATGTTGAATATGTACATTTTCTTAGGGGGTGGATCAGCTTTAATATTACATATAGATTGTGGCTTCCATCAATGTAATTGTCTGCATCATTTCCAATTCCCCATATATATATATATATTTTTATTATCTTTTATTATTTTCCCCTAACCCTACCATCCCCCCTATTATAAACAAATGAGCAACAACACTTAGGCTTCTGCTGTACTTATACAGTACATACTACTATACATACATTTTACAGACACAGTATATTTTACGTGAGTTATCATTTTATTTTTTAGCCCTGCCCTACAGCTCCATCCAACCCATCCCATCTATCTCTGAAGACCATCCAGTTTCTATTTGCTATATAGTTTCCAATTGTGCTGTGATGTTTTACAACATTTCTGAACCTTTCTATTCTCATAGTTTCTACATATTGTAAATTAAAGATAAAAAACTGTTTGCTAAGAGTACTATTATATTATTGATTGATTGACTATGACTTTTCAAATCACCCAGCAGTGCTATTTGCAGCATTAGCTCCAGGTATGAATATGTATTTAGAGAAGGAAGGCAAAATGGTAACATTCATACAGCATCATATTACATTCAGTATATGTTTATCCGGTAACAGAATAAGGTGTAATGTGGGCTTAAAGTGCCAATCATGAGACATCTTAATGACTTTGTAAAAATAAAATGCTATGCATAAATTGATTGATTATTTGAGATTGACTGATTGATTTTCTCAGTGATTTGATTAACCAAATTGTGGTTGGGCCCTCCCAGATCAGCTACCCCAGCTGCTGCAGCCACTAGCCTCTCCGAGCAGGTGTGAGCCATGTGAGACAGTGAAGGGACCCCCGGGACAGCTACCCCAGCTGCTGCAGCCACTAGCCTCTCCGAGGAGGTGTGAGCCATGCAAGACAGTGAAGAGACCCCCGGGACAGCCAGGGCTCAAAGGTTTCATCGGGACCCCGGGTAGAACTGGCTCACCAGGATACCCAGGGTCCCCTGGCTTGCAGTGGCCCCTGGGAGTCAAAGGTAAGACACCCCAAATACTAAACTGAGTATTTGGCAGTGCTTTACTCTAGAACAGTGGTCACCAACCTTTTTCTGAGTCAAGATCACTTTCTGAGTCAAAATGGCAAGATCTACCGCTCTGATTTTTTATTAACTTGACTTAAAAAAACGTAAGCCTATGCAACATTAACCAATTAAAAACAGTCCTGTAACAATGAGGTTTGTGAATTAGGCTATAGGCCCAATGCATTGTCACTGCATATTGACTATGCTTGAATTACCCTACCAGTGATCTTCTCAGACTATTTTCAAATTATATTTATAACATTTAGGTATAAGATCCCACTGGTAAAAGATAGTTGTGTTGCTTGTGAGACAAGGTTAAGTCAACATTATACATCTATAGTACCAGTCAAAAGTTTGGACACACCTACTTATTCCAGGGTTTTTCTTTATTAATTTTACTATTTTCTACATTGTGGAATAGAAGTGAAGACATTAAAACTATTAAATAACACATGGAATCACCAACAAAGTGTTAAACAAATCAAAGTATATTTTATATTTGAGATTCTTCAAAGTAGCGACCCTTTGCCTTGATGACAGCTTTGCACACTCTTGGCATTCTCTCAACCAGCTTCATAAGGTAGTCACCTGGAATGCATTTCAATTATCAGGTGTGCCCTGTTAAAATATTATTTGTGGAATTTCTTTCCTTCTTAATGCATTTGAGCCAATCAATTGTGTTGTGACAAGGTAGCGGTGGTATACAGAAGATAGCCCTATTTGGTAAAAGACCAAGTCCATATTATGGCAAGAACAGCTCAAATAAGCAAAGAGAAATGACACTCTATCATTACTTTAATAATAAATACAATCTATCATTATTTTAATACTTTGGAAGTTAGGTCAGTCAATCTGGAAAATTTCAAAAACTTTGAAACTGGCTGTCATGAGGACCGCCACAGGAAAGGAAGACCCAGAGTTACCTCTGCTGCAGAGGGTAAACCTGGCTCTCATGAGGACCGCCACAGGAAAGGAAGACCCAGAGTTACCTCTGCTACAGAGGATAAGTTCATTAGAGTTACCTCTGCTGCAGAGGATAAGTTCATTAGAGTTACCAGCCTCACAAATTGCAGCCCAAATAAAGGTTTCACAGAGTTCAAGTAATAGACACATCTCAACATCAACTGTTCATAGGAGACTGTGTGAATCAGGCCATGGTCGAATTGCTGCAAAGAAACCACTACTAAAGGACACCAATAATAAGAAGAGACTTGCTTGAGCCAAGAAACACAAAACACAAGAAACACGAGCAATGGACATTATACCGGTGTAAATCTGTCCACCTGCCATGTTTTTGTGAGATGCAGAGTAGGTGAATGGATGATCTCTGCATGTGTGGTTCCCACCGTGAAGCATGGAGGAGGTGGTGTGATGGTGCTTTTCTGGTGACACGGTTGGTGATTTATTTATAATTCAAGGAACACTTAACCAACATGGCTACAACAGAATTCTGCGGCGATATGTCATGCCATCTGGTTTGCTCCAGGCTGTGTAAGGGCTATTTGACCAAGAAGGAGAGTGATGGAGTGCTGCATCAGATGACCTGGCCTCCACAATCACCTGACCTCAAATCAATTAAGATGGTTTGGGATGAGTTGGACCGCAGAGTGAAGGAAAAGCAGCCAACAAGTGCTCAGCATATGTGGGAACTCCTTCAAGACAGTTGGAAAAGCTTGCAGAATGCCAAGAGTGTGCAAAGCTGTCATCATGGCAAAGGGTAGCTACTTTGAAGAATCTCAAATATAAAATATATTTAGATTTGTTTAACACTTTTGTTGGTTACTACATGATTCCAAAAGTGTTATTTCATAGTTTTGATGTCCTCACTATTATTCCACAATGTAGAAAATTGTAAAAATAAAGAAAAACCTTGGAACGAGTAGGTGAGTCCAAACTTTTGACTAATACTGTATATATGCAGTATATATTTATTATTATATATATATGTTTTTACTGAACTTATGGCCTGCATCTGACTTTCAGTCTGAGGGGAGGGAGGGAGCAGCAGTGAGGCTGCCTATCACCATCCCTCCGTCCCTCTGTTCTCCTGAGGAAAGGGAACAGTCTTCCAGCTGATGGTCAGTCTGAGCTGATGGTCAGTCTGTGTGGAGGGAGGGGGCAGCGGTGAGAGGCGTCTCACCGTCCCTCCGTCCCTCCGTTCTCCTGAGGAAAGGGAACAGTCTTCCAGCTGATGGTCAGTCTGAGCTGATGGTCAGTCTGTGTGGAGGGAGGGGGCAGCGGTGAGAGGCGTCTCACCGTCCCTCCGTTCTCCTGAGGAAAGGGAACAGTCTTCCAGCTGATGGTCAGTCTGAGCTGATGGTCAGTCTGTGTGGAGGGAGGGGGCAGCGGTGAGAGGCGTCTCACCGTCCCTCCGTCCCTCCGTTCTCCTGAGGAAAGGGAACAGTCTTCCAGCTGATGGTCAGTCTGAGCTGATGGTCAGTCTGTGTGGAGGGAGGGGGCAGCGGTGAGAGGCGTCTCACCGTCCCTCCGTCCCTCCGTCCCTCCGTTCTCCTGAGGAAAGGGAACAGTCTTCCAGCTGATGGCGAAACTCAACTCACACTGGATCATTTCTGCCTCAAGCTCCAATTCATGTTGTTACTCCGAGGACCAGAGAAAGTGAGATATTCCTCTATATTCCTCTATATTAAAATAGACACAAGCTGCTACTAGTAACAACGCAAAGCTTATTGGAATACTTTGCTGTAGTCATTCATTGCATCTGCAGTGCTGGTTGTAGCGTGAGTGGAAGTAGGGAGAACAGATTTTATGGCTTATAAAAGTTCATTTCATGTTGTTACTCCGATAGACACAAACCACCAACGCAAGTTTATCGGAAACACTTGGCTGTAGTCATTCATTGCAGCTGCAGTGCTGGTGGCTTATAAAGCGTATAAAGGTGTTGAACAAAGTGTTGACAGTACTGAATAACAACTTTAACAATGGACACGTAAAAACAGCAGTTCTTTGCTGTATTCGTTGTCTCTAGTCATGGTTGTAAAAGTTTTGTAATCTCACAGTATCAAATTTACTGTGCGCTAGATGCATCTTTTCACAGTCTATGGCTCGATAAAACTGTGCAGACATGGTGATCTGAGTTATCTGATTGGCCAGCGGTAGACTTATAGGTGCACCTGATTCACTCTTTGGGCCTGCCGGGTAGCCGGTGTTCTACCCTCGGACTCGTAAAATGGTTCAAAATGGGAACAATTTGCCTTCCCGGCGCTGCTAAGTCAAGTGCACCTACTGTAAACAGCACGAAACAAATAACAAAAGAGGAAAGCAAGCCTTTATCGTATTTTTTAAATATATTTTTTTACAGAAATGTTTGTTGATCGACTAGGAATGCCTTGGAGACCACTGTTCCACAGGTTGAGATAAAGCTGTTATTACTTGGTAATACAAATGGAAATAATACAATGATTCCAATTATAGGTCAGCTATGAACCACCTATGTGTACTGAAATATAGGCATTTAAATAAGTGGTTTAAAGGAGCCATAGTCTCGTAAAGCACAGTGCTGGTAATACAGCACACATCTGTAAGTGCATTGTAGTTCAACAGGGGCTTCATAGACAATGTTATTCTATTTAATATTCCAGTGGTGTATGTTAGCAGGTGAGTTAGAGACATGTTGGTTCTATACACAGTATAATTATTATACATATGCTGTCATCCTCAGGTGACACTGGGCCAAGAGGAAGGTCCGGAAATACCGGGGAAACGAGGGTCGTCAGGACTACCAGGAGTTTGTGACATGTCTTCGTGCTATCAGGACTACAATCTCAGGAACAACACCTACACCAACACCAACACCAACACCAACACCTAGGCCGGCGTGTGTGTGTGTGTATTTATAGCTACTTTTCCTGGGGTCCAGCAAAATGAAGGCAGTTGGTGGGGGTGCCATGTATGTAACAGCCATTTTGCTCCCGTAGTACAGTAACACCTGAAGGTGCATTAAAAGCCCTTTTCTGCTTTAAGACATATGGGAGTCCACATTGCTATTCAGTTATACTGAGACTTATGTGTGGTGTTATTTTATAAATATATATTATATATACTGTATATATACAGTTGAAGTCGTAAATTTACATACACCTTAGTCAAATTCATTTCAACTCAGCTTTTCACAATTCCTGACATTTAATTAAGTAAAAATTCCCTGTTTTAGGTCAGGTAGGATCACCACTTTATTTTAAGAATGTGAAATGTCAGAATAATAGTAGAGAGAATGATTTATTTCAGCTTTTATTTCTTTCATCACATTCCTAGTGGGTCAGAAGTTTACATACACTCAAATCAAATCAAATCAAATCAAATGTATTTATATAGCCCTTCGTACATCAGCTGATATCTCAAAGTGCTGTACAGAAACCCAGCCTAAAACCCTAAACAGCAAGCAATGCAGGTGTAGAAGCACGGTGGCTAGGAAAAACTCCCTAGAAAGGCCAAAACCTAGGAAGAAACCTAGAGAGGAACCAGGCTATGTGGGGTGGCCAGTCCTCTTCTGGCTGTGCCGGGTGGAGATTATAACAGAACATGGTCAAGATGTTCAAATGTTCATAAATGACCAGCATGGTCGAATAATAATAAGGCAGAACAGTTGAAACTGGAGCAGCAGCACAGTCAGGTGGACTGGGGACAGCAAGGAGTCATCATGTCAGGTATTCCTGGGGCATGGTCCTAGGGCTCAGGTCCTCCGAGAGAGAGAAAGAAAGAGAGAATTAGAGAGAGCATATGTGGGATGGCCAGTCCTCTTCTGGCTGTGCCGGGTGGAGATTATAACAGAACATGGCCAAGATGTTCAAATGTTCATAAATGCATGGTCGAATAATAATAAGGCAGAACAGTTGAAACTGGAGCAGCAGCACGGCCAGGTGGACTGGGGACAGCAAGGAGTCATCATGTCAGGTAGTCCTGGGGCATGGTCCTGGGGCTCAGGTCCTCCGAGAGAGAGAAAGAGAGAAGGAGAGAATTAACCCAGACAGGATGACCACAATTTGTATTTGGTTGCATTGCCTTTAAATTGTTTAACTTGGGTCAAATGTTTCGGGTAGCCTTCCACAAGTTTCCCACAATAAGTTGGGTGAATGTTGGCACATTCCTCCTGACGGAGTTGGTGTAACTGAGTCAGGTTTGTAGGCCTCCTTGCTCGCACATGCTTTTTCAGTTCTGCCAACTCATTTTCTATAGGAATGAGGTCAGGGCTTTGTGATATTGGCCACTTCAATACCTTGACTTTGTTGTCCTTAAGCCATTTTGACACAACTTTGGAAGCATGCTTGGGGTCATTGTCCATTTGGAAGACCCATTTGCGACCAAGCTATAACTTCCTGACTGATGTCTTGAGATGTTGCTTCAATATATCCACGTACCATTCCTTCCTATGCTGCCATCTATTTTGTGAAGTGCAGTCCAGTCCCTCCTGCAGCAAAGCACCCCTACAACATGATGCTGCCACCCCCGTGCTTCATGGCTGGGATAGTGTTCTTCGGCTTTCAAGTCTCCCCATTTTTCCTCCAAACATAACGATGGTCATTATGGCAAAACAGTTCTATTTTTGTTTCATCAGACCAGAGGACATTTGTCCAAAAAGTACAATCTTTGTCCTCATGTGCAGTTGCAAACCGTAGTCTAGCTTTTTATGGCAGTTTTGGAGCAGTGGCTTCTTCCTTGCTGAGTGGCATATGTTGATATAGGACTCATTTTACTGTGAGAGGTTGGTTGTGTGCACCTATAGAGGTTGTGTCGATTTAGGACTCGTTTTACTGTAGATTTAGATACTTTTGTACCTGTTTCCTCCTGCATCTCCACAAGGTCATTTGCTGCTGTTCTGGGATTGATTTGCACTTCTCGAACCAAAGTACATTCATCTCTAGGAAACAGAACACATCTCCTTCCTGAGTGGTATTTGTATTTTACCAGGCAAGATCAGTTAAGAACAAATTCTTATTTTCAATGACGGCCTAGGAACAGTCAGTTAACTGCCTGTTCACTGGCAGCATGACAGATGAATGTACTTGTCAGCTCGGGGGTTTGAACTTGCAACCTCCCGTTTACTAGTCCAACACTAACCACTAGGCTACCCTGCCGCCCCATGATGGCTGCATGGTCCCATGGTGTTTATACTTGCATGCTACTGTTTGCACAGATGAACGTGGTACCTTCAGGTGTTTGGAAATTGCTCCCAAGATTGAACCAGTCTTGTGGAGGTCTACAATTGTTTTTCTGGGGTCTTGGCTGATTTATTTTTATTTTCCCATGATGTCAAGCAGAGGCACTGAGTTTGAAGGTAGGCCTTGAAAAACAGCCACAGGTACACCTCCAATTGACTCAAATGATGTCAATTGGCCTATCAGAAGCTTCTAAAGACATGACAACATTTTCTGGTATTTTCCAAGCTGTTTAAAGGCACAGTCAACTTAGTGAATGTAAACTTCTGACCCACTGGAATTGTGATACAGTGAAATACTTTGTTTGTAAACAATTGTTGACAAAAATAACTTGTGTCATGCAAAAAGTAGATGTCCTAACCGACTTGCCAAAACTATAGTTTGTTAACAAGAAATGTGTGGAGTGGTTGAAAAACTAGTTTTAATGACTCCAACCTAAGTGTATGTAAACTTCCAACTTCAACTGTATACAAACATATATATATATATATATATATATATATATATATATATATATATATATATATATATATATATATATATATATATATGTTTGTATACAGTTGAAGTTGGAAGTTTACATACACTTAGGTTGGAGTCATTAAAACTAGTTTTATATATATACTTCAACTATGACAGACAAAATGAGAAAAAAATCCAGAAAATCACATTGTAGGAGGAATGGGCCAAAATACCAGCAACAGTGTGTAAAAATCTTGTGAAGACTTACAGAAAACGTTTGACCTCTGTCATTGCCAACAAAGGGTATATAACCAACAAAGTATTGAGATAAACCTTTGTTATTGACCAAATACTTATCTTCCACCATAATTTGCAAATAAATTCATTAAAAATCCTACAATGTGATTTTCTGGATTTTTTTTCTCTCATTTTGTCTGTCATAGTTGAAGTGTACCTATGATGAAAATTACAGGCCTCTCTCATCTTTTTAAGTGGGAGAACTTGCACAATTGGTGGCTGACTAAATACTTTTTTGCCCCACTGTATATATATATATATTTTTGCATTTTAGCTAACCCCAACTCTTTTCCTAACCTTAACCTACTCCTACACCTACACTGTTACGTTATTTCCATTTTTTAAATATTTTTTACCAAAGCTGTATCCCTTCAATACCAGATTTACACCCCCTACTTCTCTTGAAGGGTCGATTTGCCTTCCCTCCTTCTCTTCTGAACCGCTCCTTTCCACTTTGAAGGGTCGATTTACCCTCCATCCTCCTTCTCTTCTGAACTTCTCCTTTTCCACTTTGAAGGGCACTTTCTTTTCTTGGCTGGCTCATTCTCCTCCCCCTCGGTTGTGCCGCTGCAAGCTGGAAAATAAAAAAGAAATATTGATTTCTACATTATATGGCACGAAAAGCTCACTGAGATGATACACTAACTGTATGACAGAGGTGCTTATAGGACTTGTCATAAAAACAGAATGTCATTTACAGACACACACACACACACACACACACACACAGAGAGAGAGAGCAATGCATGGGAGGATGCTACTGTTGCCTGACCTGTTGATTTAGCTAATATTAGCTAGCTACATAGTTGACACTGCAGCTAGCTAGTTTATCTTGTGGCAACCTAATGTGATGGCTAGTTAGCTATCGCCACACACATCTGATTAATCTGTTCACTCTTTATGCCAATGACAAGGTGGCTAGTTAGCCATCAAACTTTTTTCTGTCAGATTCTGGGTTAGCTGAAGCTAGCTAACTAGCCATTTGATACACAATTTCAACGGCAGTACAAATATGCGCAACCGCAACATTCAAACGAGGCTACAAAGAAAACTAATGGGATTGTGGCGACTGTGTTGACTTCAAAATCGGGGGTGTGAACTAGGTTTCTATTCATGCGTTGATCGACATGGTAATGGCTCTATAGGTTTGGAGAAAAGTTGAAAAAAACAGACCCTCCGTTACATCGTGACGTGTCATGTCGTAACGTACAGCACACATAAAGCAACTATTTCTGTCTTATAGTCTCTCTCCACCAGGTGTAGCACTTCTCTCATTGTTTAGAAACAAGAAATAGACAGTGATGGGGGTAAAGGGGGATACCAAGTCATTTTTTGCATCATCATTGCATGCGCTCCTCATTCTCAAAGCCGCTGTTTACTTCTAAGATCACTTTAGCACCGCCCTAAAAAACAGATTCAAATTTGACACAAACCTTCAAATAGGTATGTAATGACACATTATATAAACTCTTTATAGTGTTTTATTTAAATTTTAGAGGCGATAAGGTGATAAGTTGGACAGATAAGAGTGAAAAAAAGAAATTTTCCCACACAACATCTCTCCTCACTATCACGCATTGTGTTTCGCATCCCCACCCGCCATTTTTAAAAAGACCCGACGGGGCTCATTGCCTGCTTGAATTATGCAGAAACGGGCAGCGTTTAGGTCATGCCATTTATTTTGTTGGAAGGGGAGAAATTGTGCTTTACAATGGTATTGACATTACAGTTGATCTGGAAGTATTACGTTTTTGGGGCGCTAAAATAAGGGCAATTGTACGGACCAAGGCGATGTACGAGTTTACGTGAGTTTAAGTTATATATTAAAAATACTTATCTTACTCAAGAAATATGTAATATTACAAAGGCAGATGATAATTAAAGTTTGACTTACCTCTGATCGATCGGGTCTGGCTAAGGACCCAAGAAAAAAAACATATATATATCACAACATTTGGTTAGAAGGTTTTAATCTGACAGCGACTTTCCAATATAAATCTATGTAACTGAAGCCATTTGGCAAAATGGTACAGAGTAAATAGTTAGTTACTTCCTTCTGAAATGACTTGAGTAAGAGTACATGTACACCCACAGAGACTAACTAGAACAGTACTAGTCCCTCCAGACAGTACCAGTTCCTCAAGACAGTACTAGTTCCTCCAGACAGTACCAGTTCCTCCAGACAGTAACAGTTCCTCCAGACAGTACTAGTTCATCCAGACAGTACTAGTTCCATCCAGACAGTACCAGTTCCACCAGCTGTGGATCATTTTTAACGAGATTCTACCAACCTTCCATATCTCTTAGGGCAGTGGTCACCAACCTTTTCTGATTTTTTATTAACGTAAAACAAATGTAAGCCTATGCAACATTAACCAATTAAAAACAGTACTGTAGCAATGAGGTTTGTGCAGCAAGCTATAGGCCCAAACAATATCACTGAATACTGGCTTTGCTTGAATTTACCTGCCAATGCATTGTTGTTCGGGACATTTAAAACAATTATATTTTAACATTTGAGGTAGGCTATATGATCACACCGGTAATAGATCCATTGTTGTATTACTTGTGAGGCACAGCTGAGTGAGCATACATTTAAATAATTAGCTTTTTATTTTACTGGGCTGGTGCTGCCTGCATCTGATGGTCAGTCTCAGTGTAGGGAGAGAGCAGCAGACTGAGGGTCAGTCTCAGCAGAGGGAGAGAGCAGAAGACTGAGGGTCAGTCTCAGAGGAGGGAGAGAGCAGCAGACTGAGGGTCAGTCTCAGCGGGGGGAGAGAGCAGCAGACTGAGGGTCCGTCTCAGCGGAGGGAGAGAGCAGCAGACTGAGGGTCAGTCTCAGCGGAGGGAGAGAGCTGCAGACTGAGGGTCAGTCTCAGCAGAGGGAGAAAGCAGCAGACTGAGGGTCAGTTTCAGCAGAGGGAGAGAGCAGAAGACTGAGGGTCCGTTTCAGCGGGGGAGAGAGCAGCAGACTGAGGGTCTGTCTCAGTGGAGGGAGAGAGCAGAAGACTGAGGGTCAGTCTCAGCAGAGGGAGAGAGCAGAAGACTGAGGGTCAGTCTCAGCGGGGGAGAGAGCAGCAGACTGAGGGTCAGTCTCAGCGGGGGAGAGAGCAGCAGACTGAGGGTCAGTCTCAGCGGAGGGAGAGAGCAGCAGACTGAGGGTCAGTCTCAGCAGAGGGAGAGAGCAGCAGACTGAGGGTCAGTCTCAGCGGAGGGGGAGAGAGCAGCAGACTGAGGGTCAGTCTCAGCAGAGGGAGAGAGCAGCAGACTGAGGGTCAGTCTCAGAGGAGGGAGGGGAGAGCAGCAGACTGAGGGTCAGTCTCAGCGGAGGGAGAGAGCAGCAGACTGCGGGTCAGTCTCAGCAGGGGGAGAGCAGCAGACTGAGGGTCAGTCTCAGCGGAGGGAGAGAGCAGCAGACTGAGGGTCAGTCTCAGCAGAGGGAGAGAGCAGCAGACTGAGGGTCAGTCTCAGCAGAGGGAGAGAGCAGCAGACTGCGGGTCAGTCTCAGCGGGGGGAGAGAGCAGCAGACTGAGGGTCAGTCTCAGCGGGGGGAGAGAGCAGCAGACTGAGGGTCAGTCTCAGCGGAGGGAGAGAGCAGCAGACTGAGGGTCTGTCTCAGCAGAGGGAGAGAGCAGCAGACTGAGGGTAGCAGACTCAACGTCCCTCCGCTCTCTCTTTCCTCCACAGACTGACCAAAAAGGGACACCGTCTTCCAGCTGATGGCGAAACTCAAGTCGCACCGCATTATTTCTGCCTAATGCACAAATCCATTGTCCGTTGTTACTCCTATGAACAGAGGAAGTGAAATATTCCTCTATATTAAAAAAGACCCAAGCCGCTAATAATAACAACAACGCCTATAGATACACTTTCCTACTCATTCATTAATGCTGCACTGCTTGTAGCGCTGAGTGGAAATAGGAGGAATGCGCATTTTGTGGGTTATAAAAGTGTTGAATACAAAGTGTTAACAGTTTAAACATGAACTCACTCATAAAAACAGCAGCTCTTTGGTGTATTCGTTGACAGTCTCTCTCAATTCATGGTTTTGAAATCTCACAGTATCAATTTCGCTGCAGCTTTCTTTAATGCCTCCTACGTTACTGCAAGACTTGGTCATCTGAGCAATCTGATTGGCCCGCGGTTGCATACAGAACCTCGATCTCCTCTCTATGCCCACCCGGAAAGCAGAGTATGTACCTTCAGACACATGAAATGGCAACAGTTTGCCCTACGCGACCACAAACAGCACCGAGACTAATAATTTGCTCTCTGCACACATAGCTCTCTGCACACCCTCTGCACACATTGCTCTCTGCACACCCTCTACACACATTGCTCTCTGCACACATAGCTCTCTGCACACATTGCTCTCTGCACACATTGCTCTCTACACACATTGCTCTCTGCACACATTGCTCTCTACACACATTGCTCTCTACACACATTGCTCTCTGCACACATTGCTCTCTGCACACATTGCTCTCTGCACACATTGCTCTCTGCACACATTGCTCTCTACACACATTGCTCTCTGCACACATTGCTCTCTGCACACATTGCTCTCTGCACACATTGCTCTCTGCACACATTGCTCTCTGCACACATTGCTCTCTACACACATTGCTCTCTGCACATATTGCTCTCTGCACACATTGCTCTCTGCACACATTGCTCTCTGCACACCCTCTGCACACATTGCTCTCTGCACACATTGCTCTCTGCACACCCTCTGCACACATTGCTCTCTGCACACATTGCTCTCTGCACACCCTCTGCACACATTGCTCTCTGCACACATTGCTCTCTGCACACATTGCTCTCTGCACATATTGCTCTCTGCACACATTGCTCTCTGCACACATTGCTCTCTGCACACCCTCTGCACACATTGCTCTCTGCACACATTGCTCTCTGCACACATTGCTCTCTGCACATATTGCTCTCTGCACACATTGCTCTCTGCACATATTGCTCTCTGCACACATAGCTCTCTGCACATATTGCTCTCTGCACATATTGCTCTCTGCACATATTGCTCTCTGCACACATTGCTCTCTGCACATATTGCTCTCTGCACACATAGCTCTCTGCACATATTGCTCTCTGCACACATTGCTCTCTGCACATATTGCTCTCTGCACACATAGCTCTCTGCACATATTGCTCTCTGCACACATTGCTCTCTGCACATATTGCTCTCTGCACACCCTCTGCACACATTGCTCTCTGCACACATTGCTCTCTGCACATATTGCTCTCTGCACACATAGCTCTCTGCACATATTGCTCTCTGCACACATTGCTCTCTGCACATATTGCTCTCTGCACACATAGCTCTCTGCACATATTGCTCTCTGCACACATTGCTCTCTGCACATATTGCTCTCTGCACACATTGCTCTCTGCCCATATTGCTCTCTGCACACATTGCTCTCTACACACATTGCTCTCTGCACACATTGCTCTCTGCACACATTGCTCTCTGCACACATTGCTCTCTGCACACCCTCTGCACACATTGCTCTCTGCACACATTGCTCTCTGCACACATTGCTCTCTGCACACATTGCTCTCTGCACATATTGCTCTCTGCACACATTGCTCTCTGCACATATTGCTCTCTGCACACATAGCTCTCTGCACATATTGCTCTCTGCACACATTGCTCTCTACACACATTGCTCTCTGCACACACATTGCTCTCTGCACACATTGCTCTCTGCACACATTGCTCTCTGCACACATTGCTCTCTGCACACCCTCTGCACACATTGCTCTCTGCACACATTGCTCTCTGCACACATTGCTCTCTGCACACATTGCTCTCTGCACACATTGCTCTCTGCACACATTGCTCTCTGCACACATTGCTCTCTGCACACCCTCTGCACACATTGCTCTCTGCACACATTGCTCTCTGCACACATTGCTCTCTGCACACATTGCTCTCTACACACATTGCTCTCTGCACACATTGCTCTCTACACACATTGCTCTCTACACACATTGCTCTCTGCACACATTGCCCTCTGCACACATTGCTCTCTGCACACATTGCTCTCTGCACACATTGCTCTCTGCACACATTGCTCTCTGCACACATTGCTCTCTGCACACATTGCTCTCTGCACACATAGCTCTCTGCACAAATTGCTCTCTGCACACATTGCTCTCTGCACACATTGCTCTCTGCACACATTGCTCTCTGCACACATTGCTCTCTGCACACATTGCTCTCTGCACACATTGCTCTCTGCACACATTGCTCTCTCTGCACACATTGCTCTCTGCACACATAGCTCTCTGCACACATTGCTCTCTGCACACATTGCTCTCTGCACACATTGCTCTCTGCACACATTGCTCTCTGCACACATTGCTCTCTGCACACATTGCTCTCTGCACACATTGCTCTCTGCACACATTGCTCTCTGCACACATTGCTCTCTACACACATTGCTCTCTGCACACATTGCTCTCTGCACACATTGCTCTCTGCACACATTGCTCTCTGCACACACTCTGCACACCCTCTGCACACCCTCTGCACACATTGCTCTCTGCACACATTGCTCTCTGCACACATTGCTCTCTGCACACATTGCTCTCTGCACACATTGCTCTCTGCACACATTGCTCTCTGCACACCCTCTGCACACCCTCTACACACATTGCTCTCTGCACACATTGCTCTCTGCACACATTGCTCTCTGCACACACTCTCTCTGCACACATTGCTCTCTGCACACCCTCTGCACACATCGACACCCTCGAAGAATCGTTACCTTCACAAAAGCCACGGCCTTTGCAGGGCAAGGGAAACAACTACTTCAAGGTCTCAGAGCGAGTGACGTCACCGATTGAAACGCTATTAGCGCGCACTCCGCTAACTAGCTAGCCATTTCACACCGGTTACATACACACCGGTTACCCTTTTGACCTCCTCCTTTTCCGCAACAACCAGCGATCTGTGTAAACAGCATCAATGTAACAGTACAGCTTCCATCCCTCTCCTCACCCTTACCTGGGCTCGACTCAGGGATCCTCTGCACACATCGATGACAGCCGCCCTCGAAGCATCGTTCCCCATCGCTCCACAAAAGCCGCAACCCTTGCAGAGCAAGAGAAACAACTACTTCAAGGTCTCAGAGCGATTGATGTCTAGGTCCAAAAGGCTCCTTAACAGCTTCTACCCTCAGGCCATAAGACTGCTGAACAATGAATCAAATGACCACCCAGACTATTTGCATTGACACCCCCCCCCTCTGTTTTTACACTGCTGCTACTTGCTGTTTTTTTATCTATGCATAGTCACTTTACCCCTACCTACATGTACAAATGACCTTGACTAACCTGTACATTGACTCGGTACCGGTACCTCCTGTATATAGCCTCATTATTGTTCTTTTATTGTGTTCCTTTTTATTTTGTTCATTTAGTAAATATTTTCTGAACTCTATTTTCTTAAAACTGCATTGTTGGTTAAGGGCTTGTAGTAAAGTAAGCATTTCACGCATGTGACTTTGTAAAATATAATATTTCATTTGATTTAACACTGTTAAAGCTGCTATCCTTTCGGTTTACAAGTTGGTCCCAGAGGCATACAGACATCAGTTCCATAAATTTACGAAAGACAGAATCGCTAAGACATGTTTGCAAGGGAACAAGCATGTATTTTTGATCAGTGGTGTGGTTCTCAAGAGGTCAAGGACCTTAAATAAACTCATACTTCTCGAGCAGTTCAAGACTTGCCTTCACGAAAAGATTGCTACCTACATTTATGAGCACAAGGATCTTACTCTCAAGAAAGCGGCAGATCTGGGAGGTGAGTTTGTGTTGAGTTGACATGTAAAACTACCTTCACAAACAAAGCAACCAGTAGTTATCCCTACGCATAAATCATTTCAGAGAAGTCCCCTCATACTGCGAGGTTTCAGTCCATATTTCCAGTGCCCAAAGATAGATTGTCAGAAAACTGGTGTTTCGTATCCACTAGTTTGTCATTACTGCTGTGAGAAATTGTCTCTCAGTGTCCTAAGTTGAAGCAGAAAAAAATCACTAAAGAAATTAACTTTTTGGCCTAAATTAAAAATGACAGTTTTGGGTCAAATCCAATATAACACGGCATTTTTTTTATTTTACTAGGCAAGTCAGTTAAGAACAAATTCTTATTTTCAATGACAGCCTAGGAACAGTGGGTTAACTGTCTGTTCAGGGGCAGAACGACAGATTTGTACCTTATCAGCTCAGGGATTTGAACTTGCAACCTTCCGGTTACTAGTCCAACAGTCTAACCACTAGGCTACCCTGCCGCCCCATGGAGTAAAACCCTCTGTATTTTCTGTATTTTCAAGTATTGTGGTGGCAGCATCCTGTTATGGGTATCCTTGTCACTGGCACGGACTGGGGAGTTTGTCAGGATCAACATAAATATGAAAGGAGCAAACCCCAGGTAAAAAGTTGGAATAAAGCCGTGTGGTCTTCTGAAAACCGGGTTGAGTGTTCCTGAATGGTCCAGTGTCAGTCCTGACATAAATCTGCTTCAAAGTAGTGTTCCTGAATGGTCCAGTGTCAGTCCTGACATAAATCTGCTTCAAAGTAGTGTTCCTGAATGGTCCAGTGTCAGTCCTGACATAAATCTGCTTCAAAGTAGTGTTCCTGAATGGTCCAGTGTCAGTCCTGACATAAATCTGCTTCAAAGTTCAGTCCTGACATAAATCTGAATGGTCCAGTGTCAGTCCTGACATAAATCTGCTTCAAAGTAGTGTTCCTGAATGGTCCAGTGTCAGTCCTGACATAAATCTGCTTCAAAGTAGTGTTCCTGAATGGTCCAGTGTCAGTCCTGACATAAATCTGCTTCAAAGTAGTGTTCCTGAATGGTCCAGTGTCAGTCCTGACATAAATCTGCTTCAAAGTAGTGTTCCTGAATGGTCCAGTGTCAGTCCTGACATAAATCTGCTTCAAAGTAGTGTTCCTGAATGGTCCAGTGTCAGTCCTGACATAAATCTGCTTCAAAGTAGTGTTCCTGAATGGTCCAGTGTCAGTCCTGACATAAATCTGCTTCAAAGTAGTGTTCCTGAATGGTCCAGTGTCAGTCCTGACATAAATCTGCTTCAAAGTAGTGTTCCTGAATGGTCCAGTGTCAGTCCTGACATAAATCTGCTTCAAAGTAGTGTTCCTGAATGGTCCAGTGTCAGTCCTGACATACAAAGTAGTGTTCCTGAATGGTCCAGTGTCAGTCCTGACATTCTGCTTCAAAGTAGTGTTCCTGAATGGTCCAGTGTCAGTCCTGACATACATCTGCTTCAAAGTAGTGTTCCTGAATGGTCCAGTGTCAGTCCTGACATAAATCTGCTTCAAAGTAGTGTTCCTGAATGGTCCAGTGTCAGTCCTGACATACATCTGCTTCAAAGTAGTGTTCCTGAATGGTCCAGTGTCAGTCCTGACATAAATCTGCTTCAAAGTAGTGTTCCTGAATGGTCCAGTGTCAGTCCTGACATACATCTGCTTCAAAGAATTGCTGTCCATCAATTGTTCCCAACCAAATTTACAAGAGGTTGAGCAAATTTGACAAAAACAATGGATAGGCCTATATGTTGTGCAAGGTTGATAGAATCTTATTCCAAATGATTCACAGCTGTAATGACGGCCTAAGGTGCTTCCACCGAGTGTTAACTCTGGTGTGTGAAGACATACTCAATTATGACTTTTTATTAATTTAGAAAATGTTAAATCATTTTTATTTTACTTTGAAAAGTTTTAGCAGGTTGTATAGAAATGAAAAAAAAAACTAATTTAACCCTTTTTTAGATTTAAATTTAAGAGAGCAAAATGTGATCTTTCAATACATTTCCTGGTTTCCCAGAAATCGTTTTTGGATGACTCAGGATTTCCCTTCTGATTCTGGGAATCCTCCAACCGGGATTTATTGAAAGTACCCGGAATTTTGCAACCCCATTAGCGACTGTACATTTGATCATGGGGATTGTTCTACCAGCTTTTGGTTTCTGTTAAACATTGCTGTTTCAAAATAAACACTGCTCCTGACTCAACTTTGAAAATATGCACAGTGTGTAGCTAACTTCCTGCTTCCATTCAAGCCTGCATGTTTGAAAAAATGGAGAAAGCATATCATGTTTCATTAATTATAATATATACCATTTAACAGTTACTTTTATCCAAAGCGAGTTACAATCATGCGTGGACACATTTGTGACGTATTGGGTTGTCCCAGGAATCAAACCTACTATCCTGCTGTTGCAAGTTCCATACTGAGCTACAGAGGACCTGTTCACTGTAGGTTTTATATATCTGATCCTACAGTTAGTTTAAACTTTTTTGGGGAGATTGTGCAATGTGTGACAGAATGTGAAAATGAGGACGGAATAGAAATATTAAATCTAAAGGCCAGGTGACAAAGGTCTGATTCAGAGGTTGCTCATCACTCCCTGCTGACTTCTATGTACAGTCCAAACACACACACACCTCTCCTGACAAAGCAACTCTTCCCTTTACTTGCTGCAAACAAACACTCCAGGCAAAAGTTTTGTTTAAGTCAGGTAAAATTATTGTTTTCCTCTCTCAATTTCTGATGATTTAAATAAGCTGTTTACTGTAAGAGCTAGCAATGTTTTGACAGGTTTTGAGTAAACAAACTCAGCAATGGAAATACAAAATTAACTCCTCGGCAACAGAGGGCTACCAGGAGGACAGCTCGGAGACAGATGCTCCGGAGTTCTGTGACAGGGAAATTACCCACGACTTCGAGGTCAAACTCTCAATCTACTACTTGCTGATCTTCACACGGAGAGTGATGGGCAACAATTTGATCTTCTACATCGTCTGCAAGTTGGAGAAACACGACACAGTGGGCAACATCTTCCTACTCAACCTGTTAATGTCGGACCTGGTCTTCATGTCTAGTCTGCCATTCTGGGCTGTGTCCCACCACATGTCCAGCTGGGTCTTCGGCCGGGCCTGGTGTAAGATCGTGGGCAGCAATTACTTTCTGGGTTTCTACAGCTCCATCTTGTTCCTGACTCTCATGACCTTTGACCGGTACCTGGCTCTACACCAGGCTGTCCACCAGGCTTTGCCGGAGGAGCTTATGCCCTGGTCTCGTTCGCCGCTGTGTGAGGCATCAGCCTCCTGGCGTGCATCAAGCCGTTTATACTCTATGACCAGGCAGAGCATTACTCCCAGGGGTTGATGTGTGAGGAGGTCAGCGCCTTGGAAGGGATCAACTTTAAGGTGTTGGAGATGTTGGGGCCTTACCTCCAGTTAGGCTTGTTTTTCATATATCCTCTCATAGTTTTTTTTTTTACTGCTACTTTAGGATCGCCATGACGGTCATCTCTTCCAGGACTGTGAGACTCATATTTGTCATGCTGGACACCTCATAATGTTGTGGTGATGCTTCAAGAGGATGAAGACGACTGTGTGAGTCCGCAAACTTGACAATGCGCTGTAAGTTACTCGTATGGTCACATATCTGTACTTCTGTGTCAACCCTGGCTTCTACACCTTTGTGAGGAAAAAAGCTCCAGAACCACTTCAGAATTCTGCTGGTGAGACATGTGCCGTGTCCTAAGAACCAGTCCAAGGTACTAGCCGGACAATGTCACAAATTAGGAACCTTCATGTGGGCAGGACTAGTTAAACAGATGGACAGGTATGATCTAAGAGCCCCATGGCACAGAAATGTACAGTATATTAATGAACATCTAGCAGTTGCATATTAGTTAACAAATCTTGGAAAATACACGTAGTTACTCACTGCTGTGCATCTGCATTCAGGGAGACACCCTGGACCCAAACTGTTGCAGACCTATATCCATCCTGCCCTGCCTATCTAAGGTCTTCGAAAGCCAAGTAAACAAAGAGATCACTGACCATCTCGAATCCCACCGTATCTTCTCCGCTGTGCTATCTGGTTTCCGAGCCGGTCACGGGTGCACCTCAGCCACGCTCAAGGTACTAAACGATATGATATCATAACCGCCATCGATAAAAGACAGCCGTCTTCATCGACCTGGCCAAGGCTTTCGACTCTGTCAATCCCCATATTCTTATCGACAGACTCAGTAGCCTCGGTTTTTCTAATGACTGCCTTGCCTGGTTCTCCAACTACTTTGCAGACAGAGTTCAGTGTGTCAAATCGGAGGGCATGTTGTCCGGTCCTCTGGCAGTCTCTATGGGGGTGCCACAGGGTTCAATTCTCGGGCCGACTCTTTTCTCTGTATATATTATATCAATGATGTTGCTCTTGCTGCGGGCGATTCCCTGATCCACCTCTATGCAGACGACACCATTCTGTATACTTCTGGCCCTTCCTTGGACACTGAGCGAGCTTCAATGCCATACAACACTCCTTCCGTGGCCTCCAACTGCTCTTAAACCAAATGCATGCTTTTCAACTGTTCGCTGCCTGCACCTGCATGCCCGACTAGCATCACCACCCTGGATGGTTCCGACCTAGAATATGTGGACATCTATAAGTACCTAGGTGTCTGGCTAGACTGTAAACCCTCCTTCCAGACTCATATCAAACATCTCCAATCCAAAATCAAATCTAGAATCGGCTTTCTATTTTGCAACAAAGCCTCCTTCACTCACACTGCCAAACTTACCCTAGTAAAGCTGACTATCCTACCGATCCTCGACTTCGGCGATGTCATTTACAAAATGGCTTCCAATACTCTATTCAGCAAACTGGATGCAGTTTTTTCACAGTGCCATCCGTTTTGTTACTAAAGCACCTTATACCACCCACCACTGCGACCTGTGTGCTCTAGTTGGCTGACCCTCGCTACATATTTGTCGCCAGACCCACTGGCTCCAGGTCATCTACAAGTCCATGCTAGGTAAAGCTCTGCCTTATCTCAGTTCACTGGTCACGATGGCAACACCCACCCGTAGCACGCGCTCCAGCAGGTGTATCTCACTGATAATCCCTAAAGCCAACATCTCATTTGGCCGCCTTTCCTTTCAGTTCTCCGCTGCCTGTGAATGGAACGAATTGCAAAAATCGTTGAAGTTGGAGACTTTTATCTCCCACACCAACTTTAAACATCTGCTATCTGAGCAGCTAACCGATCGCTGCAGCTGTACATAGTCCATCGGTAAATAGCCCACCCAATTTACCTACCTCATCCCCATACTGTTTTTATTTATTTACTTTTCTGCTCTTTTGCACACCAGTATCTCTACCTGCACATGACCATCTGATCATGTATCACTCCAGTGTTAATCTGCTAAATTGTAATTATTCGCCTACCTCCTCATGCCTTTTGCACTCTTTTTTTAAAGTTAAATGATTAAAAAAAATCCTACTGTGTTATTGACTACTGTGTTATTGACTACTGTGTTATTGACTTGTTTATTGTTTACTCCATGTGTAACTCTGTGCTGCTGTCTGTTCACACTGCAATGCTTTGTCTTGGCCAGGTCGCAGTTGTAAATGAGAACCTGTCTAGCCTACCTGGTTAAATAAAGGTGAAATAGAAATAAAATAAAATAAAATAAAAAGAACCGTCAAACTACAATACTAAATCCCTCTTCAACCAGGGAGTTTTTCTCTGCAATTCTCAGAAAATCTAATGACTTTGAGCAAAGAGGAAGAGAGGGTTGGTGACGGATAATCTAGTTACAGATAGCTGGAACACTGGCCAGGTTAGAATACAGGTAAACATTTGTCATGAGAGCAAAAAGACCTTGAACATTCTGTATGTTTAGTTCACAGTCAAACAGTTCCTTATTCCTTTTAGCTGTATTCCGGGTTAAATTAATGCAATAGTCTATGCAACACACCATTATTCTGTCTTTCCTTACTGTACTGGGAATAAAAGCCCTATACTTATTTTTTTTTAATGAGAATATGCCCACACACAAGTTTACTGTACCATTCATTAGGTCAAAGTTTTAGTCGATGTAACCATTTTCAAGCCATTACACAGTTCGTATATTCAATATAATAACAGAGAACATTTTCAGTATGGAGATTATGCTGTCTGTTGTGGTTGCTCCGTGGAAAGACAACTATGTGTATGTGTACGAGAAGTGTGCATGCCTTGGCTTATTAAATACTTGGTAATATTTGAAGCCTATATTGCAGCAGTCTGTATGCGGTCTTCATTCTGAGAGGACGAGGACATCTGGGGTGTGTTCAACAACACTTCCCACAAGTAGAGAAGCTGTAAGCAACAACGGATGCAAATTATGGAGTTTGATTAAACCTCGGTGGTGGTAGCATTTATAGAGCTGTAGATTGCATTCACTCAGGAATATAACAGGGAAACAGTTTCCTACACGGTCAAAAAAAAAAACTGTTCTCACCGGCGAAAACAAAGAAGGAGATTTCGATTCACCTTCATGTGGTATTTTATCTCACATTTTTAATAGAACTGTCAAGCGGCTCTCTCCTTTTCTACACTTGTGGGGAATGTGACTTCATTATGGGATTAGACTGCATGTTCATGCCCGACTAAGACCTATGTGATACCCTGGGGGTCTGTAAAACCAAACTGCAGATTTTGATGTGTCTCTCCCCTAAGCTTTAGATTGGTCTTGGCTTTATAAGCAAGGCTACTGAAGAATAAGGAGGCACCTAAAACGTGTTAAGAGGTATTTTCCTAACTTCTACCTCTCTCTGACAGAGCAGCATAGTATCTTGACATTTATAAGGCTTTTGCACTGTTTAGTCCCCCGACCAAATTCAAACTGGATGATGTGTTAGACCACACAAGCAGAAGTCCAAAGCTATGGTAAAACTCCAGAGGACGAACATGCAAAACCAATTCCCCCTTGGGGATAAATCAACTTCTCCTGAAACCATGTTTTACTTTTCTCCTCCCTTTTTGAGTCACCAGTAATATCAAAAGCAAAAGTCAATTTCCTAACACGGAACCCAAACTGGTTGCGCATATGCCGCATCGTGCGTAAATGTATTTTGTCTCCCTATATCAAACGCGATCCCGACACGCAGGTTAAAATATCAAAACAAACTCTGAACCAATTACATTAATTTACATTAATTTGGGGACAGGTCGAAAAGCATTAAACATTTATGGCAATTTAGCTAGTTAGCTTGCACTTACTAGCTAATTTGTCCTGTGATATAAACATTGAGTTGTTATTTTACCTGAAATGCACAAGGTCCTCTACTCTGACAATTAATCCACACATAAAATGGTCAACCGAATCGTTTCTAGTCATCTCTCCTCCTTCCAGGCTTTTTCTTCTTTGAACTTATATGGTGTTTACCATCTAAACTTTCATAGTATTACCACGACGACCGACAACACAGTTTGTCTTTCAATCACCCACGTGGATATAACCCAATGAGGAGATGGCACGTGGGTATCTGCTTCTATAAACCAATGAGGAAATGGGAGAGGCAGGACTTGCAGCGTGTTCTGCATCACAAATAGAACTGACTTCTATTTTAGCCCTTGGCAACACATACGCTCGTTGGCGCGCGCGAGCAGTGTTGGTGCAATAATTGAATAATATAGATTTCTGAATTTATTTTGCAATGCCCTGACTTGAGACGCGAGCAGTGTAGTCAGGGTGTAAGAAGTGTGCCACATATTCCTGAGCTTTTATATTTCCTTGTTGTGTTTACGCTGTTTTCTTTGCAGTGTGGAGACAGAATACTCACAGAATAGTCGTTGTTCTTTCCTACCTTTTCTACTGTATGTAGTATGTGCACATCCACATTCAACTCAAACCTCTCTCTCTCTCTCTCTCTCTCTCTCTGTATTACATATAATCTTTCTTTCTCTCTCTTAAACCCCCCTGGGAAACCACATCTTCACGTTTCCAAGATGTCTACCTCTTTACCTTCATCCTGTTTGTATTGGGCTACACATGTCTACTTCCTGCCACAGCTGGTCCCTTTGATCTGGTCTCAGGACCGCATTCACCCAGCGTAACAAATACAGAGGTCCTCTATCTCTCCATAGTATTGCAGTAAAAACATGGTATTACCATTCGCAGCACATCTCTGTGCATGCCGTCATATTGATGGGGCCTTTCGATAAGCCCCTGAGAGGATTTTCAACCTGATATCCTACAAAGGCACAGAGAACAAGATGCATACTCCCAACCAGCCCCCTCTGAACACTGCACACAATACAGAGACAGATGGGGCTTTACATTATTCTATATGGTCGTTCTTTACATGAAGACGCTGTAAGTTTCGAAGCTTAGGAAAGTGCATTACCTCACCATGTTGATTACTGCCATATTGACTGCTATCCCTTTAGAGTTTGTCAAGCAGCCTCTTCCATCCCTGTCCATAAGAGGACTGCAGGCAGCCAATGCTTGGTACCTGTGGGGGGTAGGAGACGCTCCAGCTCCTCAGGCATAGTAATTATCTAGCTGTTTTATTGTTGAATGTGCTGCTGGCTGGGGTTTAAGGGAATGGAATTTAATTTTTTCAAAAAGTTTATTGGAAATGTATCACCAGCTGTTCTGACTTCGTCCATAATCACCTCTGTCTATCTGTATGGTCCAGAATCACCTCTGTCTATCTCTATGGTCCAGAGTCACCTCTGTCTATCTCTATGGTCCAGAGTCACCTCTGCCTATCTGTACTAGCGATGAGTGAGTTGACTCATAACCCGCAGTCCATGGGCGGGTTTAGGGTCATTAAATATTGTGTGGATGAACGGTGGGTTAAATAAAGAGTTAAAACAATACATTAAAAAAATCATGAATGTATTATGCTTGTGCAATTTATAACTAAAGGTTACAATGAGGTTTTCTCACTGGCATTAGTGAGTAAGCATAAGCTTAGGGCTTAACTTTATGCATGCCAAATAGCCTACACACCAGTCACCAAATACTTCATTCTATAATTTATTCATTCTATAATTTATTAGATTTTTCTGGTGAGCAAGGGTTTATTTAGTCTTCTAGAGAAACATATAATGACAGAAGAGAAGATGCATGCATCTATAGACAAGTTGACTAACAACTAGCCTACCAAAATGTTGGAACTTATAAGCAGAAACAAATCGAAATTTGTAACAAAAAAAATCATGCACCCCAGTCAAAAAATCCACGGTCTCAAACTAACGATTTCAAATTTTATCACATACACATAGTTCACAAAACATTAGGAACACCTAATATTGAGTTCCACCCCCTTTTTGTCTTCAGAACAGCCTCAATTTGTTGGGGCGTGGCCTCTACAAGGTGTTGAAAGCGTTCCACAGGGATGCTGGCCCCATGTTAACTCCAATGCTTATAATTGTAGTTTATATTGATGTTTTTTTTTTGCGTATTGTATTAAACTGAAACATGTTCTTGTATTTGTAAGTGTCTACTTTTATTACACCCTGTTTGATTTATATACATCAAGTCTGGTGAGACTTTTGCCATTCTATTTCTTATAGGCTTTGTTATTATTTCATTGTCACAGTTTATTAAATGAATGGGCCTATAATTATTTGGTATTTTGGTATTCACTGTTGCAAAAGCAGCAGCTACTCTTCCTGGGGTCCACGCGAAACACGAAACATGACATAGTACAGAACAATAATAGACAAGAACAGCTCAAGGACAATTAAAAAATGTATTAGAAAAGCCATACGTAGAATATCAATACCAATACATACACACAAACTATCTAGGTCCAATAGGGGAGAGGCGTTGTGCCATGAGGTGTTGCTTTATCTGTTTTTTAAAACCAGGTTTGCTGTTCATTTGAGCAATAAGAGATGGGCTGTGTGTAAGTTGACTATGCAAACAACTTGGGTTTGTCAACACATGAATGTTTCTTATAAAAAGAAGTGATGCAGTAAGTCTCTTCTCAACTGTTAGCCATGAGAGACTGTCATGCATAATATTTATATCAGCCCTCATATTATAATGCAGACCAAGACGTGCCGCTCTGTTTTGGATGAGCTACAGCTTAACTAGGTCTTTCCTTGCAGCAGTTCACCACACGACTGGACAATAATCAAGATAATACAAAACTAGAGCAGCACTTGCTTTTTGGAAAGTGATGTCAAAAAAAGCAGAGCATCTCTTTATTACGGACATACCTCTCCCCATCTTTACAACCATTGAATCAATATGTTTTGACCAGTTTACAATCTAAGGTAAAGCCGAGCCATTCATTACAAGATTCAATGCTCTTAGGTTTAGAGATGTTCAGCACCAGGTTATTTCCGGCCACCCATTCCAAAACAGACTGCAACTCTTTGTTAAGGGTTTCAGTGACTTCATTAGCTGTGGTTGCTGTTTGCGTATATGATTGAATCATCAGTATACATGCACACACATGCTTTGTTTAATTCCAGTGGCATGTCATTGGTAAAAAATAGAAAAGAGTAGAGGGCCTAGAGAGCTGCCCTGTGGTACACCACACTTTACATGTTTGACATTAGAGAAGCTAACATTAAAGAAAACCCATTGAGTTCTATTAGATACATTTTTATGAATCCACAATATGGCATAGGTTGAAAAGCCATAACACATACAGTACCAGTCAAAAGTTTGGAAACACCTACTCATTCCAGGGTTTTTCTTTATTTTTACTATATTCTACATTGTTGAATAATAGTGAAGACATCAACACTATTAAATAACACATATGGAATCATGTAGGAATAAAAAAAAGTGTTATATTTGAGATTTTTCAAAGTAGCCACCCTTTGCCTTGATAATAGATTTGCACACACTTGACATTCTCTCAACCAGCTTCATGAGGTAGTCACCTGGAATGCATTTCAATTAACAGGTGTGCCTTGTTAAAAGTTAATTTGTGGAATTTATTTCCTTCTTAATGCGTTTGACCCAATCCATTGTGTTGTGGTAAGGTAGGGTGGTATACAGAAGATAGCCCTATTTGGTAAAAGACCAAGTCCATATTATGGCAAGAACAGCTCAAATAAGCAAAGAGAAATGACAGTCCGTCATTACTTTAAGACATGAAGGTCAGTCAATCTGGAAAATGTCAAGAACTTTGAAAGTGTCTTCAAGTGCAGTCGCAAAAACCATCAAGCGCTATGATGAAACGGGCTCTCATGAGGACCACCACAGGAAAGGAAGACCCAGAGTTACCTCTGCTGCTGAGGATCAGTTGTGTCCAGCCTCAGAAATTGCAGTCCAAATAAATGCTTCACAGAGTTCAAGTAACAGACATATCTCAGCATCAACTGTTCAGAGGCGACTGCGTGAATCAGGACTTAATGGTCGTATTGCTGCACTAGAAACCACTACTAAAGGACACAAATAATAAGAAGTAATAAGAGACTTGCTTAAGCCAAGAAACACGAGCAATGGACATTAGACCGATGAAAGTCTGTCCTTTGGTCTGATGAGTCCAAATTTGAGATGTTTGGTTCCAACCGCCGTGTCTTTGTGAGACGCAGAATAGGTGAACGGATGATCTCCGCATCTGTGGTTCCCACCATGAAGCATGGAGGAGGAGGTTTGATAGTTTGGGGGTGCTTTGCTAGTGACACTATCTGTGAATAATTTAGAATTCAAGGCACACTTAACTAGCATGGCTACCACAGCATTATGCAGCAATTCACCATTCCCATCTGGTTTGGGCTTAGCGGGGCTATCATTTGTTTTTCAACAGGACAATGACACAAAACACCTCCAGGATGTGTAAGGATTATTTGACAAAGAAGGAGAGTGATGGAGTGCTGCATCAGATGACCTGGCCTCCACAATCACCCAACCTCAACACAATTGAGATGGTTTGGGATGAGTTGGACCACAGAGTGAAGGAAAAGCAGCAAACAAGTGCTCAGCATATGTGGGAATTCCTTCAAGGCTGTTGGAAAAGCATTCCAGGTGAAGCTGTTTGAGAGAATATGATTGCAAAGCTGTCCTTATGGCAAAGGGTGGCTACTTTAAAGATTCTGAAATATAAAATATATTTTGATTTGTTTAACACTTTTTCTGCTAAAACATGATTCCATATGTGTTATTTCATAGTTTTGACATCTTCACTATTATTCTACAAGGTACAAAATATTAAAAATATGAAGAAAAACCCTTGAATGAGTAGGTGTGTCTAAACCTTTAACTGGTACTGTAAGTTCATTCAACAACAGGTTAAGGTCAATAATATCAAAAGCTGCAATGACAGTACAGCTCCCACAATCTTCTTACAATCAATTTCTGTAAACAAATCATCAGAGTGCCCATCTCTATAAGCATGCGGAAAGCCTGTTGTTTATTTGTTTACAGAGAAATAGCATTGTATTTGGTCAACCACAATTCTTTCCAACAGTTTGCTAAGAGCTGGCTGCAAGCTTATAGTTCTGCTGTTAGAACCAGTAAAGGCCGCTTTACCACTCATGGGTAGTGGAATTACTTTGGCTTCCTTCCAGGCCTGAGGACAAATACTTTCCTCTATGCTCAGCTGAAATATATGACAGATAGGAGTGGCTATAGAGTCAGCTACAGTACCATCCTTAGTAGCTTTCCATCTAAGTTGTCAATGCCAGGAGGTTTGTCATAATTGATCGTTAACAATAATTTTTCCACCTCCCCCACGCTAAGGTTTAGCAAACAATACGTTTCTTAAAAGGTTTAGCAATAATTGGAAGAAGGAATTTAATAAATGCATCAAGTGCAGTATACGGATGCTCCTCATTTATCACATCAGACCAACAAATACATTTAACATAGTCCACATAAGAGTCACAGCAAAATGTTTTGTATGATCTCTTATACACTATTTTAGGCCCAGCTTTTGGAACTTTGGCTTTCATGGATAGAGCCACAATATTGAGATCACTGCATCCAATGGGTACAGATACAGCTTTAGAACAAAGTTCTACGGTATTAGTAAACATGTGATCGATACATGTGGATGATCTTGTTCCTGTAGTGTTTGTAAACACCCTGGTAGGTTGATTAATAACCTGAACCAGATTGCAGGCACTGGTTACAGTGAGAAGCTTCCTGTGTGTGTGTGTGTGTGTGTGTGTGTGTGTGTGTGTGTGTGTGTGTGTGTGTGTGTGTGTGTGTGTGTGTGTGTGTGTGTGTGTGTGTGTGTGTGTGTGCGCGCTGCGGGGTTGAAACTACGAACCCATAGTCTTGGCTCTCTCATCCCTTCCAGAATTCTGGGATTTCAAAAACGACCTTCTTCAGAGGTTGGCTTTTCTCTGTCCTCTATATCTACATTTGTAATAGTACAGGTTTACATTTTTTCCATTGACGTATGTAATACATTTAGAGTCCAGAAGATGCAATCTGTTCATTCTCAAAATGATTTTGTAGTTGGGAGTAGTAATCCCCAGGTGTCCTGTAGATGACTTGTAGAGATTAAAATTTTCCCGCCTCTTTGGAGGAATGTGCCTTTTGTATTACTACGTCTGTCAATCTTATGGAATGTTTGATTTAGGTCACCTGCTAAAATAATACTTCCTGTCTGGATTTTTATCTAATTTAGCTTGAGTTCTAAAAAATACCAGATTTGCCCCTGTTGTGATAAACAATGAAATCAATGTTTTTCATCATGTAAGAAACAATTCAACATTAGAAAACGACCTTCTTCATCTATGTGCTGGGATATAAGGGAAAAGGGTGTATTCTTATTTATCAGGATACCTACACCTCTGCTATTACTATAGTAGGTGGCAGCATAGGCCTCTCCAACCCAGCTCCTCTTTAAATGTTAAATATCTCCTTTTTTAAATGTAACTCTAGCAAGAAAACCACATCTGCTGAACATCTCTTTAAGTGTTCCCCCATCATGAAGCCTGTTGTTACGGTTTTCTTCCGTCGAAGGAGAGTCAGACCAAAATGCAGCGTGGTTAATACGATACATGTTTAATAACGAAAAACCACGAACAATACAAAAACAACAAGCGTAACGTGAAAACCGAAACAGCCTAAACTGGTGCAAACTAACACAGAGACAGGAACAATCACCCCACCAAACACTCAAAGAATATGGCTGCCTAAATATGGTTCCCAATCAGAGACAACGAGAATCACCTGCCTCTGATTGAGAACCGCCTCAGGCAACCATAGACTTTGCTAGAACACCCCACTAAGCCACAATCCCAATACCTACGAAAAAAACCCAAAACACAAACACACCACAAAATAAACCCATGTCACACCCTGGCCTGACCAAATAAATAAAGAAAACACAAAATACTAAGACCAGGGCGTGACACCTGTGCACATTCCATGTGATAGATTGTATTGGTATTTTCTCGTATAGAATCAAAGTTAACCTTATCTATTCCGTCTATCATTGAAGAATCAAGTTAAACATTTTAGCAGACATGACATATGAGGGCAGTGGACATTCCATAGAATGGGAGGATCACAATAACTACTGTATTTATAAATACATAGTTATTGAGAAGAATGGGAGAAACTCCTCAAAAACTGTTGTGCAGCCAAAATTGTAGCGTCGTACCCAAGAAGACTCGAAGCTGTAATCGCTGCCAAAGGTGCTTAGGCAAAGTACTGAGTAAAGGGTCTGAATACTTATGTAAATGTAATATTTCAGTTTTTATGGAGTATTGTGTGTAGATTGATGTTGGGGGAAAAAAATCCATTTGAATCCATTTTAGGATAAGACTGTAATGTTACAAAAAGTGGAAAAAGTCAAAGGGTCTGAATACTTTCCGAATGCGCTGTATGTGTGTGGGGGAGAAAGCATACTATTATCTGCCTACAAACTGGTCAGGATCATTCTATGCTTCCTATGATGTCACATCTGTGCGTTCTCCCCCAGTACCCTGAAATCACCATTTCTCCCACTTCTATAGGTGGACCATTGTAGCTGACCCTGCAAAAGGTTTTTTTCTCTGCATTAATTCCCAATTATGGCATAACAGCTGTGCTTGATTCCATTAGAGAACTATCCTATTAAGTAAAAAATAATGGGTCATGCTACTGCTATTGAAGAATTAACTGCTGAAAAGTGTAGCTACGTCTACTGTGGTGGTTAATTTCTTTACTATCAAATGAGGAGAGACAAACTTATCACACAAGTCAGAGTTATACTCAAATGAAATCTTTAATAGTGAGAGCTTTGCAATAGCGATGGCTGGTCGACGAATCAACTGTTTCTGATGATCCGTTGAAAAGCGACGAGACAAAAGCACAAAGGTCTTTTATAGCCAAGATACACCCCCTTTCAACCTACATGACGAACAACAGATACATAGAATGTGTCACAAGGTTAAGATTTGTATGAAGGATACCTATAATACATAGAAGGCAGTATATGCTGTGTCAACAGACTGCAACTCTTTGTTAAGGGGTATATGCTGCGCCGACTCCAACCTGGAACCATCTCTCCCTGGTACGGTCTAGAACAGAAACATTAACTCGTGCTCTGGAATGCTCTTTAGGTTTTATCACCCAAAAGACATGGTAAATCTCTTGTCAGTGTTATCTCCCAGAGGCCCATCCTCAGTGGAACACGCAATAGTTAAGAACACACAATAGTTAAGGAACACACAATAGGAACACACAATAGTTAAGAATACTCTATTCTGTTAAATAAAACAACCATTTCATGCAATAATAGTAGTATAATATAATCTTGCAATTTTGCCACCATACTACTTATGGTTTTACAGAATAGATTGTCTTTGGATATTCTCCTATCATCTAAGGGAGGCAACTGTGCAGTGGTGGGTCAAGAAGGTTCTGTATGTTCTCATGACTGATGATCTTGGTGAGGAGATTGTGTGAAACAGCAGCATCTCCTCCCCCACCAGCTGGTCATGAAGGAGGGTAGCCTAGTGGTTAGAGCGTTAGAGCATTGGACTAGTAACGGAAGGTTGCAAGTTCAAACCCCTGAGCTGACATGGTACAAATCTGTTGTTCTTCCCCTGAACAGGCAGTTAACCCACTGTTCCTAGGCTGTCATTGAAAATAAGAATTTGTTCTTAACTGACTTGCCTGGTTAAATAAAGGTAAAATGACAACAGTCCTTGCCACTGTCTCCCCCTTCAGAGAGATCTAGATTTCCCTATTGGAAATGTAACTCCTGAATGGTAATTTTGTAAAAAGAAACTGAGGGAAAAGGGAGGGATCCCTATGAATCCCCATGAACCTCCTTTTCCCCTCCATTTTCCCCCTAGATTATTGTTACTAAATCACCATTCAGGAGTTCAATTCAGATCACTCCTTTCTGTGTAAAATGCCAACCTCCCAGACACCAGAAAATGTAAAGTTCTGTCTGACAACAGCTCAGATATATCATGTATGGTGATGCTTATGTTTCCATGGCAACAAAGGGGGAATTGTGGTGGCGGAATCTGAGGGCGGGGGGGGGGGGGGGGGGTGAGCTGTTGTAACTTCTCAAGGTTTATGCTCTGTTCTGTGTTGGACTGTGATGTTATGTATTTCATAGACTCCTGGTATATACGTAACCTAACACAAGGCCCTTGTGTTCTGGAACTGTGGCTTACGTTAAATAACGGTTGCGTAACGATATGATTGTATTCTCTCCTCCCACGATGTAAGGGACATGTAGACATTTACTCTTTGAGCTCTTTCCCTGACTGAGATCAGAGAGGTATCTATCTTGCAGCTGCTCCAATGTATAAAAGATTCACTATTGTAATTATAAATTAGTCTCTGCCTAATCTTTGGATCGGGTTTTCCACAACAGTACCCCCAAAAAATAAAAAAAATGTTTTTGATTATGTCATTATACATACTTTTGAAGAAAGACTGCCTTAAGTACTCTGGTTAGTTTGCTTTACCTTATCAATTCAATTCAAGTGTAGTGGCTGGTGGGGGTCGACTTGGGTGAGGGGGTCCTCCGAGAGACTGAAATGGGGAGAGTGGAGGCCACACACACACACCCCAGAGAAGTGTAAGTCACAACATAAAACATAAAAAAATGAAGTTCTTCCTTCTCTCTCTCCCAAACCAAATCTTCCTTCTCCACCAGACCCTCCCAGCCCCTCAACCTTGCCCACGAAGGCCAAATGTATTTTTCTTGCCCACCCAGACCAAGTATATGCCCACCACCCATCTTACTCACCCTTGCCCACCAAAGCCAAGCTTATCCCCAGCTCCCATCTTAACTCAACCTTGCCCACGAAGGCCAAATTTATCCCAAACTCCAATCCTTGCCCCCCTCCCTTCTTTTCAGACACATTTACACCTCTCTATACATCTACTTACTCATCCCTTCTCCGTCATTCACACACAACATATACACAACGCCTCCTTACACCCATTCTCTCCTGCCCCCCCACACATATTCATTATCCTTCCCTCTCACATTCATAGAGACATACTCACACATACACCCACTCACACCCTCGCCCCCCCCACACACACAACATCCAAAAAACAATTATTGACATACATGCTATATTTCCTCCTTGATATTGCATTTTTCAGTGCCCATGTATCTCATTGGCATCGACTAATTCCATCACTACTTCATAGAGAATAACAGTTACTTGTGGGACAATAGAGTCTAGATTGTATTAGGGTGAGTGGGGAAAGAATATTGTCTCAATTTACAATAAGCTGGTTTTAAGCATCACTGTATGTAGCCTAGTGTGCTTATCACTTCTTTCTGCTTTGTCCTCTCCTCGGGGCATTGGGCTCTCTTTCAACTGGAAAGTTTTCCTGCAGACTGTTCAGGGCTTCATCGGTGCTTGTGAACTCCCTCCCTTGTGTTCCCTTCTATACCCACAGCACTGCCGGGAATCGGACTTAATTCCTTTTTTCCTCCAGTGACTGTCTGATCGGAATGAATTGCTTACATTGCTTACCCCCCCCCCCCCTTTCCGTTTAGCAGACAGATCCTGGATGAATTGAATGGACTGGCTATGGATTTTAATCTCTTTTGCCCCCTTGTGCCTTCAGAATGTCGACATTGGTCTGATAGTTCAATAGTTTAAAGATGACCATGCAAGGTTATTTAGCGTTCTTCTGTTTCTCGGCCGAAGCAATGGCATCACTCCAGATGCTCCAGCTCTTCCAATATCAGATTGATCACGTAGCTGGAAAGGTCTCCTTTATTCCCAACATCTTCTGGACAATATAATTAGACTTTTTTTTGGTCTCGTTCTGTTTTCTTGCTGGTCCAGTTCAACTTCCACAGTTTGTACCTGTTGTTTCCAGAAGGCCCATTTTGTTGTCCTGTTCGTCCATGCGCCCATCCTTCATATGCATATCTGATACGATAGACTCTACTTTCCTTTTGACAAATCAACTGTTTTTAAAACAACAGATTGTATCAGTTTGTTTGTTTTAGTGAGGATGTTTTCATGTATATCTTTCAGCTGTTCGCTGCGTTCATTTACATCTCCAAGATGTTCATTATCTTGTCCTCTAAGGGAAGCAATGGCTTCTGGGTTTGAGTCGCAGCGTCGCTTTTCCCGACAGATTGGTTTGCTGTTTTATATAACTGACCGCTCTCTCTCGATTTTAGAGGCGTAATTTAAACTATGCTGTCTGGTTTCTACATATAACCTGAGTTTTTACAGGTACAAAACGGATCGATGTCTGCATGCGCCTCCTTTCAACCTTTGTCTATCTCTATGGTCCAGAGTCACCTCTGTCTATCTCTATGGTCCAGAATCACCTCTGTCTATCTCTATGGTCCAGAGTCACCTCTGTCTATCTCTATGGTCCAGAATCACCTCTGTCTATCTCTATGGTCCAGAGTCACCTCTGTCTATCTCTATGGTCCAGAATCACCTCTGTCTATCTCTATGGTCCAGAATCACCTCTGTCTATCTCTATGGTCCAGAATCACCTCTGTCTATCTCTATGGTCCAGAGTCACCTCTGTCTATCTCTATGGTCCAGAATCACCTCTGTCTATCTCTATGGTCCAGAGTCACCTCTGTCTATCTCTATTGTCCAGAATCACCTCTGTCTATCTCTATGGTCCAGATTCACCTCTGTCTATATATCTCTATGGTCCAGAATCACTTCTGTCTATCTGTATGGTCCAGAATCACCTCTGTCTATCTCTATGGTCCAGAATCACCTCTGTCTATCTCTATGGTCCAGAGTCACCTCTGTCTATCTATCTCTATTGTCCAGAATCACCTCTGTCTATCTCTATGGTCCAGAATCACTTCTGTCTATCTCTATGGTCCAGAGTCACCTCTGTCTATCTATCTCTATGGTCCAGAATCACCTCTGTCTATCTCTATGGTCCAGATTCACCTCTGTCTATCCCTATGGTCCAGAATCACCTCTGTCTATCTCTATGGTCCAGAGTCACCTCTGTCTATCTCTATGGTCCAGAATCACCTCTGTCTATCTATCTCTATGGTCCAGAGTCACCTCTGTCTATCTCTATGGTCCAGGATCACCTCTGTCTATCTATCTCTATGGTCCAGAATCACCTCTGTCTATCTCTATTGTCTAGAGTTACCTCTGTCTATCTCTATGGTCCAAAATCACCTATGTCTATTTATCTCTATGGTCCAGAGTCACCTCTGTCTATCTCTATGGTCCAGAATGACCTTTGTCTATCTCTATGGTCTAGAATCACCTCTGTCTATCTATCTCTATGGTCCAGAGTCACCTCTGTCTATCTCTATGGTCCAGAATCACCTCTGTCTGTCTATCTCTATGGTCCAGAATCACCTCTGTCTATCTCTATGGTCCAGATTCATCTCTGTCTATCCCTATGGTCCAGAATCACCTCTGTCTATCTCTATGGTCCAGAGTCACCTCTGTCTATCTCTATGGTCCAGAATCACCTCTGTCTATCTATCTCTATGGTCCAGAATCACCTCTGTCTATCTCTACTGTCCAGAATCACCTCTGTCTATCTCTATTGTCTAGAGTTACCTCTGTCTATCTCTATGGTCCAGAATCACCTCTGTCTATCTCTATGGTCCAGAATCACCTCTGTCTATCTCTATTGTCTAGAGTTACCTCTGTCTATCTCTATGGTCCAAAATCACCTATGTCTATTTATCTCTATGGTCCAGAATCACCTCTGTCTATCTCTATGGTCCAGAGTCACCTCTGTCTATCTCTATGGTCCAGAATGACCTTTGTCTATCTCTATGGTCTAGAATCACCTCTGTATATCTATCTATATGGTCCAGAATCACCTCTGTCTATCTATCTCTATGGTCTAGAATCACCTCTGTCTATCTCTATGGTCCAGAGTCACCTCTGTCTATCTCTATGGTCTAGAATCACCTCTGTCTATCTATCTCTATGGTCTAGAGTCACCTCTTTCTATCTCTATGGTCCAGAATCACCTCTGTCTATCTCTATGGTCCAGAATCACCTCTGTCTATCTCTATGGTCCAGAATCACCTCTGTCTATCTCTATTGTCCAGAATGACCTTTGTCTATCTCTATGGTCTAGAGTCACCTCTGTCTATCTCTATGGTCTAGAATCACCTCTGTCTATCTATATGGTCTAGAATCACCTCTGTCTATCTATCTCTATGGTCTAGAATCACCTCTGTCTATCTCTATGGTCCAGAGTCACCTCTGTCTATCTCTATGGTCTAGAATCACCTCTGTCTATCTATCTCTATGGTCTAGAGTCACCTCTTTCTATCTCTATGGTCCAGAATCACCTCTGTCTATCTCTATGGTCCAGAATCACCTCTGTCTATCTCTATGGTCCAGAATCACCTCTGTCTATCTCTATTGTCCAGAATGACCTTTGTCTATCTCTATGGTCTAGAGTCACCTCTGTCTATCTCTATGGTCTAGAATCACCTCTGTCTATCTATATGGTCTAGAATCACCTCTGTCTATTTATCTCTATGGTCCAGAGTCACCTCTGTCTATCTCTATGGTCCAGAATGACCTCTGTCTATCTCTATGGTCCAGAATCTCCTCTGTCTGTCTCAGAGGTCAACTGAATGATCATTTCATTTGGTCTTTTATCTTTGTGGATTTGCTAGTCAAAGAACTGAATTGTTGGACAATTCATTACATTTATTGCAGACTATCCAAGGAATTGAATAGAAATCACACTACTGGAAACCTGCACTGTGGAAATATAACATTGTCAGTAAAGCAAATGAAAGCAATGTGGATAGCCAGTGTTTACTGTGTGAAACAACACATTCATTTTGATTGATGAATAGATGCATTTTTTTGCCGTACAAAAGCTAATTTCTGTCCACTGCAGGTTACTGACGGTGCTTTTCTGACTAAATCTGGGCCTCCGGTGTGACACAGTAAATATTTCTTTGTTCATTTTGGCCTTGATGGAATACAGAGGGCATTTTGCACACACTTTGGGCTGATTGTTTTACCGCTACCCAACCCCCTGCAGCCCCCAGCCCTACCAGAGTCAAAGCTCACTGAGCGTAGTGCCATGCATAGGGATGCCTGGCCACACTTACTGTAAAACTCTGTCCTCAGCGATTTACTAGCGAGGGCCAGATGGGAGAACCCGCATTCGCAGCTCCTCTCTGTATTTCCTTTTAAATGTCTTGTGCACGACAGGGTGTTGACTAAAACAACCACAGACCGACAGGGTGTTGACTAAAACAACCACAGACCGACAGGGTGTTGACTAAGACAACCACAGACCGACAGGGTGTTGACTAAAACAACCACAGACCGACAGGGTGTTGACTAACACAACCACAGACCGACAGGGTGTTGACTAACACAACCACAGACCGACAGGGTGTTGACTAAAACAACCACAGACCGACAGGGTGTTGACTAAAACAACCACAGACCGACAGGGTGTTGACTAAAACAACCACAGACCGACAGGGTGTTGACTAACTAAAACAACCACAGACCGACAGGGTGTTGACTAAGACAACCACAGACCGACAGGGTGTTGACTAAAACAACCACAGACCGACAGGGTGTTGACTAAAACAACCACAGACCGACAGGGTGTTGACTAAGACAACCACAGACCGACAGGGTGTTGACTAAAACAACCACAGACCGACAGGGTGTTGACTAAAACAACCACAGACCGACAGGGTGTTGACTAAAACAACCACAGACCGACAGGGTGTTGACTAAAACAACCACAGACCGACAGGGTGTTGACTAAAACAACCACAGACCGACAGGGTGTTGACTAAAACAACCACAGACCGACAGGGTGTTGACTAAAACAACCACAGACCGACAGGGTGTTGACTAAAACAACCACAGACCGACAGGGTGTTGACTAAAACAACCACAGACCGACAGGGTGTTGACTAAAACAACCACAGACCGACAGGGTGTTGACTAACACAACCACAGACCGACAGGGTGTTGACTAAAACAACCACAGACCGACAGGGTGTTGACTAAAACAACCACAGACCGACAGGGTGTTGACTAAAACAACCACAGACCGACAGGGTGTTGACTAACACAACCACAGACCGACAGGGTGTTGACTAAAACAACCACAGACCGACAGGGTGTTGACTAAAACAACCACAGACCGACAGGGTGTTGACTAAAACAACCACAGACCGACAGGGTGTTGACTAAAACAACCACAGACCGACAGGGTGTTGACTAAAACAACCACAGACCGACAGGGTGTTGACTAAAACAACCACAGACCGACAGGGTGTTGACTAACACAACCACAGACCGACAGGGTGTTGACTAAAACAACCACAGACCGACAGGGTGTTGACTAAAACAACCACAGACCGACAGGGTGTTGACTAAAACAACCACAGACCGACAGGGTGTTGACTAACACAACCACAGACCGACAGGGTGTTGACTAAAACAACCACAGACCGACAGGGTGTTGACTAAAACAACCACAGACCGACAGGGTGTTGACTAAAACAACCACAGACCGACAGGGTGTTGACTAACACAACCACAGACCGACAGGGTGTTGACTAACACAACCACAGACCGACAGGGTGTTGACTAAAACAACCACAGACCGACAGGGTGTTGACTAAAACAACCACAGACCGACAGGGTGTTGACTAAAACAACCACAGACCGACAGGGTGTTGACTAAAACAACCACAGACCGACAGGGTGTTGACTAAAACAACCACAGACCGACAGGGTGTTGACTAAAACAACCACAGACCGACAGGGTGTTGACTAAAACAACCACAGACCGACAGAGTGTTGACTAAAACAACCACAGACCGACAGGGTGTTGACTAAAACAACCACAGACCGACAGGGTGTTGACTAACACAACCACAGACCGACAGGGTGTTGACTAAAACAACCACAGACCGACAGGGTGTTGACTAAAACAACCACAGACCGACAGGGTGTTGACTAAACCAACCACAGATGTTTCAAAACATTACAAAATATTATGAAATGGATGTTTCTGTGTATCTTAGATTCACAACCAATAACATTTAAGTTCAATGTCAAAGAAAATAGTTGTCCACAACAGTCCAGCCTATATCCAAGGTGTTGATTCAAATGTTCTATGTTTTGTGTAGTTTAGTTTTAGTTTTAGTTCCATAATTACTTTGTTCTCATGTATTGCAATGATCCAAATCTTGATCCCAATTCTCATCAACTTCAGTGACGCATTGTATAGCGTGTGTCGCGTGTATCGCGTGTGTCGCGTGTATTTTCACAACTTCGCCTCATTAGACATGCCTTTACTTTTAAGGGCGGAAAAAAACCCTCCTCATCAACAAATACTGTGTACTGTAGATCCTCATCAACAAATGTTGTATACTGTAGATCCTCATCAACAAATACTGTATACTGTAGATCCTCATCAATAACATCGGGATGGGGGAATGGAAATGAATTGATGGGATTTAACATGTTGTTGCTTAGCTACCGTGACAGATTCCTCAAGTAGCGCAGCACACAATGTAAATGTCCTGTAAATGTCATAAAACATTAGTCATTCCCGCCCATGTCCATATAATCCCCTTATGAAATAATTGCTTCATTAAACTTCAGTCTTAACAAGAAGTGGCAACTCGGGCCTGACTGCGTACGAGGAAGTCGGGGCTTGACAGATTCGACTGGAGTCAGTGGGAGACACTAAATGATGGATCAATATAGAACTATAATAGTGCTGATGGGACACAGCAGGGGGGACTGTGGGCGTATAATTATTTGTGAAGATCTGTCAGCCCCGAAATAAAATCTCTATTGGTCTTTGCAAAGAAGAGACAATAAGAACATTTAACCAAAGCCAAAAAGATATCCCAGAGGTTCAAAAGTGGTGTGAAAGCCAAAACGATACCCCAGAGGTTCAAAAGTGGTGTGAAAGCCAAAACGATACCCCAGAGGTTCAAAAGTGGTGTGAAAGCCAAAACGATACCCCAGAGGTTCAAAAGTGGTGTGGCAAAATTCGTACGTGTCTTTTCTGGGGCCTGGAATTTTTCCTGATCTCATGACCTGGTCAGGTAAAACTCTGGGCCCTATTTGTAGGCTGACAAAAGATGCTTATTATTATACATAGCTTAATTATTAATCTGTACACTCATATACTAAGGTGTATCAAACCCTTTCAAACTACCACAAAACCTTGTTAGTATTAATTCTGAATCTGATATCAAAAGAGCCAGAGAGAACCACTTCATTGGAAAACATACTCTGTAGTTTAGTGAACTACTATTGCAGAGCTGAGCGTTATGCAAACAATGATTACAATGTATTTTAAATATGAATGTGCCTCTGATTGAGAACCATACCATACCAGGCCAAACACATAACCACAACATAGAAAAAAGAACATAGACTACCCACTCCAACTTACGCCCTGAAGAAACTAAAACAAAGACATAACTGTCACGCCCTGGTCAAAGTATTTTGTGTTTATCTTTATGTATTTGGTCAGGCCAGGGTGTGGCATGGGGTTTTTGTAATTGTGGTGTGTTTGTCTTGGGGTTTTGGTGTTGGTATTGGGATTGTAGCTTAGTGGGTTATCTAGCAACGTCTATGGCTGTCTGGAGTGGTTCTCAATCAGAGGCAGGTGCTTATCGTTGTCTCTGATTGGGAACCATATTTAGGCAGCCATATGCTTTGAGTTTGTCGTGGGTGATTGTCCTTAGTGTCCTATGTGTACTCTCGGTTAGTTTGCACTAGATAGGCTGTTTCGGTTTTGATTACGTTTTGTGTAGTGTTTGTGTTTCTTTATTTGATTAAACATGAATCTCAATCGACACGCTGCAGTTTGGTCCGACTCTCCTTCATCACCACTAGAAAACAATAACAAAGGAACTAAGGTCAGAACGTGACAATGAATTCCACTCTATACTCACACAATGCTAAGCAATGGATTTTGAAAAACAAAAAAATACAGTCAGGTTTCAATGTAGAAAAGCCTTTTAGTTGTATGTCATTAAACCTTTTATCATCTGATTACAGTGCTCTTCTGCAATTACTCATTCTGTAAGCTTTATGTAATGCAAGGTTACATTTAACACTCTACACAGTAGACTTTGTAACATTGTTTTTAGTTGTTGTGTGTAATTCATAAAATAGAGTGACATTGTTGTTATCCTGGTCTCCATCTGACCCCCGGAGGTTGGTTCCCAGGCACTCACTGTAGGAACTGATTGCCTGTAAAATCCATATTTGTGACTCGTTTTAAGAAATTAGGCATATGTCGCGCGTCAGTACTTCACAGGAGAACCATTTGAACGTAAACGTTGTACTTTTTTTCAAAATGCAGCAATGCCTTCTGGGCATGTGAACTTTCATGTGCGTTAATAACACATTGTTATGCCATCTTTAAATATGAATAAAATTGTCAAATTAGGAGCCTAGTCGGTTTACCCACGGAAAAAGCCGGCAACCTTCCCCCTAGTCATGATTGGCTGAGATAATGAGTGGGCTGGACATGCCGAGAGATGAGTTCAGATTGGTCTGCCATGTAACACGATTCTGTCTATAACAGGAGCTTTTTTTTAAAAGATATCTCTGGACAACATAAAAACAGCCTAACCAGCTCTACTAGGGCGAGTAAAAGGATCAGTGAGCTGGTCTCTCATTTGTGTCTGGAAGTAGCTAGCAGGCTAGCCAGCGTTAGCCAGTAAGCTTGGGTGCTTGACTGCTGTTGTTATGTCAGAATGCTTGGATCAACCCTACTCATTGGCTTGAGCATCCTGTGTGCACTCTGAACACACCGAGAGAAAAACACTTTGAATTTACGAACCGACAATCGGACAACGCTCTGAGTTTACGAACACCCAGAGTGCACTCTGAGTACACTCTGGCACTCAAGATCAAATTTACGAACACACCCGTTGTATAAACCAGCCTTAGGTCTTGACATCTTTGGTTGTTTTGTACGTAGCCTCACATGTGAATCCTTAAAGAGATGGGTGGGGCTAAAGCTTTATAGGGTGTGAACAATGCTGAATGGGTGTTGACAAAGAGGAGATCTCCAGTAGGTACCAAAACATTGAAGGGCCATTTTCTCAAAAGTGAGGTTACAAGGTTACAAGTTTATCAAATTTCAAAGCGCAATTACTTTCCCATTGTTCCCCAACTGTAGTGTATGATATACCATTTTACATTTCTACATTTCGAGTCTCTAACCTAAAATATTAATGTTAGCTGCATGGTTGCATCCACCTAGCTACCTAGCTATATAGCTAGGCTACAAAAGCTAACGTTAGTAGTTTTGTTAGCTAGAGCCTCTTCAGCTATCAGGCAAAAATGCACATTTCTGCCTAAAATGACATACCCAAACTAAAAAGCATATAACTCAGGAATGATTTACAGCGCATGTATGGTATCATTTGAAACAAAACACCTTGTAGTTGTTACATATATGATCAGATCATAGATAGGAATTACACAATCCACACGGTAAGGTGTACAAATAATAATAGTTTTACATTCAAAGGAATGTTTCACATCACATGAAGAAGAAGGCACTTCTAGGTCAATAGAGCTTCTGAAATGTGTATTTGATTTCAGCCAAGCAGAGAAGAACTCACACTTCAACATTTCTGGCAGCAAAGGGATGGTGGACCCATCAGGGGGATGGTGGACCCAGTCTGGTTCCCAGGGGGATGGTGGGCCAGTCTGGTGACCAGGGGGATGGTGAACCCAGTCTCGTTACCAGTGGGATAGTGAACCCAGTCTGGTGACCAGGGGGATGGTGAACCCAGTCTCGTTACCAGTGGGATAGTGAACCCAGTCTGGTTACCAGGGGGATAGTGAACCCAGTCTGGTTACCAGGGGGATGGTGGACCCAGTCTGGTTCCCAGGGGGATGGTGGGCCAGTCTGGTGACCAGGGGGATGGTGGGCCAGTCTCGTTACCAGGGGGATGGTGAACCCAGTCTCGTTACCAGTGGTATAGTGAACCCAGTCTCGTTACCAGTGGGATAGTGAACCCAGTCTGGTTACCAGGGGGATGGTGGACCCAGTCTGGTTAGCAAGGGGATAGTGGACCCAGTCTGGTTACCAGGGCGATGATGGACCCAGTCTGGTTACCAGGGGGATGGTGAACCCAGTCTGGTTACCAGGGCGATGGTGGACCCAGTCTGGTTACCAGTGGGATAGTGAACCCAGTCTGGTTACCAGTGGGATAGTGAACCCAGTCTGGTTACCAGGGGGATGGTGGACCCAGTCTGGTTACCAGGGGGATGGTGGACCCAGTCTGGTTAGCAAGGGGATGGTGGACCCAGTCTGGTTACCAGGGGGATGGTGAACCCAGTCTAGTTAGCAGTGGGATAGTGAACCCAGTCTGGTTACCAGGGGGATAGTGAACCCAGTCTGGTTACCGGGGAGATGGTGAACCCAGTCTGGTTACCGGGGCGATGGTGAACCCAGTCTGGTTAGCAGGGGGATAGTGAACCCAGTCTGGTTAGCAGGGGGATGGTGAACCCAGTCTGGTTACCGGGGCGATGGTGAACCCAGTCTAGTTAGCAGGGGGATAGGCGGTTGGCTCCCTCTCCCTCTCCCAGTCCTTTCTGGGGGGGGGCAATACAGTACAGTGTAAACTGGTACAAAATACAAAGCCTGAAATGTGCCTTTGATTTAAACCGTGCACAAAAACTGTCAACAGGTACAAAGGCATGGTAGTGTTCGATTCGTGATTCCAAACCGTTATCAGTTAATGTCGACTGAATGTTGCCTGAAATACCCCTGAAGTACCCCCTCATGTGCATTTTACCACTATGCCTATGGTCTCATGAGTCTTCTGAAGTACACCCCTGTGGATAGGCCAAGTAACCTCAGGGGTCCTAGTAACCCTGGTTGTTGCCTAAACATCAGACTGTTACCATGGTTACTCCGTGATATCAGTCTGAAAGAAGTCGCTGCATAAAAAAGTCAGAATGTTAAATAAAATTATATTCACACTTACTTTACCGATTGTACATGCTGTTGATCCTTTTGGCAGTAGGAGGTTGAGATAGGATATCCACAAGAAAGTGTTGTCTATCCAACTTTTTGTGACGCCGGTAGATTCTGTCACTTGTATAATCAATCTGTCGACACATTGCACATGATGCACAATATGTAAACAATAGCTGAATGTAACTGAATGTAGTCGAATGAAGAACGTTACCTCGCAATCAACTGGATGTGTTTGCTCTTCGGTTAGGCTTGGCCATATTGTAGAAGTGTTTGCCAAATTGCATCAGTATTGAAAATAAAAACCGTAAATACAAACTATACAGACCAGCTTACTGAAGGTTGGGTTGATAACACATACCCTGTGGATATTTTTTTATCAGAATACCCCTGACACAGGGACAAAATTGGTGGACAACAGGTACAGTAAATTGAAGTTTGTTTAACATTCTGACTTGTAGTGGGACTGCTCGGAAAGTGCTGAGCTGACACGTTAGAGACAAGTGTAAGTATTTCACTCACGTATTCTGAAAAGAGGCTACCATGGTTGTGAACCACTGCAGTAGGGCAGTATTGCCCAGTGGTTCACACACAAACAATGGAGTTATACAGTGGGGGGGATAAACAAGTCTAAGCGCACAATGACCCGGACGGGAATATGGTATTCTGTTTTACTAAGGTAAAACATATCCTATTCTGAAAAGCATTGGAAAATATAAAGATTGATAGTTATCTAAAGCAAAATAACAGTACTGCTTTGAGTCTGGACCTAAGATATATGTCCCAAATGGTACCCTATTCCCTACATAGTGCACTACTTTAGACCTGAGTCCACATCCCAAATGGTACCCTATTCCCTACATAGTGCACTACTTTAGACTTGAGTCCACATCCCAAATGGTACCCTATTCCCTACATAGTGCACTACTTTAGACCTGAGCCCACATCCCAAATGGTACCCTATTCCCTACATAGTGCACTACTTTAGACCTGAGTCCACATTCCAAATGGGACCCTATTCCCTTTGTAGTAAAGTAGGTTCAAGGTCAAAAGTAGTGCACTGTATAGGGAATTGAATGCCATTTGGGACTTGCCCTAAAAAACACAAATTCAAGAAAATGAAATCAAATTTTATTGGTCACATACACATATTTAGCAGATGTTATTGCGGGTGTAGCAAAATGCTTGTGTTCCTAGTTCCAACAGTGTAGTAGTATCTAACTAAATGCTTGTGTTCCTAGCTCCAACAGTGCAGTAGTATCTAACTAAATGCTTGTGTTCCTAGCTCCAACAGTGTAGTAATATCTAACTAAATGCTTGTGTTCCTAGCTCCAACAGTGTAGTAATATCTAACTAAATGCTCGTGTTCCTAGCTCCATCAGTGTGGTAGTATCTAATTATTCACAATAATACACACCAATCTCAAAGTAAAAGAATGGAATGAAGAAATATATAAATATTAGGATGAGCAATGTTGGAATGGCATTGGCTAGAATACAGTAGAATACAGTACATATGAAATGAGTAAAACAGTATGTAAACTTTATTAAAGTGGCCAGTGATTCCATGTCTATATAGGGCAGCAGCCTCTAAAGTGCAAGGTTGAGTAACCGGGTGGTAGCCGGCTAGTGACCGTGACTAAATTCTGGCCTTGAGATGTAAGTAGTTTTTTAGACTTTCGGTCCCAGCTTTGATGCACCTGTACTGTCCTCGCCTTCTGGATTATAGTGGGGTGAACAGGCCGTGGCTCGGGTGGTTGATGTCCTTGATGATCTTTTTGGCCTTGCTGTGATATCGGTGCTGTAGGTGTCCTGGAGGTCAGGCAGTATGTGGGCAGACTGCACCACCCTCTGGAGAGCCCTTTGGTTGCAAGCAATGACACACGTTTTCTAGATACATAACTAACCAGAACAAATAAAAAGCTCAAGTGGGTTAATAAATAAAGTCATGAAGTTGTACTTGCAATATTAAAAAGAGGATCCAGTCAACACTTCAAGAAAAAACTCCTCTGCAGAATCTCAGTTGTCCGAGTCGCTGCTATTTTCCTGTTCCGTGCTGGTCGCCCTGTTATCCAGAATCATAGCCGTAGTCCGTGACTGCTTTCTGCCACTAGACATATTGATACCATGTACAATTTCTAGCTATACGAATACACTCGCTAGCTATCTAAATCTGTACAAAATTGAAGTAAAACTGTCTAAAAAAATGTAGTCAAAACAGTGTTTGCACTGTGCATTATGTCCACAACGTGGGTAAGTTGGCTGATGCCTCAGACTCTTTGCGTTCTGGCGGAACTAATCCACTCTCAATGGAGCAGTCCACAACACGACATTGGGGATGCCCATTCTCAATGGAGCAGTCCACAACACGACATTGGGGATGCCCATTCTCAATGGAGCAGTCCACAACACGACATTGGGGATGCCCATTCTCAATGGAGCAGTCCACAACACGACATTGGGGATGCCCATTCTCAATGGAGCAGTCCACAACACTACATTGGGGATGCCCATTCTCAATGGAGCAGTCCACAACACGACATTGGGGATGCCGGCACTAGGCTGCGGTGAGTTCTGTGTACCTGTATGCACTCAATATTTTCAACTCCTGCTTTGATTGTTTTGGGAGGGCCGGATATCTAGCCTGCATTTTCTGTATTTGATGCACATGTAGCTTTGCTTTTCAACTAGCTAAAAGCTAGCTAGTTGGAGTCTGTGTGTGTTAACCACCACATGGTAAAGCACTGCACGAGTAAAAAGCATTGAACACATGCGTTACACAGAATGACCACAGCCTACCGCAGCAACCCCCAATGAGGCGTTGCGGACAGCTACATCAAAAATAACACGCTGGAACACAAAGAGTTTGGTGCATCTGGTGGACATGTGGCTTTGCGCACTGCTCTTGCAAAAAGATGAAAACTCATTCTTCTTCTTTGGTACCACGGTGTTCACCCAGGCCGACGACCGGTGGGGAACGGAACTCTTCTTCAGTAAATCCGCACACCCAAGTACTACTCTCTGTGATTTTTACATTCCATTTCTTTGGTACAGTTGAATAACGATGGCAATGAAGAAGAAGCCAACCTTACTGAAGCACAAATTCATATCACTCTCTTCACTACTCTGGCAATCTCAACCTGTACCTCTCTCGTACCTGACACTTCTAATCCCCAGCAATGCTACATATTCCTTTGTCCCATGATCTTCTGCACACTTCTCACATCTCAGAACCGCCCTCCTACACACTGCTGCAACATGACCATAAGCTCGGCACAAAAGCTCTCACGGGATAACTAACGTCCTAACATAACTTTGTCAGGTAAAGGCTGCTTCAACAGGACAGACCGTGTCTTTTGGTTTCACCACACTCGCCACCGGGTCTGCTTCGTCACCAAATGGAGGGCGTCACAGACACAGGGAATCTTCCGTTTCAGTTGCTCCGCCTCAACACTTAACGCCACTTCTGGTAATCATTCCTTTCACAGGTGCCCTACTCCGGAGAGCACAGTCACAGGTCTTGACCCAAGGTTGCGTGACGCAAAGTGCTCGCTCCCTCTGGGCGGAAGAAACACAAAAGATTATCACAAGTCCCCTTAGATCGACTTTCATCGATTTAATTGTACCCAATTTATTTTCTGCCAAGCCTGAGACTATATGGGTCAGCCAAAAGGCATGGATACACTTTCTCCAAAATGTTCACTCCCACTGGGCCAGAATCGTCCTTTGCATGACCATCAAGGTGAGATTCAGGAATCCGAGGTCTTCACCACACCTGCCACTGCAGGTAATTCATCTTCCCTCTCGTCATTTTCAATTTGTGAGCCATTAGAGACAGTAGAAGTACGGGTTCCATTAACACACATTTTTCCTCTGCACTCGGCTCTTCTCCTTCTTCCTCTATGTCCATGACCATATTTATTTGTTCACCACGCTCATGGTGCACCTTCATCCACTGTATTGTTTGAGGAACACACACTTATTGCCTTTCTCCAATACCCAGCATCTGTTCCTTAGCCCACTAGTCTGGCTAGTATCTCCTGCCTCTCCTTGCTCGCAAAACATGCTGTAGTTGCCATTCATCTTTCTGCAAGTGTTGCCAACTATTTTCCTGAAGGATTATCTTATTAGCTTCAGGCCTGTATAGGTTTCATTACACAGGCACCCAGTGTAATGCTGTCGGAAAAATGTGGATCACGTCCCTAATGGTGTGACTAGGTGGACGTACTGTATATTGATACACTACAGACAAACTTTATTGGATTTCTTAGCAAATATGCTGGTTATGTTAGGAACAAACTAACCATTTATTTGATACCCCATCAAACACAGACAAGTGCACAACTAATTTGACAAAATATTTGATTATTGTGAAAATCAAAACACAAAATAAACATTTAGACATTTCAAGCTCTGGATCAATATGGATCAATATGGGTTGCTACTACAAAAATACAAATGGTGTGCTTTGATCAGTACAGTGCATTCGGAAAGTATTCAGACCCCTTGACTTTTTCCACATTTTGTTATTTTACAGCCTTATTCTAAAATTGATTAAATCTTTCCCCCCTACACACAATACTGACAAAGCAAAAACAGGTTTTTAGGAAATGTATTAAATATAAAAAATAAATACCTTAAAGCAGGTGCATCCTGTTTCCATTGATCATCCTTGAGATGTTTATTCAACTTCATTGGAGTCCACCTGTGGTAAATTAAATTGAGATATGATTTGGAAAGGCACATGAATAAGGTCCCATAGTTGACAGTGCAGTCAAGCCAAAACCAAGCCATGATAGAAAGGTCTACAGTGGGGAGAATCTGGGGAAAGTTACCAAAACATTTCTGCAGCATTGAAGGTCCACAAGACTTTGCACCCCAGTATCTCTATTTTGCACATTCATTTCTGCACATCTATCACTCCAGTGTTTAGCTAAATGTAATTAGAGAGTGCCTTACCTCCCTTATCTTTTATACAGTGGGGAGAACATTTGATACAGCTGATTTTACACACTTCAAAGCATGTAGAGGTCTTTATTTTTTAAAATCATAGGTAGACTTCAACTGGAGATCTAAAACAAAAATCCATAAAATCACATTGTATGATTTTTAAGTAATTAATTTGCATTTTATTGCATGACATAAGTATTTGATACATCAGAAAAGCAGAACTTAATATTTGGCACAGAAACCTTTGTTTGCAATTACAGAGATCATACATTTCCTCTAGTTCTTGACCAGGTTTGCACACACTGCAGCAGGGATTTTGGCCCACTCCTCCATACATACCTTCTCCAGATCCTTCAGGTTTCGGGACTGTTGCTGGGCAATACGGACTTTCAGCTCCCTCCAAAGATTTTCTATTGGGTTCAGGTCTGGAGACTGGCTAGGCCACTCCAGGACCTTGAGATGCTTCTTATGGAGCAACTCCTTAGTTGCCCTGGCTGTGTGTTTCGGGTCGTTGTCATGCTGGAAGACCCAGCCACGACCCATCTTCAATGCTCTTACTGAGGGAAGGAGGTTGTTGGCCAAGATCTCGCGATACATGGCCCCAACCATCCTCAGGTCTACAATTTTACCCCTGATGTCCTTACACGGCTCTCTGGTCTTGGCCATTGTGGAGAGGTTGGAGTAGGTTTGATTGAGTGTGTGGACAGGTGTCTTTAATACAGGTAACGAGTTCAAACATGTGCAGTTAATACAGGTAATGAGTGGAGAACAGGAGGGATTCTTAAAGAAAAACTAACAGGTCTGTGAGAGCTGGAATTCTTACTAGTTGGTAGGTGATCAAATACTTATGTCATGCAATAAAATGCTAATGAATTACTTAAAAATCATACAATGTGATTTTCTGGATTTTTGTTTTAGATTCCGTCTCTCGCAGTTGAAGTGTACCTATGATAAAAATTAGACCTCTACATGCTTTGTAAGTAGGAAAACCTGCAAAATCGGCAGTGTATCAAATACTTGTTCTCCCCACTGTAGACCTTTCTATTGTGTTATTGACTGTACGTTTCTTTATTCCATGTGTAACTTGGTGTAGTTGTTTGTGTCGCACTGCTTTGCTTTATCTTGGCCAAGTCTCAGTTGTAAATGAGAACTTGTTCTCAACTGGCCTACCCGGTTAAATAAGGTTAAATATGTATTTTTTTAATGGACAAAAAAAAGGCTTTTCTTTCAAAAACACGGACATTTCTAAGTGACCCCAAACTTTTGAACGGTAGTGTGTCTCATGTGCCAAGCAGGAGGGGAGCATGAGCGAAGAAAGAAACTAAGTGCAGAGTGCAAAGTCAAACAATGAGGTGCCGGTGTAACCAAACGTAGTTGTTTAGGGGCATGGTTGATGAGGCGCTGTAGGCTGTAGCTAGGAGACTACTGTGACTGACAAGTGAATCCACCTGTCGCAGCGAGCTGGGCGGGTTACCGCGTGAGATCCCAGGGACAGGGTTGAATTCAATAGACAAAACAGAGACAAACCCTGGCAGAAATTGGGGGACGGTACTATGTCAACTTGTCCAATTAGAAACGACTGCTTTTTCTTTTCGGTTGTACATTTTTTTCTATGACGTGAATTAATGAATATGTGTGGTAAACGCGTTAGGGGCCACACCAGATTGACAAGTACCGCGGAAAATGCTGTCTCGCCAACCTTTTCCGGCAGCTCTGCGATATGCCATATTAGTTGATTTGTTGTATAACTTCCTGTTTTGTTTTATCTGAGGTCGTGGCGTCATATACAGATGCTCATATAACAACGTTATGAGAATAGCATAACATAACACCATTAAATACCACGATTGTGTGTTGACATCAACTAACTCACTACCTTACCTCTAACACCTCATAGCCATACATTAAATCATTATTCACCCAAATCCACACACAATAACATATTTGGGGGCTCAACTGGGATCTGGACTTTTTATATAGCTTTGTTAACTTCTGTAACTCGGATTTTGGTATCTGTGTGGTTGGACTGTGGTGTTGGACTGTGTGGTTGGACTGTGTGGTTGGACTGTGTGGTTGGACTGTGTGGTTGGACTGTTGTTGGACTGTGTTGTTTGACTGTGTGGTTGGACTGTGTAGTTGGACTGTGTAGTTGGACTGTGTAGTTGGACTGTGTAGTTGGACTGTGTAGTTGGACTGTGTTGTTGGACTGTGTGGTTGGACTGTGGTTGGATTGTGTTGTTGGACTGTGTTGTTTGACTGTGTAGTTGGACTGTGTAGTTGGACTGTGTAGTTGGACTGTGTTGTTTGACTGTGGACTGACTGTGTTGTTGGACTGTGTGGTTGGACTGTGTGGTTGGATTGTGTTGTTGGACTGTGTTGTTGGACTGTGTTATTGGACTGTGTTGTGGACCTTGTTGTTGGACCTTGTTGTTGGACTGTGTTGTTGGACTGTGTTGTTGGACTGTGTAGTTGGACTGTGTTGTTGTAATGTGTTATTGGCTATTTTCTGCAGCACTTGTGGGAACATTTTGTTATGGAATAACAAAGCTGCTGAAACAGTTTGTCTCTTTAGAAAACATCAATCCTCAAAGATTTCTTAAAAATACCAATAAAATCTGGCGCGCTCCCGCTTTTCTCTGTCAAAACCGAAATTGAAAGCCGTTGTGTCCAATCAACCTTCCAAAACATTCTGTATTTCAAATTATGCAAATTGGGTTCCACAGCTTCAGGCAATGTCCCTCTGTCCTTCACACAAAATCAATAATGGAAGGCGCTGCTTCAGAACATGTATGACTAAACATGGTATGTCAAAAAATCTATGCAAAATAAACAGTGATTGTACTGAATTGTATGTCTGGATAAAATGTACCCCTGTGTCACACTCAGAGCCATGCACAGACCTTTTTTGTGTGTGTGTGTGTGGGGGGAGTTGCTCAATTTAAAAAAGAGCACCCTTGCCCACCCCCTCCAAAAAAAGGGGGGAAAAGGATTCATGATTCATAACTCGAAATGAAAAACATACCAACTTCCTCTGTAACCAAAATGTCAACATTTATAGGCCTATTTATTTTCTGCAATAACACACTCACTCATCACACGTTGTAAGCAAGTTAGTGCCATTGACTCTTAGGCCCAGAGACAAGTTAGTGCCATTGACTCCTAGGCCCAGAGACAAGTTAGTGCCATTGACTCTTAGGCCCAGAGACAAGCTAGTGTCATTGACTCCTAGGCCCAGAGACAAGCTAGTGCCATTGACTCCTAGGCCCAGAGACAAGCTAGTGCCATTGACTCCTAGGCCCAGAGACAAGCTAGTGCCATTGACTCCTAGGCCCAGAAACAAGCTAGTGTCATTGACTCCTAGGCCCAGAGACAAGCTAGTGCCATTGACTCCTAGGCCCAGAGACAAGCTAGTGCCATTGACTCCTAGGCCCAGAGACAAGCTAGTGCCATTGACTCCTAGGCCCAGAGACAAGCTAGTGCCATTGACTCCTAGGCCCAGAGACAAGCTAGTGCCATTGACTCCTAGGCCCAGAGACAAGCTAGTGCCATTGACTCCTAGGCCCAGAGACAAGCTAGTGCCATTGACTCCTAGGCCCAGAGACAAGCTAGTGCCATTGACTCCTAGGCCCAGAGACAAGCTAGTGCCATTGACTCCTAGGCCCAGAGACAAGCTAGTGCCATTGACTCCTAGGCCCAGAGACAAGCTAGTGCCATTGACTCCTAGGCCCAGAGACAAGCTAGTGCCATTGACTCCTAGGCCCAGAGACAAGCTAGTGCCATTGACTCCTAGGCCCAGAGACAAGCTAGTGCCATTGACTCCTAGGCCCAGAGACAAGCTAGTTCCATTGACTCCTAGGCCCAGAGACAAGCTAGTGCCATTGACTCCTAGACCCAGAGACAACGACAGATGATTGACATCGGTAAAAGAGTGGCTATCAGCTGATCAGAGTGAATTATGTAAATATGCTAGCTATCTGTCTGGTTAGCTATGCTGTATCAAAACAAACTCGTTTTTGACTTGATGTGAGTTTGTTCTGCTGTTGACATCCGTCTCTTACTAAAAAGCAGAATTGCCCCCATTCTTTGTACCTAACAGTGAGAGACGCACGTGACAGATACAAGTCAAAAGTAGCTTCCCACCAGTATTCCAGTATCCCCTCCTGGAGCTCGCAGTCAGTGGCCATGGCATGCAAGTCAGACAAGTGCGCTCTTGGGGCAGGGGAGATGGTATTTCCTCAGATTCAAGAGCTTATGTCATTAGCTAGTTTGATGTCGAATTTCGTTTGACTCTCTGCAAAATTGTAGAGCCACGCTCGAGTACTGGTTGAGCCCTATCTGTCCCTGGTCGTACAGTATTTCGTACTGTTAGCAATTAGCTTTTATGACTTTGGCCGGTATTTTGTCTTTTTGCACATTTGTCAATTAAATTCCAACAGTGTCATTGCTTTAATGACATGTGACAGCTGTTGTGCGGTAGGATTCATAAAGTTTGAAGGTCACTCGACGGGCACTTTACAAAATTAACTCTGTGATTTAATGTGTGGCTCTAAATCTGACAATTCATCACTCTAGCATACTGTATGTAACAAGCATCAACAAGTTCATGAAAGAAGTCTCTGCTCGCTTTGTAATAGAGAAGGCAGAATCAATTAAACTCTGATGAACCTTTCAGTATTTTACACCTGTGGTCCTACGAAGGTAATTTCTGATAGAAGGCATGGCACATTAAATATCGTATTAAAACGTGCGTCTGATTTATGTGCACAGAGAATTGTTTCTACAATTGTTATCTTATTATTCTCCTGCACCAGGGTTATCTTATTCCCCTGCACTAGGGTTATCTTATTCCCCTGCACCAGGGTTATCTTATTCCCCTGCACCAGGGTTATCTTATTCCCCTGCACCAGGGTTATCTTATTCCCCTGCACCAGGGTTATCTTATTCCCCTGCACCAGGGTTATCTTATTCCCCTGCACCAGGGTTATCTTATTCCCCTGCACCAGGGTTATCTTATTCCCCTGCACCAGGGTTATCTTATTCCCCTGCACCAGGGTTATCTTATTCCCCTGCACCAGGGTTATCTTATTCCCCTGCACCAGGGTTATCTTATTCCCCTGCACCAGGGTTATCTTATTCTCCTGCACCAGGGTTATCTTATTCTCCTGCACCAGGGTTATCTTATTCTCCTGCACCAGGGTTATCTTATTCCCTGCACCAGGGTTATCTTATTCCCCTGCACCAGGGTTATCTTATTCCCCTGCACCAGGGTTATCTTATTCCCCTGCACCAGGGTTATCTTATTCCCCTGCACCAGGGTTATCTTATTCCCCTGCACCAGGGTTATCTTATTCCCTGCACCAGGGTTATCTTATTCCCCTGCACCAGGGTTATCTTATTCCCCTGCACCAGGGTTATCTTATTCCCCTGCACCAGGGTTATCTTATTCCCCTGCACTAGGGTTATCTTATTCCCCTGCACCAGGGTTATCTTATTCTCCTGCACCAGGGTTATCTTATTCCCCTGCACCAGGGTTATCTTATTCCCCTGCACCAGGGTTATCTTATTCCCCTGCACCAGGGTTATCTTATTCCCCTGCACCAGGGTTATCTTATTCCCCTGCACCAGGGTTATCTTATTCCCCTGCACCAGGGTTATCTTATTCTCCTGCACCAGGGTTATCTTATTCCCCTGCACTAGGGTTATCTTATTCCCCTGCACTAGGGTTATCTTATTCCCCTGCACTAGGGTTATCTTATTCCCCTGCACTAGGGTTATCTTATTCTCCTGCACCAGGGTTATCTTATTCCCCTGCACCAGGTTTTTTTTATTATCCTGCACCATGGTTATCTTATTCTCCTGCACCAGGGTTATTTTATTATCCTGCACCAAAGGTATGTTGTTGTGTGTGTGACAGATGAAGCTGATCCTGTCAACTGTGTTGGTAGATACCTTAGACAAGCATTACATCTGTGTACCAAAATAGAAGCCAATCCAAAGGAAATACAGCTCCATCAGAGAGACACAGTCCCCACTGATCGGCCAACATATATCAAGTGGGATGTTTTAAGTGCTAACTTCTCAACGTCAGTTATTAAGAGCAGTGCAGCAGTGCACCATGGGGCTGTGGGGAGCACATTTCTCCACTATCCTTTTCCTCTGACTGACAGACCCCTTCCTCTGACTGACAGACCCCTTCCTCTGACCGACAGACCCCTTCCTCTGACCGACAGACCCTTTCCTCTGACCAACAGACCCCTTCCTCTGCCAGACAGCCCCTTTCTGATGGATAGATCAGTCACTCTGCTTTGCTCTATACTGCACGGTACCCCCTCCCTGACACACACACACACACACACACACACACACACACACACACACACACACACACACACACACACACACACACACACACACACACACACACACAGACTGTAGCTTGTCCAACTCCCTGACAGGGCAAGGAAACTTAGGATGGTGTGAGACTCAGAAGAGGAGTGTAGAGTCTGGCACAGGAAACCTTGTTGAGCCCAAAGCTTTATAATGCATTACGCTGCCCCCTTTTTACTTTTATGACCGACGATGTTTTCACGCCCTGGAAACGGATGGATAGCAGAGTCCAATGAGGTGCTAGCCCTAGCCGCGCAGTAATTGGTCCAATGAGGTGCTAGCCCTTGCCGGGCAGTAATTGGTCCAATGAGGTGCTAGCCCTTGCCGGGCAGTAATTGGTCCAATGGGGTGCTAGCCCTAGCCGGGCAGTAATTGGTCCAATGGGGTGCTAGCCCTAGCCGGGCAGTAATTGGTCCAATGAGGTCTGACCACCCATTTTCCTCAAATGACTGCCGGGCAGTATAATGGTCCAATGCTTCAATTAATATGTTTTGGATCTTGGCTGTCTGACACATTTCAAATTCTCAGTAAATAGCCCAGACAGTCTCTCAGATTACTGCATTTGTGAGGCTGTGACACATTTATTCTCAGCAAATACCCAGACAGTCAGTCAGATTACTCCTATCTGTGAGGCTGTGACAAACATGTTATGATCACATCGGTGTGATGGTGGGGAGATTATATGCTCCTTTTTTCCCCCAAAATTGACGACTCCATTGAACATCTTGTCAATCATATTGAGCAAAAATGTTTTTACTAAAAAACGACTACAAAATAATGATCAGTCTTAGAGGAGCATGTTTAATCATGTAATTGATGAAAATGGCTCGGTGATGTCATAATGTATATAATAATATATGACATTTAGCAGACGCTTTTATCCAAAGTGACTTACAGTCATGCGTGCGTACATGTTACACATGGGTGTCCTCGGGAATGTCCACAAAGGGACACAGGGGAGAAAATGTCTTGTGGTTCCTTTACATCTGAGGTGAGCTGCTGTAAACCGTGTGCTGCTGTAAACCGTGTGCTGCTGTAAACCGTGAGCTGCTGTAAACCGTGAGCTGCTGTAAACCGTGTGCTGCTGTAAACCGTGAGCTGCTGTAAACCGTGAGCTGCTGTAAACCGTGAGCTGCTGTAAACCGTGTGCTTTACGCGTTCTGACTTTCTTAAAACCTGCCTGCTTTTACGGAGAAACTGTCACACTGGAGAGTGGAGATAAACTTTCCTCTCATGGATTCAGTCATAAAATGAACCACCGTACCGCAGCACCGAAACAGGAAGTACTTTGAAGGCATACCGTGGGTTATTGCTGGAGGTTGACGAGAACCCCATTTCTTACTCACTAAAGTTACAGTAAAAATGCTATGCACATCTGAGTTAAAATTACATTACATATTTTGTTTGATAATTACATTTTTATTTTTTACCTATTTTTTTCTCCCAATTTCAATCTTGTCTCATCGCTGCAACGGGCTCGGGAGAGGCAAAGGTCGAGTCATGCATCCCCCGAAAACATGATCCGCAAAACCACACTTTTCAACACCAACCCGCTAAACCCGGAAGCCAGCTGCATCAATGTGTCGGAGGAAACACAGTTCAACTGACCCCCCAAGTCAGACTGCAGGCGCCTGGCCCGCCACAAGGAGTCGCTAGAGCACAATGAGCCAAGCAAACCCCCCCCGTCCAAACCCTCCCCTAACCACTGGGCCAATTGTGCACCGCCTTATGTGACTCCCAGTCATGGCCAGTTGTGACACAGCCTAGGATCGAACCCGGGTCTGTAGTAACTGCCTCAAACACTGCGATGCAGTGCCTTGGACTGTTGCACCACTCGGGAGGCCGCAATACATATTTTATAAGCAATTGCATTTCACCGCCATGAAAGTCCAATGAAAATGAAATGTAATTGAATAAATAAATCAAGTGTGAGAACATTGAAGCAGTTTGCACTCAGTGTTCATTACACACACACACACACACACACACACTGTACAGTATTTGTCTCTAGGACCGGTGCAAGCATCCCAATCCTCCATTATGATTTATTAATTTGCTTCCTGAAATAACTGGATATTGTTAGCAGCCCCACCTATAAATATAAGTTATTCCACCAAATTCCTAGAGGGAGAGCAACACTGGGGGAAATTGAGATCGTGATGCACGATCTTGACTTTTGAATCGGTGACCTGAGCTGAAGTGAGTGTTGCTTTGTGAGACCGCCGTAACCAAGTAAGTCCAGTTCAAATCAAATCAAATCAAATCACATTTTTATTTGTCACATACACATGGTTAGCAGATGTTAATGCGAGTGTAGCGAAATGCTTGTGCTTCTAGTTCCGACAATGCAGTAATAACCAACAAGTAATCTAACTAACAATTCCAAAACTACTGTCTTATACACGGTGTAAGGGGATAAAGAATATGTACATAAGGATATATGAATGAGTGAGGGTACAGAGCAGCATAGGCAAGATACAGTAGCTGATATCGAGTTACTGTATCTTGCCTATGCTGCTCTGTACCATCACTCATTCATATATCCTTCTTTATCCCCTTACACCGTGTATAAGACAGTAGTTTTGGAATTGTTAGTTAGATTACTTGTTGGTTATTACTGCATTGTTCAGTCCGATTCCGTCACGTGTTTGCCAGTGTACTGAGCAGAAAATCAAACTGAGCTCGGTAAAGCCCCATCTCTTCCACAACATAACATCCTGAAGATGAAAAATGTAAATGTCAAGTTCCACTTTCCAAAAGGTTACTGCTGAATCTCAATGTATTTCAATGAAAACTGGGGCAGAACGGGAAAACAAAAGAACAATGATATGAAACAAGACATTTCCGCAGTTCCCTCTATTGTAATTTACACATGAGAGATCAATTATCCTCATTAACCCATAGCACAAATAAAAGGCATCATTAGCATGCTACAAATGCTAAGAATCATTGCAGGAATCACCCATCAACCAATTGTTTTGCTTCCCTTAGCGATCGCCCATGGCATCCCCTTTTAGTTGGAGGTCTGCCTGGCCACGCTCTCTCACACCATGATAAAGTACACAGCTTTGAATTCATGTTGAGGTTGATCTCCTTCAGGTAGGCTCCAGTATCCCAGGTAATATATCATACTTGTGATTGATCTCTTTAAGGTACGTTACAGTTTCCCCAGGTAATGAATGATACTTGTGGTTGATATCCTTCAGGTAGGCTCCAGTTTCCCCAGGTAATGAATGATACTTGTGGTTGATATCCTTCAGGTAGGCTCCAGTTTCCCCAGGTAATGAATGATACTTGTGGTTGATATCCTTCAGGTAGGCTCCAGTTTCCCCAGGTAATGAATGATACTTGTGATTGTTCTCATTCAGGTAGACTCCAGTTTCCCCAGGTAATGAATGATACTTGTGGTTGATATCCTTCAGGTAGGCTCCAGTTTCCCCAGGTAATGAATGATACTTGTGGTTGATATCCTTCAGGTAGGCTCCAGTTTCCCCAGGTAATGAATGATACTTGTGGTTGATATCCTTCAGGTAGGCTCCAGTTTCCCCAGGTAATGAATGATACTTGTGGTTGATATCCTTCAGGTAGGCTCCAGTTTCCCCAGGTAATGAATGATACTTGTGGTTGATATCCTTCAGGTAGGCTCCAGTTTCCCCAGGTAATGAATGATACTTGTGGTTGATATCCTTCAGGTAGGCTCCAGTTTCCCCAGGTAATGAATGATACTTGTGGTTGATATCCTTCAGGTAGGCTCCAGTTTCCCCAGGTAATGAATGATACTTGTGGTTGATATCCTTCAGGTAGGCTCCAGTTACCCCAGGTAATGAATGATACTTGTGGTTGATATCCTTCAGTAGGCTCCAGTTTCCCCAGGTAATGAATGATACTTGTGGTTGATATCCTTCAGGTAGGCTCCAGTTTCCCCAGGTAATGAATGATACTTGTGGTTGATATCCTTCAGGTAGGCTCCAGTTTCCCCAGGTAATGAATGATACTTGTGGTTGATATCCTTCAGGTAGGCTCCAGTTACCCCAGGTAATGAATGATACTTGTGGTTGATATCCTTCAGGTAGGCTCCAGTTTCCCCAGGTAATGAATGATACTTGTGGTTGATATCCTTCAGGTAGGCTCCAGTTTCCCCAGGTAATGAATGATACTTGTGGTTGATATCCTTCAGGTAGGCTCCAGTTTCCCCAGGTAATGAATGATACTTGTGGTTGATATCCTTCAGGTAGGCTCCAGTTTCCCCAGGTAATGAATGATACTTGTGGTTGATATCCTTCAGGTAGACTCCAGGTCATGTATCTCGTGCCACTCCACTTTGTCTTGTCTTTGGGGGCATGTGGGCCGTGATGCGTTCCTTTTCAGGATGCTTATCTATAGCGACGGCTCTTGCAGACGTTGTTGTTTATTCATTCTATCCAGTCTGATTGGCTTTCAGGATTTGCATTTTATTTCAGGCCCTGTGTTTCAGTCATTCTCTGACACTCAGGAAGAAGGCATATTGGGGATATGGGTCCAGAGAGCATGAAATGTTCTCAAGTCCTCCTGAAATGACGACTTTGTTCTCCTTAAAGTTCTTCAATAGGCCCTTCACATCGTTGTGATGTTATCGTTAGAGTCAAAGTAATTGTACCTCAGTGCTTTTTGAAGTCATGAATGAGTGATTTGAGTGTTTTGTATCCTTAAACTGGGCTCTGTGTCTAGGCCCTTAAAGATCCAATCAGTAATTTCAGCAGCACAACCCTGCCATTTGGTTTGGTTAAACTAAAGACAGGGGTTGGTGAGAGTATGCAATTAAAGACCACCGAACAGCAGAAAATCATAATGATTGTACCTGGGAATTTCCACCACGTGAATTATTTTAGCACAAAAACTGTTAACCTTGATAAACAGTGGTTTAGTCAGTGGACAGTCGAACGGCAACCTTGGCGTGCATTAGTGACTCAACACACAGACCAGTTGCCACTCTACAATATTTAAAACATAATTTGTCTGAAAACAAAGACAGATGGAAAGCGTGGAACAAAACCCTCTCTCAACCATGGTTCAAAATCTCTGCCTGAGGACCACAGGTACCAGCCAGTCTGCCCAATGCCATTACCAGATTCCAGGGGGGGCATTTTCAAATGGCAGACGACAATGTATTCAATACTGTAAGACACAACAGAGGGTTAGAGAGCCTAAACTGATTCAAGAAAGCCAGGGGTTGTTTGTTCAGTTTCAGTTAATGAGGGAGAAAACAGGCTAGGGCAGGTTTATTTATGAGGGGGAAAACAGGCTAGGGCAGGTTTTTTTATGAGGGGGAAAACAGGCTAGGTCAGGTTTATTTATGAGGAGGAAAACAGGCTAGGGCAGGTTTATTATTGAGGGAGAAAACAGGCTAGGGCAGGTTAATTAATGCGTGAGAAAACAGGCAGGCAGGTTTATTTATGAGGGAGAAAACAGGCTAGGGCAGGTTTTTTAATGAGGTAGAAAACAGGCTTGGGCAGGTTTATTTATGAGGGAGAAAACAGGCTAGGGCAGGTTTTTTAATGAGGGAGAAAACAGGCTAGGGCAGGTTTATTAACGAGGGAGAAAACAGGCTAGGGCAGGTTTATTAATGAGGGAGAAAACAGGCTAGGCAGGTTTATTAATGAGGGAGAAAACAGGCTAGGGCAGGTTAATTAATGCGTTAGGGCAGGTTTATTTATGAGGGAGAAAACAGGCTAGGGCAGGTTTTTAATGAGGGAGAAAACAGGCTTGGGCAGGTTTATTTATGAGGGAGAAAACAGGCTAGGGCAGGTTTTTTAATGAGGGAGAAAACAGGCTAGGGCAGGTTTATTAACGAGGGAGAAAACAGGCTAGGGCAGGTTTATTAATGAGGGAGAAAACAGGCTAGGGCAGGTTTATTAATGAGGGAGAAAACAGGCTAGGGCAGGTTTATTAATGAGGGAGAAAACAGGCTAGGGCAGGTTTATTAATTGCATACAACCCTTGTCATTCCAGGAATGATTAAGACTATGATTGGAGAAAACACTATTTTCAAACTTAGGCTAAGAGATAAGGCATAGGAGGTTGTGTTGCTTGTGTTTCCAATGATCTACGATCGTTTTGAAAATGATCGAGAACTCACTGATAAATCACTGCGTTGGTAATGACGGCAACACGACTCCCTTCACTGCTCGAATCATTATCTCTCAGAACACAATGTGAAGTGCTCTTCACGCGTCATCAGAGACTGGAATCAGCAAGCAATTCCAGATCACACAATGTTGTTTTAATTGCCCTAATTAAGCCCGACATCAATATTCACAAAGCTGGAAGTTGTTTCCTACGACATTATACTTCCTGCAAACCATTTGGATATGTTTTTGTTGTTAAGGATCCAGAGTCAAACAATGAACATCTAGCCTCAAATCATTAAAAAAAACTATCCTAGAGGTAAGAAAGCAATGAGCAATGTAAGCAGTGATTCGGGAGCATTAAAATGAATTAAGTGCATAGCAAACCTCAGATTCATGTTTCGTAATTCATAATGCTTCGTAATTCATAATGCAATTAAAGTATTAGTTCCACTTTAAAAACTGTGCCACGCTACCCAGATTGTGCCGCAACATTACAACGCTTCTGCTAAAGGCGACTTGAAACCGATAAAATATTATCTGTTGAGAGGGTTTATACAGTTATCGACCTCAACATCATTATTTTTCTCTCCATGTCTCACGCAGTATAAGCGATACTTCATTGGGATGATCTTGTGATTTAAAATCCTCGCGTCACATAACCAGGTTGTTATGGTAAAGGAGAATATTCTCACTGACATGTATACAACACACGGTACAGGTCATCCAATGACAAGTCTGGCCTCACCTCAAAGAGATCTCTGTGGGTTATATCAACTATTCACTTTAATATGACATGTATACAACACACGGTACAGGTCATCCAATGACAAGTCTGGCCTCACCTCAAAGAGATCTCTGTGGGTTATATCAACTATTCACTTTAATATGACATGTATACAACACATGGTACAGGTCATCCAATGACAAGTCTGGCCTCACCTCAAAGAGATCTCTGTGGGTTATATCAACTATTCACTTTAATATGACATGTATACAACACATGGTACAGGTCATCCAATGACAAGTCTGGCCTCACCTCAAAGAGATCTCTGTGGGTTATATCAACTATTCACTTTAATATGACATGTATATAGCACATGGTACAGGTCATCCAATGACAAGTCTGGCCTCACCTCAAAGAGATCTCTGTGGGTTATATCAACTATTCACTTTAATATGACATGTATATAGCACATGGTACAGGTCATCCAATGACAAGTCTGGCCTCACCTCAAAGAGATCTCTGTGGGTTATATCAACTATTCACTTTAATATGACATGTATACAGCACACGGTACAGGTCATCCAATGACAAGTCTGGCCTCACCTCAAAGAGATCTCTGTGGGTTATATCAACTATTCACTTTAATATGATTTATTATTGAGTCTACTGCAAATACTGTATATCATTGAGTTTAGAGGCCGACACTGCTGTATTACATGGTGGTGGTGATGGTGTGATAGTGATGATTGTGCTGATGATAATGATGGTGGTGAATATGATGGTGGTGGTGGTGTAGATGGTGATGATGATGGTAGTGGTGATGGTGGTGATATTATTTTTTATTTTACCTTTATTTAACTAGGCATGTCAGTTAAGAACAAATTCTTATTTTCCATGACGGCCTAGGAACAGTGGGTTAACTGCCTGTTCAGGGGCAGAACGACAGATTTGTACCTTGTCAGCTTGGGGATTTGTACTTGCAACCTTTCGGTTACTAGTCCAATGCTCTAACCACTAGGCTACCCTGCCGCCCTGTGATGGTGGTGGTGGTGGTGGTGGTGGCGGCAGCGGCGGTGGTGGTGGTGATGGGGGTGGTGAATATGATGGTGGTAGTGGTGGTGGTGGTGGTAGTGTTGGTGATGATGGTAATGGTGGTGGTGGTAATAATGGTGGTGGTGATGTTGATGGTGGTGGTAATAATGGTGGTGGTGATGTTGATGGTGGTGGTGGTTGTGATGGTGTGATGGTGGTAATGATGGTGATGATGGTGATGGTGGTGGTGATGGTGGTGGAGGGGATGGCAGTGATGGTGGTGATGGCAGTGGTGGTGGTGATGGTGGTGATGATGATGGCAGTGGTGGTGATGGTGGTGATGATGGTAGTGATAATTTTGGTAATGGTGGTGGTAATGTTGGTGTGATGCTGGTGGTAGTGGTGGTGGTCGTGATGGTGGTGGTGATGGGGGTGGTGAATATGAGCATGGTAGTGGTGGTGATGGTGGTGGTAGTGTTGGTGATGATGGTAGTAGTGATGGTGGTGGTAATAATGGTGGTGGTGATGGTGGATGTGATGGTGGTAATGATGGTGATGATGGTGGTGGTGATAATGGTGATGATGATGGTGGTGGTGATTGTGGGGGTGATGATGATGGTGTTGATGATGGTGGTGGTGATGTTGGTGGTAATGGTGGTGATGGTGATGATGGCGGTGGTGGTGGTGGTGATGGTGGTGGTGATGGTTGTGATGGTGGTGGTGGTGGGGGTGATGATGATGGTGGTGATTGTGGTGGTAGTGGTGGTGGTGATGTTGATGGTGATGATGGCAATGATGGTGGTAGTGGTGATGGTGGTGATGTTGATGATGGTGGTGGTGATGGTGATGATGATGGTGGTGGTGATGGTGGTGATGATGGTGTGATGGTGGTGATGGTGGTGATGATGGTGATGGTGGTGATGGTGGTGGTGGTGGTGTGGTGGTGATATGTGATGGTGGTGTGGATGGTGGTGATGGTGTGGTGGTGGTGATGGTGGTGATGGTGATGATGATGGTGGTGGTGATGGTGTGATGGTGGTGGTGATGGTGGTGATGGTGGTGATGATGGGTGGTGGTGATAATGGTGGTGGATGGTGGATGGTGGTGGTGGTGATGGTGGTGATGGTGGTGGTGATGGTGTGGTGGTGATGGTGGTGGTGGTAATAATGGTGGTGGTGGTGGTGGTGGTGATGGTGGTGGTGATGATGATGGTGGTGGTGATGATGGTGGTGGTGGTGATGGTGGTGATGGTGGTGGTGGTGATGGGGTGTGGTGATGGTGGTGATTGTGGTGGTAATGGTGGTGGTGGTGATAATGGTGGTGGTGGTAATGATGGTGGTTGATGATGGTGGTGGTGATGGTGTGATGGTGGTGATGGTGGTGATGATGATGGTGGTGATTGTGGTGGTATGGTGGTGGTGGTGATGGTGGTGATGTTGATGATGGTGGTGGTGATGGTGTGATGGTGGTGATGGTGTGATGGTGGTGGTGATGGTGATGGTGGATGGTGGTGATGGTGGTGATGGGTGATGGTGGTGATGGTGATGATGGTGGTGTGGTGGATGGTGGTGATGTGATGGTGGTGATGATGGTGATGGTGGTGATGGTGGTGGTGGTGATGGTGGTAATTGTGGTGGTAATTGTGGTGGTAATGGTGGTGTTGGTAGTAATAATGGTGGTGGTGGTAATAATGGTGGTGGTGATGGTGGCAGTGGTGGATGTGTGATGATGGTGTGATGGTGGTTCTGATGGGGGTAGTGGTGGTGGTGTGATGATGGTGTGATGGTAATGGTGGTGGTGGTGGTGGTAATAATGGTGGTGGTGATGCTGGTAGTGGTGGTGGTGTGATGATGGTGTGATGGTGGTGATGGTGGTGATGGTGGTGGTGGTCATGATGGTGGTGGTGATGGTGGTAATGGTGGTGGTGATGGTGGTGATGATGGTGGTGGTGGTGATGGTGGTGAGGATGGTAGTGATAATTTTGGTGATGGTGGTGGTAATGGTGGTGTGATGCTGGTGGTAGTGGTGGTGGTCGTGATGGTGGTGGTGGTGATTATGGGGGTGGTGAATAGGATGATTGTGATGGTGGTGGTGGTGGTGGTGGTGGTGATGATGGTAGTGATAATGGTGGTGGTAATGGTGGTGGTGATGCTGGTGGTGATGGGGTGGTGGTGGTGGTGGTGGTGATGGTGTGATGGTGGTTCTGATGGGGGTAGTGGTGGTGGTGTGATGATGGTGTGATGGTGGTGGTAATGGTGGTGGTGGTGGTGATAATGGTGGTGGTGATGCTGGTAGTGGTGGTGGTGTGATGGTGATGGTGGTGGTGGTCATGATGGTGGTGGTGATGGTGGTAATGGTGGTGGTGATGGTGGTGATGATGGCGGTGGTGGTGATGGTGGTGAGGATGGTAGTGATCATTTTGGTGATGGTGGTGGTGATGGTGGTGTGATGCTGGTGGAGTGGTGGTGGTAATGGTGGTGGTGATGTGGTGGTGAATAGGATGGTTGTGATGGTGGTGGTGGTGGTGGTGGTGATGGTGGTGATGATGGTAGTGATAATGGTGGTGGTAAATGCTGGTGGTGATGGGGTGGTGATGGTGGTGATGATGGTAGTGATAATGGTGGTGTGATGGCGGTGTGTGGTGGTGTTGATGGCAGTGGTGGTCATGATGGTGATGGTGATGGTGGTGAGGATGGTAGTGATCATTTTGGTGATGGTGGTGTGATGATGGTGTGGATGGTGGTGGTGGTGGTGGTAATAATTGTGGTGGTGATGGTGGTTATAATTGTGGTGGTGATGGTGGTGATGGTGGTGGTGGTGATGGTGGTGATGGTGGTGGTGATCCTGATGGTGGTGGTGATGGTGGTAATGGTGCTGGTGATGGTGGTGATGATGGTGGTGGATAATTTGGTGGTGATGGTGGGTGGTAATGGTGGTGTGATGGTGGTGATGGGGGTGTGATGGTGGAGGATGTGTGATGATGGTGTGATGGTGGTTCTGATGGTGGTAGTGGTGGTGGTGGATGGTGGTGGTGATGATGGGGGTGGTGAATGGATGGTTGTGATGGTGGTGGTGGTGGTGGTGGTGATGGTGGTGATGATGGTAGTGATGGTGGTGGTAATGGTGTGTGATGCTGGTGGTGGTGGTGGTGGTGATGGTGGTGATGATGGTAGTGATAATGGTGGTGTGATGGCAGTGTGATGGTGGTGTTGATGGCAGTGGTGGTCATGATGGTGATGGTGATGGTGGTGAGGATGGTAGTGATCATTTTGGTGATGGTGGTGTGATGATGGTGTGATGGTGGTGGTAATGGTGGTGGTGGTGGTGGTAATAATTGTGATGGTGGTGGTGGTCATGATGGTGGTGGTGATGGTGGTAAATGTGGTGGTGATGGTGGTGATGGTGGTGATGATGGTAGTAATAATGGTAGTGGTAATAGTGGTGTGATGCTGGTGGTAGTGGTGGTGTTTGTGATGGTAGTGGTGGTGGTGATGGGGGTGGTGGTGGATGTGTGATGATGGTGGTTCTGATAGGGGTAGTGGTGGTGGTGTGATGATAGTGTGGTGGTGGTGGTGGTAATAATTGTGGTGGTGATGGTGGTTATAATTGTGGTGGTGATGGTGGTAGTGGTGGTGGTGGTGATGGTGGTGATGGTGGTGGTGATCCTGATGGTGGTGGTGATGGTGGTAATGGTGCTGGTGATGGTGGTGATGATGGTGGTGATAATTTTGGTGATGGTGGTGGTAATGGTGGTGGTGATGGGGGTGGTGGTGGAGGATGTGTGATGATGGTGTGATGGTGGTTCTGATGGGGGTAGTGGTGGTGGTGTGATGATGGTGTGATGGTGGTGGTAATGGTGGTGGTGGTGGTGGTAATAATGGTGGTGGTGATGCTGGTAGTGGTGGTGGTGTGATGATGGTGTGATGGTGGTGGTGGTGATGGTGGTGGTGATGATGGTGGTGGTGATGGTGGTAATGGTGGTGGTGATGGTGGTGATGATGGTAATAATGGTGGTGGTGATGGTGGTGAGGATGGTGGTGGTGATGGTGGTGGTGGTGATAATGGTGGTGATGATGGCGGTGGTGGTTGGTGGTGAGGATGGTGTGATAATTTTGGTAATGGTGGTGTGATGCTGGTGGTAGTGGTGGTGGTCGTGATGGTGGTGGTGGTGATTATGGGGGTGGTGTAGGATGGTTGTGGTGGTGGTGGTTGGTGGTGGGTGGTGGTGATGGTGGTGGTGATGGTAGTGATAATGGTGGTGGTAATGGTGTGTGATGCTGCTGGTGGTGGTGATGGTGGTGATGATGGTAGTGATAATGGTGGTGGTAATGGTGGTGTGATAGTGGTCGTGGTCGTGATAGTGATGGTGGTGGTGATGGGGGTGGTGGTGGATGTGTGATGATGGTGTGATGGTGGTTCTGATGGGGGTAGTGGTGGTGGTGTGATGATGGTGTGATGGTGGTGGTGGTGGTGGTAATAATTGTGATGGTGGTCATGATGGTGGTGGTGATGGTGGTAAATGTGGTGGTGATGGTGGTGATGGTGGTGATGATGGTAGTGATAATTTTGGTGATGGTGGTGGTAATGGTGGTGTGATGCTGGTGGTAGAGTGGTGGTCGTGATGGTGGTGGTGGTGATGGGGGTGATGAATATGATGGTGGTGGTGATGGTGGTGGTAGTGATAATGGTGGTGGTAATGGTGGTGTGATGCTGGTGGTAGTGGTGGTGGTCGTGGTGGTGGTGGTGAATATGATGGTGGTAGTGGTGGTGATGGTGGTGGTAGTGTTGGTGAGGATGGTAGTAGTGTTGGTGAGGATGGTAGTAGTGATGGTGGTGATAATAATGGTGGTGGTGATGGTGGTGGTAGTGGTGGTGATGGTGGTGGTGGTGGTGATGTTGGTGGTGATGTTGGTGATGGTGGTGGTGGTGGTGGTAATGATGGTGGTGGTGATGGTGGTAATGGTGGTGGTGTGATGATGGGTGATGGTGGTGGTGGTGGTGGTGGTGGTGGTGGTAATACTGGTGGTGGTGATGGTGGTAGTGGTGGTAGTGTGATAATGGTGTCATGGTGGTGTGATGGTGGTGGTAATGGTGGTGGTGGTAATAATGATGGTGGTGATGGTGGTAGTGGTGGTTGTGTGATGATGGTGTGATGGCGGTGTGCTGGTGGTGTTGATGGCGGTGTTGGTCATGATGGTGGTGGTGATGGTGGTAATGGTGGTGGTGATGGTGGTGAGGATGGTAGTGATCATTTTGGTGATGGTGGTGGTAATGGTGGTGTGATGCTGGTGGTAGTGGTGGTGGTCGTGATGGTGGTGGTGGTGATGGGGGTGATGAATATGATGGTGGTGATGGTGGTGGTGGTGGTGGTGGTGGTGATGGTGGTGATAATGGTAGTGATAATGGTAGTGGTAATAGTGGTGTGATGCTGGTGGTAGTGGTGATGGTCGTGATGGTGGTGGTGGTGGTGATGGGGGTGGTGGTGGATGTGTGATGATGGTATGATGGTGGTTCTGATAGGGGTAGTGGTGGTGGTGTGATGATGGTGTGATGGTGGTGGTAATGGTGGTGGTGGTGGTGGTAATAATTGTGGTGGTGATGGTGGTTATAATTGTGGTGGTGATGGTGGTAGTGGTGGTGGTGGTGATGGTGGTGATGGTGGTGGTGATCCTGATGGTGGTGGTGATGGTGGTAATGGTGGTGGTGATGGTGGTGATGATGGTAGTGATAATTTTGGTGATGGTGGTGGTAATGGTGGTGTGATGCTGGTGGTAGTGGTGGTGGTCGTGATGGTGGTGGTGAATATGATGGTGGTAGTGGTGGTGATGGTGGTGGTAGTGTTGGTGAGGATGGTAGTAGTGATGGTGGTGGTAATAATGGTGGTGGTGATGGTGGTGGTAGTGGTCGTGATGATGGTGGTGGTGATGTTGGTGGTAATGGTGGTGGTAATAATGGTGGTGGTGGTGACGGTGGTAATGGTGGTGGTGTGATGATGGTGTGATGGTGGTGGTAATAATGGTGGTGGTGATGGAGGTAATGGTGGTGGTGTTATGATCGTGTGATGGTGGTGTTAATGGTGGTGGTGGTAATAATGGTGGTGGTGATGGTGGTAGTGATGGATGTGTGATTATGGTGTGATGGTGGTTCTGATGGGGGTAGTGGTGGTGGTGTGATGGTGGTGATAATGGTGGTGGTGGTGGTGGTGGTGGTAATACTGGTGGTGGTGATGGTGGTAGTGGTGGTAGTGTGATGATGGTGTGATGGTGGTGTGATGGTGGTGGTAATGGTGGTGGTGGTGGTGGTAATAATGATGGTGGTGATGGTGGTAGTGGTGGTTGTGTGATGATGGTGTGATGGTGGTGGTAATGGTGGTGGTGGTGGTAATAATGGTGGTGGTGATGGTGTTTGTGATGGTGGTGACAGTGGTGGTGATGGTGATGGTGGTGATGATGGTAGTGGTGGTGATGTTGATGGTGGTGGTGATGGATGTGATAGTGGTGGTGATGGTGGTGGTGGTGGTGATAGAGTGGTGATGGTGGTGGTTATGGTGGTGATGTTGATTGTGATGGTGGTGGTGGTGGTGATGGTGGTGGATGGTGGTGATGTGGTGATGGTGGTGGTGATGGTGTGATGGTGGTTATGGTGGTGATGTTGATGGTGATGGTGGTGGTGATGGTGGTGAGGATGGTGGTGGTAGTGGGATTTGATGAAGGCAGTCCAAATCCAATTATTTGGGGAAACACAACACATACTAAAATACTGTTGAATGGCTCTCACTTGGAGTTATTGACATCCGCTTGAGGAGGAAGGAACACTCCCATTATGTTATTGATCTGTTGACAGAGAAAAGAGCTTGTCTGTTCAGCTGTAATTAAAGATACAAGCAGTACATTCCCCAAAAGATGTAAATGATGAATACAATACTCAAAAAGTGGATTACGAAGTGTAACCGTTCGAACCCCTCGAGCTAGAAGAACCCCCCCCAGGACCACATCGATAATCAATTGAGGTTAAAGCAGTTGAACGACGCTGCTCAGAAAAAAAGAACAGACAATGATAAACACATACTTGTCGGTGGTTTGGTGAAACCTTCATGAAATAGCCCTGTATATTGATCTGGTACTTGTACTCCCTGTATTAAACTGTAGCTTAATTATTGTGTATTTTATTCCTCTTGTGTTATTATATATACAGTACCAGTCAAACGTTTCCCATGGTAGGGGTTTCTTTATTTTTAATATTTTCTACATTGTAGAATAATAGTGAGGACATCGAAACTGTGAAGTAAAAAATATATGGAATCATATAGTTACCACAAAAAGTGTTAAACAAATCAAAATGTATTTTATATTTTATATTATTCAAAGTAGCCACCCTTTGCCTTGATGACAGCTTTGCAGACTCTTGGCATTCTCTCAACCAGCTTCACATGGAATGCTTTTCCAACAGTCTTGAAGGAGTTCCCACATATGCTGAGCACTTGTGGCTGCTTTTCCTTCATTCTTGGGTTCAACTTATCCCAAACCATCTCAATTGGTTTGAGATTGGGTGATTGTGGAGGCCAGGTCATCTGAAGCAGCACTCCATCACTCTCCTTCTTGGTCAAATAGCCCTTACACAGCCCAGAGGTGTGTTGAGTCATTGTCCTGTTGAAAACAAATGATAGTCCCACTAAGCGCAAATCAGATGGTATGGCATATGGTTAAGTGTGCCTTGAATTGTAAATAAATCACTGACATTGTCACCAGAAATGCACCCCCACACCATCACACCTCCTCCTCCACGATTCACGGTGGGAACCACACTTGCGAAGATCATCCATTCACCTACTCTGTGTCTCACAAAGACATGGCGGATGGAACCAAAAATCCCAAATTTGGACTCATCAGACCAAATGACAGATTTCCACCGGTCTAATGTCCATTGCTCGTTTTTCTTGGCCCAAGCAAGTTTCTTCTTCTTATTGGTGTCCTTTAGCAGTGGTTTCTTTGGAGAAATTTGATCATGAAAGCCTGATTCTCGCAGTCCTCTCCGAACAGTTGATGTTGAGATGTGTCTGTTACTTGAACTCCGTCAAGCATTTATTTTGGGCAGCAATTTCTTTAATAAAATATATTTGGATTTCTTTAACATTTTATTGCTTACTACATGATTCCATGTGTTATTTCATCGTTTTGATGTCTTCACTATTATTCTACAATGTACAAAATAGAAAAAAATAAAGAAAAACCCTTGAATGCGTAGGTGTGTCCAAACTTTTGATTGGTACAGTATTTTCTTTTCTTAAAAAATGTAATTACTGCATGTGACAAATATAGTTTTATTTGATTTGATTACTCTTCTACTGGAAGAAACTTTTACTCTGATCCTCAAACTGTATTTTTTTAATTGTATTTTTGATAAAGCCACTTGAAGGACAAGTAGCCCTTGGTTACCTATAGAGTCGAAGTGAAAGATAAATGTGTGTCGAAACCCGTCCTGTTCTTTCAGTTTCTAGAACATCACTCGGAAAGATTTTTTTAAAAATCCTGTTGAAAGGAACCTGATAACACTACACAATGTCTCTTCAAAGGATTCAAATGACAAAACCTGGCTTTCATAATTTCCCCTTCAAATGCTTTTCTATGTCATACTTCCCCTTGTAAGTCACATGAAGAGTGCTTTTTAACTTTGGTGATACTTTTGAAAATATGTATTGACATGGATGGGGGAAGGTAAAAGCTGTCGCAGTGGGCCACTGCTGTGGTGGTAATGTTATGCATTTACTCAGTCCTGCCGTACTGCCATTTCCCCAATGTGCAAGGTAGCGCCCAAAAACGTCTTAAATAAACCTTTGGTCCTAAGTGAGTGTTGTTGATGGGGGGCTCCTACTCTGCAGGAAACCCCATTAGAATCAGTGATGCATGAGACGGGTTGGAAAGTGTGTCGGGGAAACCACTCGAAGGCAGCTGCAGCCATGCCACATCCCCAAAGCGGGACAGGATTATAGAGGCATTTTCTGTTTGCCGTCAAACGTCACTTTCGAGTGATGCACGCACACCCCAAATATCAAAAATCTCTGTAGCAGGATGTCGGGACCTTGACAAACTTCCAGTGTGTGAGTGAAGACTGTGAAAACACACCAGACTGATGGTCATGGCTATGTTAACAAACACTTAATCAGATGGTCATCGGCTACAACATTGCAGATGTCATTAGAGGGTTGATCACGTTGCAAGCTAACGATGCAAGGTAAAATATCACAAATAGAGCTAGATAATGCCAGAATAATAATACACTTGTTAACCCCCTAGAACGTATTGGTGCACCGGTGCGTCAATCTAAGAAACACAATAGAAATATTTCCATCACAATTCGTCAGTTTAAACTAGAGATATCTGATTTTTTGCATGGTCTACTTGTCAATCCACCGCATCCACCTATGTTGCCCTTTCCGCATCTGTGGTGAAAAGTGGTAGAGCTACAACACTGTTTGTCAGACCAGGAGACAGAAATGTCTTTTCTCACAGAAATGTATGTAGCATCTATACGGTTTAGCCTACAATAACTAACACTCTATAGCAAAGGGAGACTCTCACGAACATGGTGGTGTTCTCTTTTTTTCTCTACAACCCCCACAAGTGTCACAGGACTCATCTAAGGCTAACCCGTACAGGACTCATCTAAAGCTAACCCATACAGGACTCATCTAAAGCTAACCTGTACAGGGCTCATCTAAAGCTAACCCATACAGGACTCATCTAAAGCTAACCCGTACAGGACTCATCTAAAGCTAACCCATAAAGGACTCATTTAAAGCTAACCCATACAGGACTCATCTAAAGCTAACCCATACAGGACTCATCTAAAGCTAACCCGTACAGGACTCATCTAAAGCTAACCCATACAGGACTCATCTAAAGCTAACCCGTACAGGACTCATCTAAAGCTAACCCGTACAGGACTCATCTGAAGCTAACCCGTACAGGACTCATCTAAAGCTAACTCGTACAGGACTCATTGAGTCAAGAAATCATGGACGATTTTTTCTCTTTCATAACTTTCCACCATGTAACCTCTGACAGGAAGTGCCTATTCTTCATTTCACCAAAGATTAACTTCAACCCAATTCCCAAGACTGGCGACATCGTGTGGAAGCTGTAGGAACTGTAAACGGGGCGCTATCTAATTTCCCTTGCCATAGACAATACAGGGAACTGGCGGAGGGATATTTTTTTTTCTGAACGGTTTTTCCTTGGGGTTTTGCCTGCTACACAAGTTCTGTTATAGTCACAGACATGATTTAACCAGTTTTATAAACTTCAGAGTGTTTTCTATCCACACATACTAATCATATGCATATACTATATTCCTGGCATGAGTAGGAGGATGTTGAAATTTTGCACGCTTTTTATCAAAAGGTTGAAAAAATGCACCCTAACTACTAAGAGGTTATTAATATACTGTAGTTCATGTTTTGTTAATCTAGTTCATGTATTGTTAATCTAGTTCATGTCTGTTAATCTAGTTCATGTATTGTTAATCTAGTTCATGGTTTGTTAATCTAGTTCATGTATTGTTAATCTAGTTCATGTTTTGTTAATCTAGTTCATGTATTGTTAATCTAGTTCATGTCTTGTTAATCTAGTTCATGTATTGTTAATCTAGCTCAAGGTTTGTTAATCTAGTTCATGTCTGTTAATCTAGATCATGTTTTGTTAATCTAGTTCATGTCTGTTAATCTAGTTAATGTATTGTTAATCTAGTTCATGTTTTGTTAATCTAGTTCATGTATTGTTAATCTAGTTCATGTTTTGTTAATCTAGTTCATGTATTGTTAGTCTAGCTCAAGGTCTGTTAATCTAGTTCATGTTTTGTTATTATACTGTAGTTCATGTTTTGTTAATCTAGTTCATATTTTGTTCAATCTAGTTCATGTTTTGTTAATATAGCTCAAGTCTTGTTAATCTAGTTCATATCTGTTAATCTAGTTAATGTTTTGTTAATCTAGAAACAGTACAATAGGCTATATTGTTGATGTCTTGTGACTCTAGTTCATGTCTGTTAATCTAGTTGTGTAATGAAGTAAAATAAGAAAAAGGATCTAGAGCCTAATTAAGATTTTGGGATAAAATGGATGTGCCATGTGAATGATAGGGTTATGTCCTATTACAAAAATACCTAGTCTGCATGTTGTTAAAGGAAGGAAGAAAAAAGGTGTAGAACAGGGAGAACAGTTTGGACGACTGCGGACATCATGTGAGTTAATGAAACAGATCAGATGCATTCGTTTGAGTCTGATTATCGTCATGGGGATGACAGGGTTGTGTAATGTGATCAACATCTATTGAACGATTCACACCCTTGTGCATGTGGAGCAGCATTAAAAGAACACAGAGAGAAAGAGAGAGAGAGAGAGAGGTAGAGAGAGAGAGAGAGAGAGAGAGAGAGAGAGAGAGAGGGACAGAGAGAGAGAGAGAGAGAGAGAGAGAGAGAGAGAGAGAGAGAGAGAGAGAGAGAGAGAGAGAGAGAGAGAGAGAGAGAGAGAGAGAGAGAGAGAGAGAGAGAGAGAGAGAGAGAGAGAGAGAGAGAGAGAGAGAGAGAGAGAGAGAGGGACAGAGAGAGGGACAGAGAGAGGGACAGAGAGAGGGACAGAGAGAGGGAGAGCTTGGAATGGCCTCTGTTCCTCTCAGTTCTGATGCAGCTTTAATCACATTGAAACTGACCCTTTGCCTCAGTGTAATGAACTGGAGCGTAGATCGAAACGCCCAATTAACCATGATCAATACATAATTAATGCTGAAACATGGTAAAATATGGGGTATGTGCCAAATTAGAAGCTGGGTTTGTGTGGCATCCCACAGCCGTTTGACTGCTGTAGTAATATCCTTGAGATGAATCCAGTGAGAGAAATATTGTCTGACACCTCTCTGTGTGAGGAAGACACTATGCTAGAAGACACTGTGCATATGAGCCAATTAAAAATAGCGATGCTGTTCCTAACGTCAGGCGTTAAGTGGAATTAATCCCAGCTGTGAGAGTCGCGGATGCGCATATCTGGAGAATATCTGGACTTTTGACCCCTTCATTCTCATAAACAGTTATACTGTACATGTCCCGTGGGTGTTTACAAGAGACCCTTTCAGAATGTGATAGTAAAGCCACATTTGGGTCATAGATTTGATATCCCTTTTCATATGACCTTTTCAAATCACATAATCCATCGAGCATTATGTGCATTGTTGGAATTAGTTTGAATCATGTGAGTGATCACTTAATAAACACATTAATACAACTACATTTGTAAATTACTCAATCAATCAAATATATTTATAAAGCCCTTTTTACATCAGCCGATGTCACAAAGTGCTGTACAGAGAACCCAGCCTAAAACCCCAAACAGCAAGCAATGCAGCAAACATGAACATAACGCTTGATAGTGACATGTTTCCTTTCGCGTTCGGGGTAAAAATAAGAGATTTAAACGAATGTCTTTCATTAGGCCTTCTGTGTAGAGGCTCTGCTGACGCTTTCATCCCGCAGAAACAGGCATGATGGAGCATCATGGGATCAGCTCTGAAGTACAGCGTGAAGATGTAATTATTACTGAGCCATCGTCGGTGGGGGAGCGTTAGGCAAAGCAAACACTGGAAAAAAATGAATATTCCGACAGCCGTGAAAGGGAGAACAGAGGGAATATTAGACTCCCTTTTAGTTGAGCAACAGGATGTCTTTAACAGTGGCTCTTTATCCTGACGTTTCATTATTTGGATGTTTGGAGTGGCTTTATACAATGCCCTTTAATGACGCAGTACATCAATGCATTTCCATGCCCAGGGTGCTAACATAGAAATGAAGGGAGGACTGAGACCCGCTCTACAATGACTAGAGCCAGCATGCGCTGTCAGCCGATGGCAGAGGCCATGTATAAGCTTTAAATCATTTAATGCATGTGCAATAGTCCTATCGGTGAACATGACACGTGAGGACACATGTAGCTTCCGTGTTGGAGTCGATAACGCGCCGGTTTCAGCCTCTTTTCAGGCGTCCATTGTGGTGATTGAGAGGAATCGCAGAGAAAAGAGGAAAATTGTTAGCATTGTTAATGGTCACAAATAAATAGACTTGTTACAGCAATATGGGGTGGTTGGTTGGTTTGGTAATCATCTCATTGACGAACACATTGTCGCTCCTTCTTTGAACTACTGTAGCCAGGTGGGGGGGATTACATTAATCAGACATTGTGTTGGCGGTCTCATTTGAGCAAACACACGTTACAAATAACATGGAGAGACACACTGCCATAGATAACACAGGTTATTTGTAATTGCATTGATTACAGAGGTTTGAACTCCATCACCACTAAATACCTTTACCCTCTCGCGTTTGTGCCGGCAGCAATCGAACAGCTCCGCGGGGCCCGGTTCTTTACCTAATTGGCCTGCGGAGTGTCTACAATCTTATCCGCATCCGGGAGGGGGGGATCAATGGAAAACAGCTTTCAGCACGGTGTCTGGCCACTACGAGTACTTGGTGATGCCTTATGCTCCATCAGTGTTCCAGGCATTCATTAACGAGGTGTTCCGGGACAAGCTCGGATGCCAGGTGATCGTGTGTATCGACAACATCCTGGTCTACTTGGCTACGTTACAGGATCACATCGCTCACGTCTGAGCAGTTCTGGTGCACCTCCTGGCAAACCACTTATATGTCAAAGTGGAGAATTGCCAATTCCATCAGGAGGCTGTCTCCTTTCTGGGATACCAGATCAGCCAGCAAGGAAGTGATGATGGATGGTAAGAAGGTAGATGCTAGTATAGATTGTAGGTAGATTGTATCCATGTGCGTATTACTCAAAGAAACTGTCTCCTGCAGAGAGGAACTATGATGTCAGCGATTGGCATCTCCTGTTGGTGAAGTTGGAAATAGAGGAGTGGAGACACTCGCTGGAGTGTGCTGAGGACCCATTTCTCATCCTCGCAGACCATTGGAACCTGGAGTACATAAGGACAGCGAGGCGGCTGAACCCGCGCCAAACAAGGTGGGACCTTTTTCACTAGATTCGATTTCACTCTGACACCAAAGCCAATGCCCTGTCCCGTATCTACAACTCGGGAGAGGTTCCTGTCCTGAGTGCAACAATAATTCCGCCCTCTCGAGTCGTAGCCACTGTGCTCTGGGATGTAGATGTGGACTTTCGCCAGGCCCTGGAGAGGGAACCCGCACCTGCTACCTGTCCTGCTGAGCGCACCTACATTCCCACGGGGATCAGCTACTGACTTGGGCACACATGTCTGTCATAGCTGGACATCCAGGTATCATCCGCATTATTTAATTCATCTCCGGAAAGTACTGGTTGCCCACCTTGGGGAAGGATGTCACTCACTACGTCAACTCCTGTCCCTTATGTGCCCAAACTAAATCTCCCGGGAACGCTCCAGGTCGCTGAGGCACTGTACCCGGCACTATGGCCTTTCGGAAGTCTCCGACCGTGGCCCCCAAATTATGTCAAGGGCATGGAAAGACTTTATGGAGAAGCTGGGAGTCACGGTCAGCCTCACTTCTGGGTACCGGCCTCAGTTTAACAGGCAGGTGAAGAGGATGAACTAGGAGCTGGGCAGGTTCCTGAGGAGTCACTGCCAGGACCAGCAGGGGGAATGGGCCCGATTCATTCCCTGGGCGGAGTACGCCCAGAATTAATCACTCCTCCACCGGGCTGACTCCCTTCCAGTGTACTCTGGGTTATCAGCCAGCCATGGCTCCGTAGATACCAAGCCAGACCGAAGCAAGAGTGGTGGAAAAGTGGTTCAGGCATGCAGAAGAGGTTTGGAACGATGCCCGCTTGAGTCTCCAGTGCACCATCCGCTGCCAGAATGAGCAGGCAGATCGCCACCGCAGTGAGGTCTCGTGTTCTATCCTGCTGATCGCGTCTGGATCTCCACCTGGAACCTTCCACTCCGCCTGCCCTGTAAGAAGCTGAGCCCTCGGTTTGGGGGACCGTTCAAGGTTCTCCGGAAGGTCTACGAAGTGACATATAGATTACAGCTCCCCACTAACTACCGGATCTCACCCTCTTTTCATGTTTCCCTCCTCAGGCCGGAAGTTCCCGGGAGTTCCCGGTCTCCTGGCTGAAGTCGTCCCCCACGACACCTCTCCGCCTCCCCTGGACATAGAGGGAAGCCCTGCCTATGCCGTCAGATCCCTCCTGGACTTCTGACGTCGTGGGGGTCGGCTCCAGTACCTGGTTGACTGGGTACTGTCCAGAGGAGCGGTGTTGGGTCCGGTGGACAACAACATGATCCCAACATAATTTCCACCTTCGACGTCTAGACCGGGCCTCTCCTCGCCCTTGGGTCTGTCCCGCCGGGGGGGAATCATGGGGAGGGGGTTAGTGTCATGTCTACTCCTTCTCTCCCTCTCCGGCCTTTGACCTGTCCTGGCAACCCATCATTATGCACACCTGGCAACCCTCATTACGTATACCTGCGCCCCATCACTACCCTGATTACTCCCCCTTTATCCAGCACTCTCTAGCATCACTGTTCAGACAGTATTGGTTCTGTGTTCATGCTCCAGACTCTTCTCTTGTTTTGTATCACTCTATGGTCAGTATTATTAAACTCACCAACTGCACCTGCTTCCTGACTCCCAGTGTCATTGTTACCATAACTAGCAAGTAGTTTACTGACTTTGGGTGTCAGAGACCATAAAATACACTGAGTGTTCAAAACATTAGGAACACCTTCCTAATATTGAGTTGTTCCCCCTTTTGCCCTCAGAAGAGCCTCAATTCGTCGGGGCGTGGACTCTAAAAGATGTCAAACGTGTTCCACAGGGATGCTAGCCCATGTTGACTTCAGTGCTTTCCACAGTTGTGTCTAGTTGGCTGGATGTCCTTTGGGTGGTGGACCATTCTTGATACATATGGGAAACTGTTGAGCGTGAAAAACCCAGCTGTGTTGTAAGTTCTTGACACTCAAACCGGTGCGCCTACTACCATATCCCGTTCAAAAGCACTTCAATCTTTTGTCTTGCACACAAACACAATCCATGTTTCAAGGCTTAAAAATCCTTCTTTAACCTGTCTCTTCACCTTCATCTACACTGATTGAAGTGGGATTTAACAAGTGACCTCAATAAGGGATCATGTCAAGGAAAGAACAGGTGTTCCTAATGTCTTGTACTCTCAGTGTATAGTAGTTTACTCATCCAGAGCTTCGCTTTAGCAATGTTGCTAGTGATCCATAGGATATAGGTGTATTTGTCATTTTAGGGAACTATCGCTTTAGCAAATGTATGAACATGGATTGTATGTGATTAGAAGGAAGGGTATTCTCTTTATTTAATCATATGTCTGTACTTTTCTTTTGAAATGTAAATATTTGTAACATTTTGTTCAACATAGAACGTTATGGCTGATCCCAGATCAAATCAAATCAAATGTATTTATATAGCCCTTCGTACATCAGCTGATATCTCAAAGTGCTGTACAGAAACCCAGCCTAAAACCCCAAACAGCAAGCAATGCAGGTGTAGAAGCACGGTGGCTAGGAAAAACTCCCTAGAAAGATCAGATATTTCAGAGCCCTAAGGTACTATCAACGATTGCACCGCCCTTAAAATTATTATTTACAAATGTCTTAGGATTTTGATACTCTGCACTTTAAAGTGAGGACCTTAAATAATGGTTTATGATAGAAGAATTTACTACAAAATAGTTCTGGGATGTGAAAAATGTAATGCTCAATATCTCAGAACTATGCTATGAGCAGATAGAACCTTCTAGTCCCAAGGTCACAACCTGTGTTCACTTTTTAAGTCAAACCATTGGCTTATTACGTGCTGTGGGGAGGGGGTTGAACTATCGTGCTCTGTAACCGTGCCTGTCAAGGTAGTGCAAACATTTATAGACTTTTCTCTCTCACCGGGGAATAAGCAGTTTCTCTCGCTCACCCATTGCTCAAAGGAATCCAGACCGTGAGCTTACCCTCTGGGACATATTTTAACACACCTGATCATATTTTACTACTTAGAGCCGTAGCCCGATTTCCATAGCATAATTGCTTCAGTGGGTAACCTCATCAGTCGCTTGTTCAGCTCCCTTAGCATGGCAAAGATCATCTCTGCCATGTTGAGCACCGGGCACGGCATCCGTACAGAGTCTTAGTGTATCTCCTGGCTGCTTTGCCTTCTCACTTCCATAATTTACACCCTGCTCTGGTGTTTGCTCAGCAGGAGTCTCAATATGTCGCATGTCCAGTAAAATGGAATGCACTTTTTTTTTCTTGTGCATACATTATCTAACACTACTCATGAATGAATTTGAAATACCTGGGCTACACCACAAATAGAAATGGAATAACAAAACAAGGTGTGAATCACCAAGAAGGTGAAGACCCAGATGATATGAATCAACTGCAGCATGATGTATTGTGGCACATAGCCTCTATAGACTCTAGGGATATTAATATGACACTCATCTGGAACATTGCAAGAGCATGAATCCCATTGTAATATGGATGTCATGTATGCTGCTTATCCCCTGATAACTGTCATTCCATGACTCCGTGCAGATATTTTCTTCAAACACCTATGAACCTTACTGTCATGCTCCCTCAACTTGACATCAGCTTGAATTGATTAATTAAAGCTCTGGATCCATTCGAAGCTCAGAGGAATACATTTGATCAAATGTTCTGAACTCTGACCCTGATTAACAGATGTAACATGGAATGAAAGAGTACAGGACTGGAGGAGTTGAACATATCTCACAACGGATGCTACATAAAAGAGTAAAAACGAATACACAGAAAGACATACTGTGACTTGAGTCTTTTTTGGCACTATTGATCTGATGATACAGCTGTGATGCTATTGTAGTTATGTGTATGAAATGTTGTAATTGGACAAAAGCAGCCATGAAATACTATTCATGTTCTATCATGCGTTTATAAATGCTCAATGCTTTGATACAAAGTCAAACATTTCAAAAGTGTGGTTCAATCGTTTCCGCAATTTGTAATTGCATTCGCCTGTATCTGTATTTCTGTTGAGTTAAAGGTAGACTCGGCTCAATCAAGGAAATGAATTAATGATTTAAAAGTTTATAATATAAAAAAAAAAGAATCGTATTAATTATGCGTGTTTTTTGTATATATTGTGTCACTTTTTTGCTATTGACATTTGATATGGTATAAAAATATATGAAAATGTGCCACCTAGCATTGGGGTGAGATGCTTCCGGAAAGTGTTGTGCAATTCAATGGCCTGCTTAAGCATCAGCTAGTCTATCATGCTGATGAAAAAGATGAGTTTAATTGAAATAGTGTTTATAAAAGCGTAAATTACTATTTATGGATTGCTTATTGGGGTGGCAGGGTAGCCTAGTGGTTAGAGCGTTGGACTAGTGACCGGAAGGTTGCAAGTTCAAACCCCCGAGCTGACAAGGTACAAATCTGTCGTTCTACCCCTGAACAGGCAGTTAACCCACTGTTCCTAGGCCGTCATTGAAAATAAGAATTTGTTCTTAACTTACTTGCCAGGTAAAATAAATAAAATTATTGACATTTACAAATGTAGGAAGAATAATTAACAAATGGTAAGTAAACGCTTTAAAACTATTTATAAATGGTTTATTAAGGAACTAAATATTATGTGTTACTCAATGTATTCTTAGGGCCAGAAGCTATATCAGGTCAGGTCTAAGATAAATCTACATTAAATTAATTATGGTCAAGAGATCACCATCCTTCTACATTTAGTATGATCCACATTTAATTGGGTTAGCATTAGCTGTATGGTCACTCATTAGCAGACTTATTCTCCATATTAACATGGTGGGTTTTATGACTTCATAAGATTCATGAATTCCCTCGTAACCCGATAAGAGACGAGACATACCCCCTCGCCTTCTTCCGTCTTTCATCTGTAGGATCAAGTGCTCTCAATTTCAGAGGAGAAAAAGTTATGCATCTATAAAAACTTCCCACTTTGATGAGCTTAATTTATTTCAGAGAGGAGGACGTTCAAAGTTTTGAGGGTCTTATTATACTTACCCTTCCACTTGAAAATATAATAATATAATAATATAATATAATCTATCTGGACATTTCTCCTACATTCTGGGCATGAACTGATCGCAATATTACCTTTCCGATCCTTACCAAGTGCCTTAAATCACAAATTAGTCTCTGATGACTGAAATTCCATTAAAGTTTAATCTTTATAGCTGTATTATTTAACTCGGCAAGCGCATTCACCTTCAATGTAGCGTGGCCTTTGATGTCCGATTTTCAATAACCCACCAGGATCTAAGAAGGATCTTCCTACTGAATTGTGCAGTCATTTATCATCATACTTCTAGGCCTTTGACCTAAAAGTGTCCGGCAACCAAGCCCTAAATAAAAGTGACAGGCGGGACTAGCTAAAACATTTGAGTTGAATAATTTATTCCTCTTTGTGAGGTTACGGCTCTACGGGGACCACATCTACTGTAAGTAATTAGCCCCTCGTAACAGGTTGTAATTATAAGGATGATAATCCACTTCATAAAAGATGTGCTGGTGTGTGGCCTAAGATATCTACTGCACTATTATAAACTGGGCGGTTCGAGACATGAATGCTGATTGGCTGACAGCCTTGATTTATTATTACTTAAATATACTGTACAGTACGTGGTCAGCCCTTATGGTCTCTTATTGTCATGGACTAATGGTGAAGAACAAGAAATTGATCCTCAGAGGACCTCATCATAGCTTTTCTCATGATGGAATCCTATTATTGAATGGAGGAGGACGAAGTTGCCCCTAGACACGGATCCGACGGCAGATTGTCTGTACGTCCCCTTTGGATTTGGAGCGTGTAAAGCTGATCCTAAATCTGTCCTGTGCCCAAGGGTTTAATTTCTACCCAGAAAGGCTTGGATGAACTTGGGAAGAGGGTATAGGGGAGGTAGTGATGTCTAGACAACATACAGGCAGGCTTTTGTATGAGGGATAGTGGCTGACTATTACGGCTCTCTCTCTCTTTGGCACTTATGACAAAGCTGTAAAGGTTATCCAGCTTGCCAGCGTTCCACAGACAACGAGCAAGAGGTTACCTGTGACCCCCAGCTAACAAGAGGTTACCTGTGACCCCCAGCTAACAAGAGGTTACCTGTGACCCCCAGCTAACAAGAGGATTTCCTGTGACCCCCAGCTAACAAGAGGTTACCTTGACCCCCAGCCTGTGACCCCAGCTAACAAGAGGATTTCCTGTGACCCCCAGCTAACAAGAGGATTTCCTGACCCCCAGCTAACAAGAGGACCCCCCAGCTAACAAGAGGATTTCCTGTGACCCCCAGCTAACAAGAGGTTACCTGTGACCCCCAGCTAACAAGAGGATTCCTGTGACCCCAGCTAACTAAGAGGATTTCCTGTGACCCCCAGCTAACAAGAGGATTTCCTGTGACCCCCCAGCTAACAAGAGGATTTCCTGTGACCCCCAGCTAACAAGAGGATTTCCTGTGACCCCCCAGCTAACAAGAGGATTTGACCCCCTGTGATTTCCCCCCAGCTAACAAGAGGATTTCCTGTGACCCCCAGCTAACAAGAGGATTTCCTGTGACCCCCAGCTAACAAGAGGATTTCCTGTGACCCCCAGCTAACAAGAGGTTTCCTGTGACCCCCAGCTAACAAGAGGTTTCCTGTGACCCCCAGCTAACAAGAGGTTTCCTGTGACCCCCAGCTAAGTCATGATTGTCATAGTTAATAAAAAATAAAAACCCTTTAAATCAACACAATCAGTGTTTATATTCTCAAAAAGCAGGAGGATTTAGACATTAGTAACAGTTCTGTATGTGCCAATGTGATTAAGACATGCTTGGCCATTTTTTAACTGAGAGGCCAATGACAGCCATTAATCAATAAAGCATTAATGACAGTGTGTTACGTGGCACATTAATCACTGTCACATGACTCCTTTATTTTCTGCACAGTATCCCTTTTATCATCAAACAAGTGAGAACTCTGCACCTTCAAAGTGAGTCTGCACCAAGCAACTAAAATAAATAAACAACAAGCAGATTAATCTATAGTTCCGACGAGGGTTCATCGGATCGGTAATGGCTGGAGACTTTTAAAAAAAAACTCTGTTCTCAAGATAGAGGCATCAACCCTGGCCTTGTCTCGCCTTTGGTACTGTGAGATGAAACATTTCGAAATGCTTTCATCATAGGGGTGTGTTTTTTAGGACGAGGACTCTTGCTATTAAAACTTAGGAAGGTCTTTGGTTCTAGTTGCAGAGATATTGCAGTGACCCCCTGCAGCATCAGAGAGAAGATGCCTTTGTTGTAAACTATCAGGCAAGCTGGATAATGACGGGTCAGGCCTTTCTGTCGAGGGACAGGGGGACAGTCAGAAGGACAGTCAGATGGACAGAGGGACAGTCAGAGGGACAGTCAGAGGGACAGTCAGAGGGACAGTCAAAGGGAGAGAAATAGAAAGTCAGACGGATAGAGGGATAGAAAGTCAGACAGATAGAGGGATAGAAAGTCAGACAGATAGAGAGATAGAAAGTCAGACAGATAGAGAGATAGAAAGTCAGAAGGACAGAGGGACAGTCAGAGGGACAGTCAGAGGGACAGTCAAAGGGAGAGAAATAGAAATAGAAAGTCAGAGGGATAGAGAGATAGAGACAGCTCATTCAGTCAGAGGGAGAGAGATAGAAAGTCAGACAGATAGAGGGATAGAGAGATAGAGACAGCTCATTCAGTCAGAGGGAGTGAGATAGAAAGTCAGATGGATAGAGAGATAGAAAGTCAGACAGATAGAGAGATAGAAAGTCAGACGGATAGAGGGATAGAAAGTCAGACGGATAGAGGGATAGAGAGATAGAGACAGCTCATTCAGTCAGAGGGAGAGAGATAGAAAGTCAGACGGATAGAGGGATAGAAAGTCAGACAGATAGAGGGATAGAGAGATAGAGACAGATAGATAGAGACAGATCTAGAGGAGACAAGTGAGAGGAGACAAGTGAATTGTTATTACACTGTAGGAACTCACAGAGAAAATACTGCATTAGCTGACAGTGCATGGATGAGTAGTTAGTTGCAATTGTTTTTGACCAAAATGGCTAAGGCATAAATAAATATGTTTGTTATTGTAGATACACTCCAGTTACTTAGCTAGTTAAGCTAAAACAGGGAAAATATGTAACATTACAATGGTTGATGCAATACAATGCCCTTGCGTTGAAGATGATCAAGACAGCTTTGTTAACATGATATGGATAAAATGTCATATATATTATACCTGGGGAAAAAAAACTGTATGTATTGAAATATTCGGTATTCATTTGACCTTTATAGGCAATGTCTACAGAACATATGAAAAGTTGTTTTCACTGGGTGAAAATGGCCTTGGCTGAAGTTAAGCAGCGACAGAGTTGACAGAGAGCAGAGGGCTGTAGCCATAATCATTTCTCCCCCAGAGCCACTGCACAGACTTGTAACCAATGCAAAAAACACAGTGCTGTATAGTGTTTTAGTGATTTCTTTTAGGGATTCGCGGGCGGTGTTTCTTTTCATGTTTTCGAAACAGCTGCTAAAATATTTAACTTATTTTGTTTAGCTTCTCCCAATGTCAACTGTTTTATGTGAAAGCACACAGTGCTCATTGTTAGTTAAGCTATTGAAGACAGTTGTTTTGAAAATGGAGAGACCCACATCAAACTCACATGAAAGAGAGTAACTTTGCATTGGGTGAGAGAACAATGGTGCTGGTTCCAAACAATGAATTATGGATGAAATGTTTAAAGAGATGCTTTTAGTTGAAGTGTCCGAAAGTATTGCTAATAGTGTCAGTGACTGCGCTTATTGCAGATTTCTTGTTTTAGATTTGTCTTTGAACCTGAGATGCCACGAACACTTTGGCATAAAAAAAATGTATGCCCGAAGTATTTCTCCATTTCTGTTTTCATACCATCAAGTGGAGTGGCCCAACTGGGCACACTACATCATTTCAATGTCGATAAACTGGTCATATTTGGTTGAGACATTGATCAATGAGATTACAACCTACAGTATATTCACCCATTTAAAAACAAAATGAACAACCAAAAGTTAGTGGAATTACCAATGTGTTTTCACTGTGCTTTCAACCATCTGAATGCACAACCAAATTCCAATGGAAAAACAATGTCAGATTTTTGGTTTAGTTGTCACCCAAAAGTTTATCACTGCCCTTTCAACTATTTTAAAGCACAGCAAAGTTGAAATGGGAATACAATGTCAGATATGTTGTCAATTTATACAACAGATGAATGTGTTATCACTGTGCTTCCTCTAATAGCACAACCGAATGACCTGGATTGAAGTTGAGGTTACATTAAAAGTACACGGCTCAAGTGATCAATCCTGTTCTAGATTATTACAGAGATCGTGAAGATCTCCACAGATCTGAGATGAACTATGCATTCATCCTATCAAATTGTATTAGTCACATGCGCCGAATACAACAGGTGTAGACCTTACAGTGAAATGCTTACTTACGAACCCCTAACCAATAATGCAGTTTAAAAAAAATACAGATAAGAATAAGAAATAAAAGTAACAAGTAATTAAATGCACATAGTCCAGGAAGCCATTTTATTAGCTGTTCATGAGTCTTATGGCTCGGGGTAGAAGCTGTTTAGAAGCCTCTTGGACCTAGACTTGGCGCTCCGGTCCCGCTTGCCGTGTGGTAGCAGGGAGAACAGTCTATGACAAGGGTGGCTGGAGTCTTTGACAATTGTTTGGACCATCCTCTGACACCCACTGGTGTAGAGGTCCTGGATGGCAGGAAGCTTGGCCCCAGTGATGTACTGGGCCATTCGCACTACCCTCTGTAGTGCCTTGCGGTCGGAGGCTGAGCCGTTGCCACTCCAGGCAGTGATGCAACCAGTCAGGATGCTCTCGATGGTGCGGCTGTAGAACCTTTTGAGGATCTGAGGACCATGCCAAATCCTTTCAGTCTCCTGAGGGGGAATAGGTGTTGTCGCGCCCTGTTCACGACTGTCTTGGTATGCTTGGACCATGTTAGTTTGTTGGTGATGTGGACACCAAGGAACTACAAGATCTCCACCTGCTCCACTGCAGCTCTGTCGATGATAATGGGGGCATGCTCAGTTCTTTTCCTGTAGTCCACAATCATCTCCTTTGTCTTGATCACATTGAGGGAGAGGTTGTTGTCCTGGCACCACACGCCCAGGTCTCTGACCTCCTCCCTATAGGCTGTCTCGCCGTTGTCGGTGATCAGGACTACCACTGTTGTGTCATAGGCAAACTTAATGATGGTGTTGGAGTTGTGCCTGGCCATGCAGTCATGAGTGAACAGGGAGTACAGGAGGGGACTGAGCACGCACCCCTGAGGGGCCCCTGTGTTGAGGATCAGCGTCGCGGATGTGTTGTTGCCTACCCTTACCACACAGGAAGTCCAAGATCCAGTTGCAGGGGGGGGGGTGTTTAGTCCCAGGGTCCTTAGCTTATTGATGAGCTTTGAGGGCACTATGGTGTTAAATGCTGAGCTGTACTCAATGAATAGTATTCTCACATAGGTGTTCCTTTTGTCCAGGTGCGAAAAGGGCAGTGTGGAGTGCAATAGAGATTGCATCATCTGTGGATCTGTTGGTGAGGTATGCAAGTTAGAGTGGGTCTAGGGTTTCTGGGATAATGGTGTTGATGTGAGCCATAACCAGCCTTTCAAAGCACCTCATGGCTACAGACGTGAGTGCTACGGGTTGGTAGTCATTTAGGCAGGTTACCTTAGTGTTCTTGGGCACATGCACTATGGTGGTCTGCTTTTTAAAACAAGTTAGTATTACAGACGGACAAGGAGAGGTTGAAAATGTCAGTGAAGACACTTACCAATAGGTCAGCTCATTCTCGCAGTACATGTCCTGGTAATCCATCTTGCCCTGCGGCCTTGTGAATGTTGACCTGTTTAAAGGTCTTACTCACATCGGCTTTGGAGAGCGTTATCACGCTGTCTTCCGGAACAGCTGGTGCTAACATGCATGTTTCACTGTTATTTGCTCCGAAGCGAGCATAGAAGTAGTTTAGCTCATCTGGTAGGCTCGTGTCACTGGGAAGCTCTCGGCTGTGCTTCCCATTGTAGTATGTAAGGGTTTGTTGGCCCCGCCACATCCGACTAGCGTCAGAGCCGGTGTAGTATGATTTGATCTTAGTAAGAACGGTTTGCCTGTGTTATGGTTTGTTGAAGGGCATAGAGGGATTTCTTATAAGCTTCCTGTTTAGAGTCCCACTCCTTGAAAGCAGCAGCTCCAGCCTTTAGCTCAGTACGGATACTGCCTGTAATCCATGGCTTCTGGTTGGGGTATGTACTTACGGTCACTTGTGGGGGCGACATCATCAATGCACTTATTGATGAAGCCAATGACTGATGTGGTGTACTCCTCAATGTCATCGGATGAGTCCCGGAACATATTCCAGACTGTGTTAGCAAAACAGTAGCTTAGCATCTGCTTCCTCTGACCACTTTTTTTATTGATCTAGTCACGGGTGCTTCCGGTATTAATTTTTGCTTGTAAGTAGGAATCAGGAGGATAGAATTGTGGTCAGATTTTCCAAATGGGGGGCGAGCTTTGTATGAGTCTCTGTGTGTAGAGTAAAGGTGGTCCAGAGGTTGTTTTCCTCTGGTTGCACATTTAACATGCTGATGGAAATTTGGTCAAACGGATTTAAGTTTCCCTGCATTAAAGTCCCTGGCTACTAGGAGCGTCACCTCTGGGTGAGCGTTTTCTTGTTTGCTTATGGCGGAATACAGCTCATTCAATGCTGTCTTAGTGCCAGCCTCTGACTGTGGTGGTATGTAAACAGCTACCAAAAATAGTTGAAAACTCTCTAGGTAGATAATGTGGTCTACAGCTTATCATGAGATCTTACCCGTGTCGAGACTTCATCTATTTTATTCTCCAAAGATTAACCAGCCAGCTGTATGTTGATAGTGTCATTGCCACAACTCCGTGAAGCAGAATGTTTTGAAAGTAGTTTAAAGTGTCGGTCATCTATTTTATTCTCCAAAGATTGCACGTTTGCTAGCAGAATGGAAGGAAGTGGGGGTTTATTCGATTGCCTACAAATTTTCAAAAGGCGGGGCACCCTCCTGCCCCTTTTTCTACGCCTCCTCTTCACGCAAATCACTGGGATCTGGGCCTGTTCCCGAGAAAGCAGTATATCGTTCGCGTCGGGCTCATCAGACTCGTTAAAGGAAAAAAAGGATTCTGCCAGTTCGTGGTGAGTAATCGTAGTCTCGATGTCCAGAAGTTATTTTCGGTCATAAGAGATGGTAGTGGCAACAGCTCAAATAGAGATTAACAACAGTTAGACCTATAACTTGAAATGGGGACATGTGGGATTGCTATTTATTAAAATCAGAATACCTGGATCTCTATTGGAGACAACTCTGTCTGGGAAAAACAATCAGGGTAACCAATACCCCGTAACACATTCAGGATAAATAATGTAGTATTAATCAATAGAGCAAATTCTTCTGTCAAAAGTTCAAATATTTTCTTGGTGTCTTTCCTGTCTATGCTAGCAGACTGTTGCTGGAATATATATTGTAATATGTCTCAGGAAGTTGGTAGTAATTACTTAGGCTATTCTAACAAGAAAATATTTGAAAATAGATTATTTCTCAGTAACATGCAGGGCGCTGCTCCACAGCCACCGTTAGGTCAACTGTTAGCACAGCCACTGCTCCCTCTGATTTAAGCCTGTCAGCTGTTGAACCAAGGCGCCCTCTTCTTCGACGTTATCCAGCCACAAAAGTTGGACAGCAGGATCGCTACTTCAATCGTAGATGGTATGAGGATTACAAATGGATTATAAATGGCTGGAATATTATTTTTCAAAGGACCATGCTATCTACTTTGCATGCTGCCACTTTCAACATCCAGGAAACCATGGAGGAGAGAAGGTGGCAATTACCCATAATGGCTACCAGAATCGGAAGAAGGCGACAAGTTCATTCAAGACACACAATGCTAGTGTGGAGCATAAATATGCAATGACAGCGTGGAATGAGTGGACTATTCAGAAAGTGTAGTATCCTTAGAGGCTTCTTAGATTGATGACTCATGACACGTAAGTACAGTTTAGTATTTAATTGTAACTTAGAATAATATTCTCTAACGCACCTGGCTTAAGCTACCTGAAGCTTTCTTAAATCACGGTTATAGGCAGACATAGGAAATGGCTACCGATAGCAGAAAGCAAAGCCTGTCATGAGTCAATACTGCCATCTATTGGTAAACATAAATATACCAGGATACTACATTCCCCCCTTTAAAGCTAATAACCCAACTTAATTCCTTCCTGAGCTATGCTGTTTTTATACTTACATTTTTTCAAACATGATCTCCTTCAGGATCTGAAAAGGTCTGGAGACGGTATCTCTCTAATAGAGCGTCTCAGAGGTGGTGTAGCTGGTGCCACCAGCTCTTCCCCTTTTGATGGTGAAACAAAGTCCTTTTGTGGAGACTTCACAGGAGGACGTCGTCCTAGACAGGTGGTCACAGGACGTTGAGCATTGTTGGTCTCAGGTGGTTTGTCAAACTGCAACTCTGGGGGAAGTTCCAATGTCCTGTCCTGCCTGTTTAAGCATTGATCCAGATCCCCGGATGGAAGTGGAATTCTATCTTTGATCTGATCCACGTGTCTACTTAGTCTTTTTCCCCTTCCGATGATCACAGTATAAGATACTGGTCCTGAGCAATCCTCAATGGTAGCTGGAATCCATTTAGGATCAAACCCATAGTTCTTGTATAGACATCATTACCAGGTGAGAAACTTCTGAGTTTGGCTCGGTTGTCATGATTACATGTTTGATTCCATTGCTTTTGTTGTATTTTCATTTTCAGGTCTGGTTTGATGAGATCCAAGGTTGACCTTAACCTCCTTGACATCAACATTTTTGCAGGTGACAACTCAGTTGTAGCTTGAGGAGTAATTCTGTAGCTAAGCAAGAATCTTGACACCTTAGTTTCAATGCTGGGCCCTTGCATCTTCCTCATCCCCTCCTTCAAGGTCTGAACCGCACGTTCTGCTAATCCGTTTGAAGATGGGTGAAAAGGGACCGACGTTACATGCTGAATTCCATTTTGTTTCATGAAACTTGTGAATTCAGTGCTTGTCAAACAAGTAGCATTGTCGCTAAACAACATTTGAGGCAATACCATAACACTGAAGCTATGTTGGAACTTCTCAATTGTAGCGTACGATGTGGACGTGTTCATGGGGTAAACATCCCATCCACTTTGAATGAGAATCAATCAGCACAAGGAACATTTTTCCTAGGAGAGGTCCAGCGTAATCCACATGTAGTCGTGTCCATGGTTTTTCTGGCCATTCCCATTGATAGTCCACATGTAGTCGTGTCCATGGTTTTTCTGGCCATTCCCATTGATAGTCCACATGTAGTCGTGTCCATGGTTTTTCTGGCCTTTCCCATGGATGTAATGGTACGGTGGAGGGGGGATGACTTCCTGTTACTTTGACAATCTGCACACCGGCTAACCTCATTTTCCACATCATGGTCCCTCTTTGGCCAGCAGACGTATGACCTCGCTAGGCCTTTCATTCTCGACATACCTGGATGTGACTGATGCAACAAATTCAGTAGCAAACCTCGCCCTTGTGGTGGGATAACTACTCTTGAACCCCACAGAACACATCCATCTCGAACACTCAAGGCCAAACGGAGAGCGTAGTAATGCATGACCTGAGGCTCTGTCACTGTAGGCCATCCTTTCAGGATACATTCATGCACTTGTGATAGCGTCACATCCTTTGAAGTCCATTGCCTGATTTGTGTTGTGTTCACCGGTGCATCATCCAACACATTGATCATCAAAACCTGGTCATTGTCTTCTTCCTGAATGATGATTTCTGGAATGGGCAGCCTACTCAGAGCATCGGCATTCCCATGGTATCTGCCTGGTTTGTCAATTATTCTGTACTCGTAGGCCCTGAGCCACACAGCCCATCTTTGAACTCTTGGAGACACCATTGTGGTACTGGCTGTTGTTCACAGAACAGAGCGATCAGAGGCTTATGGTCGGTCACAATAGTGAATGTTCTCTTGTATAAGTACTTGTGGAATCTATGTATTCCGAATACGACAGCCAGTCCTTCCTTGTCCAGCTGAGAGTACTTTTTCTCCGCTGGTGACAACGTTCTTGACATGAACCCGATAGGTTTCTCTGCACCATTCTCCATCTAGTGTGATAGCACCGCCCCCCACACCATACGATGAGGCGTCACACGATAAGATGAGACCTCTGTCTGCTGAGTAGTGCACGAGCACTTCAGCTGATTGCAGTAACACCTTTGACTTTGCAAAAGCTTCTTCCTGTCTTTCTGACCATTTCCAGGCCACATCCTTCCTTAGCAGTTGATGCAGAAGAGCTAAGAGGGGAGAGAGGTTCGGGAGGAAGCGATTATAATAATTCTAGATAGGCTTTCAGCTCTGTAACGTTTGTCGGAGCTTCCACAACAGCCCTCACTTTAGCTTTGACAGTGTGTAACCCCTTGGCATCCACCTTTTGACCCAGGTACTGCACTTCATCAGCTAACAGTGTACACTTGCTCCTCTTCAGCCGGATACCGACGTCCTCCATCCTCCTCAAAACTTCACCAAAGTTTCTGAGATGTTCTTCCTTTGTGACTCCCGTGACAAGAATGTCGCCGAGGTAAACCGCTACCTTGGGTATCCCCTGCAGAACTCCCACCATGGATCTTTAGAAGATAGCTGGTTCAGAAGACACCCCAAAGGGTAAGCGTTTATAGGTAAACATCCCTCTGTGGGTGTTTATGGTCAGGTACTTCTGTGAAGCTTTATCCATTAGCACTTGCTGATATGCGTGACTCATGTCCAGTTTTGTGAACTGTTGCCCTCCGGTTAACCTTGAAAGCAAATCCTCCACTTTGGGTATGGGGTACTGCTCTAGAGAGGAAACTCTATTTACAGTCAGTTTATAGTCACCGCATAATCTGATTGAACCATCTGGTTTTAGTATGGGAACAACTGGTGCTGCCCACTCAGAGTACTTGACAGGTATAATTATAATTATATCCTCTGCTAAGAGTCTGTCAATTTCCACATCCACTTTAGGCTTCATGGCACATGGAACTGATCTTGGCCTGTATAATCTGGGAGTAGCATCAGCAGCAACATGAATGGTAGCTTGGACCCCTTTAAATGTCCCTAGCTCTTCTTTGAAAACACACTCATGCTTTGAAAGTACCTGCTGTAGTGTCAATGTCTCTGTGGTGACATGTTTGACTTCATCCCAGTTCAATTTTATTTCCTTCAACCACCCTCTCCCTAGTAAGCTGGGTCCAGTACCTTCCACTACTAAGAGAGACAGACTTTTCTGTTGTCCTTGATATTCCACTTGAACATCAGCAACTCCGATCACAGTGATCTTCTCCCCTGTGTACGTTTTGAGTTTAATGGGGGTGTCTCTCAGTTTAGGCACTTCAACGTTTTTCCACTTCAAATAGAATTGGGACCTGTTCATCAGCGTGACACTACAGCCTGTGTCTATTTCAAAACGGTACCTTAACTCCATTTATTCCCATTTCCACAATGAAAAGCTTCACCTTTTTCATATTCGTCCCCTGTACACTGTACATTGAGAATGTTTGCTCTGTGTCCGTGCGTCACTTTCCCTTTCTATCACTTGATTAGAGTGGTAGCTAGTGTCTCAGAGCACTGGGATAATGGTAGTTAGAGCATCTGGAGGTATTCGGTTTTCTGTCCGTTCTCTTTTCTGAAACCCATGCCTTTTTTTTTTAAATTAGGCACACGCTCGCAATGTGGCCTATTATCCCACATGCATAACACTTTTTATGTTTGAATTTACAGTCAAACACCTCCCAAGAGTCTGGCTCAACAATATGCAATACTCTAAATGATGGACATTCGAAAATAGTCAGAGAGAACAGAGAGTATATGAGAGCAGTCGTGGAGTCATTGCGTTACACTGAATACCAGGGACTTTCACAGAGAGGAGACACTGCGTTACACTGCCATACCAGGGACTTTCACAGAGAGGAGACACTGCGTTACACTGCCATACCAGGGACTTTCACAGAGAGGAGTCATTGTGTTACACTGCCATACCAGGGACTTTCACAGAGAGGAGACACTGCGTTACACTGCCATACCAGGGACTTTCACAGAGAGGAGTCATTGCGTTACACTGCCATACCAGGGACTTTCACAGAGAGGAGTCATTGTGTTACACTGCCATACCAGGGACTTTCACAGAGAGGAGTCATTGCATTACACTGCATACCAGGGACTTTCACAGAGAGGAGACATAGTAAACAACATGGCTGTCAACCAGGGAAACTTTCTTGAACCTTTACAAGTCATAGGCAAATTCGACAAAACAGTTGAACAGAAAATGTCAGAAAATACTAGAAATGCCAAGTATGCGCATTATGATATACAGAATGAAATACTAGACATTATGGCAAATATGATTAGGGATCAAGATACTGAACTATTTGCATTGAAGGTGGATGAGACTAAGGACCTCAGTAAAAATGGAACAAGTGTCTCTGGTGGTGCGCTATGTAAAAAAAATGATGTTGTGGAGGAATTAAGTTGTGGATGAATTTCTTCATTTCACTCCAGCTGACGGATTCGATGCCGAGACTCTTTTCACAACGATGAAAGAGACTTTTAGTGAATGTAACATCGTTCACACTGCCTAATCAGTGTTACTACGGTCGTCATGTCCGGCGTTCACAACAGGAGAAATTCAGAGAAGAGATCCCTCAGGATATCTACATTCATTGCCACGTCTCAATCTTGTTTTGGTGGACTGTGTCAGAAACGTGAAGCCAGCGGGGGATTTTTTGTTATTGTGCAAGACATGTCCAAGTTTTTCTCATTTGTCCATGCACATTTCATTAAGAAGCAAAGGGAACTTGAGCCCTCACAGCAGCCCATTGAACTCAAGAAACTGTCTGATACGCGATGGTCCTGCCAGTACTACTCGCTGTGGGCAGTAAAAAAAAAAACAACTCCCAGCCATCACTGCAACTTTAAATGACATTAAGTTGCAACCAAAAAAGCCCCTGGAAAGAACAGGAAAGTACAGGGCGAAACAGTGGAGTTCCTGTCCATGCTTAAACCTTACAAAGACAGGGCGAAACAGTGGAGTTCCTGTCCATGCTTAAACCTCACAAAGACTCCTTCGTGGACGTCAAAAACTTTTACGTATATCTGTCACACTGCCAGTAACCTCCGGGTCATGTGAGTGCAGTTTTTCCTGCATGCGGCGTGTAAAAACCTACGTGCGAAACAGAATGACAAACCCTCGACTCATCAACCTTGCCTGCCTGTCCATACAGAAAGAACCAAGGCCCTGGACTTCCAGAAGATTACTGACTCATTTGCACTGAACCACAACAACAGATGCACTGTGCTTCTATAAAACAACACTTGGTGAGTAACTGAAAAGCCTTTAATTTATTGACAGAGCGCGCCTGTCCGGTGATGGGACCATGATTGAATCACGCGGATCTGGATCTGGATAGAACAAGAAGACTCAGGCATATTGTCGGCCAGTCGGCCTACAAGTATTTTTGCCAAGTTGTGTGAATTTTGGCCCATTCCTCCTGACAGAGCTGGTGTAACTGAGTCAGGTTTGTAGGCCTCCTTGCACACACACGCTTTTTCAGTTCTGCCCAAAATGTTCTATAGGATTGAGGTCACTTGTGATGGCCACTACCTTGACCCTGTTGTCCTTAAGCCATTTTGCCACAACTTTGGAAGTATTCTTGGGGTCATTGTCCATTTGGAAGACCCATTTGCGACCAAGCTTTAAGTTCCTGACTGATGTCTTGAGCTGTTGCTTCAATATATCCACATAATTTCCCTCCCTCATGGTGCCATCTATTTTGTGAAGTGCCCCAGTCCCTCCTGCAGCAAAGCACCCCCACAACATGATGCTGCCACCCCCGTGCTTCACGGTTGGGATGGTGTTCTTCGGCTTGCAAGCTTCCCCATTTTTCCTCCAAACATAACGATGGTCATTATGGCCAAACAGTTAAGTTTTTGTTTCATCAGACCAGAGGACATTTCTCCAAAAAGTACGATCTTTGTCCCCATGTGCAGTAGCAAACTGTAGTCTATATTTTTTATGGCGGTTTTAGAGCAGTAGCTTCTTCCTTGCTGAGCGGCATTTCAGGTTATGTCGATATGGGACTCGTTTTACTGTGGATATAGATATTTTTCTACCTGTTTCCTCCAGCATCTTCACAAGGTTTTATGATGATGTTCTGAGAATAATTAGCACTTTTCTCACCAAAGTACGTTCATCTCTAGGAGACAGAACGTGTCTCCTTCCTGAGCGGTATTACGGCTGCGTGGTCCCAGAAGCTTCTAAAGTCATGACATCATTTTCTGGAATTTTCCAAGCTGTTTAAAGGCACAGTCAATGTAGTGTATGTAAACTTCTGACCCACTGGAATAGTGATACAGTGAATTATAAGTGAAATAATCTGTCTGTAAACAATTGTTGGAAAAGTTACTTGTGTCATGCACAAAGTAGATGTCTTAACCGACTTGCCAAAACTATAGTTTGTTAACAAGACATTTGTGGAGTGGTTGAAAATGTTGTTTTAATGATTCCAACCTAAGTGTATGTAAACTTCCGACTTCAACTGTATATCGTCGGGCCTACAAGTTATTTTTGTTTGCAATAAAAATATAATCACTAAGATTGTGTTGATAGCCCGTTCGTGTTTGCACAGTAAATAGGTATAGGCTAAATGCATTGCACTTCTCATTGTGGCTGCAATTTGGATATTATGGATTTTTAATTTCTGACATTGTGATAGCCATTTCATCCCTTAACATTATTACCAATGCACAGTTGTCTGATTATGCATTTGGATTAAAAGCACTTCTTTTCGTTGTCGCATTTCGGATGTATTGTGTTGTTACTGATGAAAGACTTCATGCAGTGCGTGGGCGCTGTCCGGTGTTGATGTATTGTGTTGCTACTGCTGAAAGACTTCATGCAGTGCGTGGGCGCTGTCCGGTGTTGATGTATTGTGTTGTTATTGCTGAAAGACTGCAGTGCGTGGGCGCTGTCCGGTGTTGATGTCTTGTGGTGTTATTGCTGAAAGACTTCAGTGCGTGGGCGCTGTCCGGTGTTGATGTATTGTGTTGTTATTGCTGAAAGACTGCAGTGCGTGGGTGCTGTCCGGTGTTGATGTCTTGTGTTGTTATTGCTGAAAGACTGCAGTGCGTGGGTGCTGTCCGGTGTTGATGTATTGTGTTGTTATTGCTGAAAGACTGCAGTGCGTGGGCGCTGTCCGGTGTTGATGTCTTGTGGTGTTATTGCTGAAAGACTTCAGTGCGTGGGCGCTGTCCGGTGTTGATGTATTGTGTTGTTATTGCTGAAAGACTGCAGTGCGTGGGCGCTGTCCGGTGTTGATGTCTTGTGGTGTTATTTCTGAAAGACTGCAGTGCGTGGGCGCTGTCCGGTGTTGATGTCTTGTGTTGTTATTGCTGAAAGACTTCATGCAGTGCGTGGGCGCTGTCCGGTGTTGATGTCTTGTGTTGTTATTGCTGAAAGACTGCAGTGCGTGGGCGCTGTCCGGTGTCCGGTGTTGATTGTCTTTGTGTTATTGCTGAAAGACTTCAGTGCGTGGGCCCTGTCGGTGTTGATGTCTTGTGTGTTATTGCTGAAAGACTGCAGTGCGTGGGGCTGTCCGGTGTCCGGTGTTGATTGTATTGTGTTGTTATTGCTGAAAGACTTCAGTGCGTGGCCCTGTCCGGTGTTGATGTATTGTGTTGTTATTGCTGAAAGACTTCAGTGCGTGGGCCCTGTCCGGTGTTGATGTATTGTGTTGTTATTGCTGAAAGACTTCAGTGCGTGGGCCCTGTCCGGTTTTGATGTCTTGTGTTGTTATTGCTGAAAGACTTCAGTGCGTGGGCCCTGTCCGGTGTTGATGTCTTGTGTTGTTATTGCTGAAAGACTTCAGTGCGTGGGCCCTGTCCGGTGTTGATGTCTTGTGTTGTTATTGCTGAAAGACTTCAGTGCGTGGGCCCTGTCCGGTTTTGATGTCTTTCACCTTTGCACGTGAAATTATTGTTTGTTTTTGTCTTGTGGTCACGTGTATTATTAGGCTTATAGCTATTTTTTTTTATATTCCTTGGACAAATTCAACTAAACTACATTTATATCCAATCTGCTGAGTGACATATCTGCTTTTATTGAAAAAAACGAGAACTTCCTTAACTCTGATGTCATGGAAAATCGACTATTTTCTTAGCGCCCCTCCATGTATTGGTCAAGCTCCCCCTTAGCACCGGGAGAGAAACAATCCTGGTGCCGCTCAGTAATAATATAAGACATATAGCAGACGCTTTTATCCAAAGCGACTTACAGTCATGCGTGCGTACATTTGTTTGTATGGGTGGTCCCAGGAATCAAACACACTACCCTTGCATTACAATTACCATGCTTTACCACCTGGGCTACAGTACGAAGGACCACAGTGAAGAAATGTAAACACAAATTTTATTTAGCTAGTGAAAACAGATATGTATCTCAAAAACAGACATCAAATGTGTCAGTTGTCCCCATTACATTTTTTTTGCATATCGGCACATCTGGATAAATCAATCCCTAGACAAAATCCTTGTGGCAATATCCGTATTTCCACTCGTAATTAAAAACCCTCATTGGCTTAATTGACTTTGAGTTGTGTATGTTCATTTGGGCATAATGACCAGAGAGAGCTCTAGGAAGCAGCCGCTAACATAAATGTGGAACTTGTTGTTGTAAGATGCTGTTGATTTGTTCCACCTGTGAATTTCCCGCGGGTCAGGAACTAATGAGACCGCTAGCGCATCAGTATATGGATCTGGCCATGTACCGTCTGTAGGCAATGAAGCTGTCTCTGATTATTTCAAAACTGAATGTACCGCCTGCTCCACTGACAGATGAGAGAGCCGGAGAATCAAGGCATGTGCTGTGATGTTGTGGCCAGGGAGGAACTTCAAGAGGGGGTTCTGGGAAATGTGGCTACTGTGGACGCCGAGAAAAATATCGAACTGAAGACTTGCTCATTGAATAATGTCTAATGATGCTGAAATGAACAATGCAGGACCCAATTGTGTCGTATACAATTACAGCATAGAGTAAACCAACATAGTTAACGACAACAAATGACTTGTTGTTCAGCTGAAATGTTCCGCGAAGACGTCAACGAAACTATTTGAGAAAATCAATTACAAGTAATATCTTCAAACAGTAGCCTACATGAAATAGGCCTAATGATCGCATTAAATGTACAGTATATAATACATGTCGGAACCAGATGAGAGATAAAAGCCTACTTGTGATAAAGCCTATTCACTTTCACAACAAGCCTAGAGAGGAGGAACATACCTGTGCAGAAAACCAGACTGTGGGCAGTATTTTTCATCAAGTCAGACAGCTTTCTCGAGTTGGTAATATTAAAACGATTCCACCGTTGCAGGAATAAGCATTTGTAATGTATTCATAAGTAACACAAAAAAATGCACCAAGGGATATCACAAGCGGCGGGAACCATGGAGAATATTCAGGAGCAAACGGAGTCATTTTCAAATCTTTGTAAGCAAGGTGTCGAGACGTCCCTTACCAGTGTGCTGCATTCTCCTGCCGCAAACCCCCATGTTTCTCTCTCCATCTGTTTAGAAGTTTCTCTATACCTCGTTACAAAATATATCAGTCTTATGAAGAGATACTCTCATGTTGAGGACACGTTCTATGATAAGTGTATTTACATACACGTTTGCTGGACTTATTTATTTTCATTTCATTCAAATGAGAGCCAACATCTACAGATATTTATTAAATGTCATAAATGTCTTTTTGTTACATTCAGATTGAAGTCTTTTTTTTCTTCATTTTGCTCTTGTAAATTGAAGTTAGGTGTTAATGGACGGTGTTCCCATAATTGTCCCCCACGATGAATGTGGACTGTGGATCGGTGTCCATCCTTTCCTACCTTAGTCACACGTGATATCTCAGACAGCACTGGCCCGATTTTGACAACTGGCCCGATTTTGATGAAACTGGCCCGATTTTGTGTTTTGCCATAGAGCTCCATCATTTACAAAATTACACCGATTGGCCCAAGGTGGGAACAATAGTATTTAATAGAAATGTGTGTCAAACCAGAGAGGAAGAGACAAAGACAGAGTGATAACTGGGAATAAAATATCTATTCTCCAGCAGGCTCATGGGAGTTTTACTTACTTAAACATAGGGTACGTTCATAAATACACTCTGGCTATCTTCTCCGATTTCAGAGCACTCTTGTCATATTGCATGTTCGTACGAGTGCCCTCTGGGTGTTCGTAATTTCAGAGCGTTGTCAGATTGTCTGTTTGTAAATTCAGAATATTTTCGTTCTCTGAGAGTTCAGAGTGCACACTGGATGTAGGATTAATCTGAACCTTTGACCACACAACAACAGTCAAGCACCCAAGCTATCTGGCTAACTTGTTAGCTACTTCCAGACACAAAACGATAACAAATTTACCCTAGCAGAGCTGGTTCAACGGTTTTCATGTTATCCAGAGTGTTGGTGACTGTGCCAACGTTTACTGATACCTGCAATATTCAACGGGTGTTGAGCGTTCGTATATTCCTCAGTGATTCTGAGCTCTGGCACATTCAGACGAGAGTTCTCTGAAATCAGAGTAGAGTGAATTTACAAACGCACCCTTTAGTGTGCCAGAATGCAGAATAACTGATGAATTGCCACGGACCCTGGCACACATATATGGAATAGTCTACCGCAGTCAACATCAGTTTGAATCCGACCCACTGCACCTCTCTGGCAACCTGTCCTACTTCTTTCATGTCTCCTTTTCCCTCTCCTTTACCCTCAATAAAATAAATAAAAACCCCTCCAAATATAAATACATATATAAAAACTCTGCTATAGAGATGATAAATAAGTGGGTGAGTTTTCAGTGCTGTGCACTGCAGTGTACTAATCTCTTTGTCCCTGTGACTGTGCCCTCTCCCCTGGAGGTCAGCATCAACGAGAAGACGGGGGAGTGTGATGCCAGCCTACCTACTAACATGGGCCTGGTGGCAGGGATCCTGGTCCAAAATGTCCCCAAGTAAGATCTGAATTGCATTAGTACGGATCTGAGCCCTGGGTAATATTCATTAGGTACCAAATGGAAGAAAACTGACTAAAAAACAGGGAGACACTACCTGAACATTGTTTTTTTGTTGTGAAATGTTTGGCTATGGTTTGCCCTAATTAATACAACTCTGATCGTAGCCCACCGTACACAAATACCCATAACATGGTTTCCTATGAATATATCCTTACAGTGGTTTATGGTCCTCTAACAGGTACCTGTTGGACAACGTCAGCCAATACATGCGCTACAACACTCTAAAGGACTTATTCCCCACTATGGTCATGAAGGCCATCTTCATATGTGATGACTGCCACAGCAGGGAACAGCAGGATGACTAGAAGGTAACCAAGGCTCTTTCCTTTCAATCTCTGTCTCTGCCGGTGTCTTTCTCTCTCTCTCTCTCTCTGTCTCTCTGTCTCTCTGTCTGTCTGTCTGTCTCTCTCTCTCTCTGTCTCTCTGTCTCTCTGTCTCTCTCTCTCTCTGTCTCTCTGTCTCTCTCTCTCTCTCTCTGTCTCTCTGTCTCTCTGTCTGTCTGTCTCTGTCTGTCTGTCTCTCTGTCTGTCTGTCTGTCTGTCTGTCTGTCTGTCTGTCTGTCTGTCTGTCTGTCTGTCTGTCTCTCTCTCTCTCTCTCTGTCTCACTCTCTCTCTGTCTGTCTGTCTGTCTCTCTCTCTCTCTGTCTCTCTCTCTCTCTGTCTGTCTGTCTGTCTCTCTCTCTCTCTGTCTCTCTGTCTGTCTGTCTGTCTCTCTCTCTCTGTCTCTCTCTGTCTGTCTGTCTCTCTCTCTCTCTCTGTCTGTCTGTCTGTCTGTCTGTCTCTCTCTCTCTCTCTGTCTGTCTGTCTGTCTGTCTCTCTCTCTCTGTCTCTCTCTCTGTCTCTCTGTCTGTCTGTCTGTCTGTCTGTCTGTCTGTCTGTCTGTCTGTCTGTCTGTCTGTCTGTCTGTCTGTCTGTCTGTCTGTCTGTCTGTCTGTCTCTCTCTCTCTCTGTCTCTCTCTCTGTCTGTCTCTGTCTGTCTGTCTCTCTCTATCTCTCTATCTCACCCATCATGACCTAGGGGTATGTGAGGGGGTGTATATGACTAAGTACAGCTGTAATTGATGGTGTTGCTTTGTGGGCCACAGAAAAGAAATGAGAGAGATGTTATGGAGGTGGTTCACGAGGGAAATGATTGGGGTGAGCTAGTGCTTTGATATTGTCTCAATGTACTTACCATAGTAAGTGAGCCTGTCTAGGTACCATTACTGACCTATGCTCTGTCAGGTATTGAGCTTGTGTCCGAGGTGACTGATGAGAAGCTCCAGGCATCCTCCGGCCCAATCCTTGACCTCCCAGTGGGCATCCCTGTGGCCTACGTCTTCCCTGAGAAGGTCAGTACCAAACAACGCCTTTAAGAATACTGTAGTATCTGTATGGTGAGCATTAGCCTCATCCCTAGAATGTGAAGGCCTGGGGAAGTTCCATTGCAGAAATCACTTAAGGAGGGGTTCGGAACCTGGTGTAAATCAGTGACGCCTCGCAACGAGTCAAACCAATCAAATGCTTTGCTTGGGTGGAGCTCCAAAGGTGCTCACTAGATTGGTGCCATAGGAGCAACAGTGAGGACTAAACAACACAAAAAGCACTGGTAACAAAACATTTTAGAACGTTTGTAAAACGGTAGTATTGAAAGTGTCACTGTCCAAGGTGAAATTGAATGTGTCAATGTCTGTCACCTTGATTACTCAAATCTCTTTCAACCTGTACACCTACATTGTAAACTTTAATTCGTAGATTAGGTTGTAGCAACCTCATGATGGGTTTAGGGGAAATTATAGCATCATATAGTAGCCAAAACCTATAAATGTTATAGTGAGCTGGGCGAATGCAATATGAATGACAGTCATCCAATATGCTGTAATGGAAACAAGGCCATGCTCATAAATAAAATAAAAATGTCCTCCATCTTAAAAATGGCCGCCACTGTGTTAACTGTATAATGAATTGTGCTTGTGTATCTGTACCTGTTGACCGAGAGGAAATATTGGTGTAACCCTCAGAATTGAATAAAGCCCCCTATCACTGCAGTTATGGATGCAGCCTCTGACCAATTGTAAAGAATGCATATTTAAACTTGATTCTTAAATGAATTTTCCCCTTTTACTTCTAAAAACATTTTGAATGAACGTTGAATGAGGACCAACATTTCTCTGCATGACAAACCTGCCTTTTACTGTACCTGCTTCCTGTCTAGCTCTGGTCCAGGGCCTTGAAGGATCAATATGCATGTAACACCCTGGACCAGAGCTACTCCGTGTCATACTCTCAGCTGTTTAAACTGATATAACTAACTGTAACAGAAAATTTACCCCGAAACACTGTTTCAATAAAGCATTTATTAGCCAGAATACAGAATATTTGATTATTGTTTATGGTTTTTCCTTGACTGATTGGTGAATATTAGGGTTAACTTTTCAACTTGGGTATTCGAACCAATTGACCGTTCGGTTACTGGCGCAAAGCTCTAACCGCTATGATACCTACAGCCCTTTGTTTGACACATAGAGAAATGGCAGATTTCTGATAGTTTGTGTCCCTCTTGGCTTCATGTACATTCAAGCAGACAATGAAGGCTCAACCAGGATCGTATTAATGCACCTCGTAGCAAATTGTTTGTGCACGAAAATAAGAGTTTCATATTGGACAATTACAGGTAGTACCTACCTGTTTCTCTCAGTGTTCTTCAGTTTTGTGTTTAGTGAATATACACACCTTTGAAAACGTGGCGAGAAATGAAACACTCTCTCTCTTGTGGTGAAAAACTGACCGTTTGAACCTCATTCTTTTACTTGCATACTATGAGGTAAATTAATTTAAAACACCTGCTCAATTATTTCAAAATAAATGTTGAGACGCACAATGGAATCAGATTGAGAGTCCATCTTTTCATTTTTTTTAACCTTTATTTAAGTCAGTTAAGAACAAATTGAAATCAGGCACATGTCAATGTTTACATGAATACAAATAAAACATGCATTCATATCTATTCCTCCTATTACTACATGGAGACTGATAACATCATTGACACAGCAAAAGTACCAAAACAGAGGTAACGAATACTATCGAAACAGCTCCCATTCATTGTATTATATGAGCACACATACAATATTTATGGGAGCATGTGAATTCTGTTTGAGATGCTAATTCATCGACAGCTATACGCTTCTGTAAAATAGTAACAGAGAGCCACGGTAATTTGGAAACATTTTGTGAAAATGGAATAAAAACAATCTTCATAACCTGGTGTTGATGTCATTTCACATTCTTTCATAATTTTTTAAAAAATGTTTACATTTTATTTTTACTAGGCAAGTCAGTTAAGAACAAATTCTTATTTTCAATAACGGCCTAGGAACAGTGGGTTAACTGGTCTAGGAACAGTGGGTTAACTGCCTGTTCAGGGGCAGAACAACAGATTTGTAGCCTAGTGACCTTGTCAGCTTGGGGATTAGAACTTGCAACCTTTCGGTTACTAGTCCAATGCTCTAACCACTAGGCTACCCTGCCTCCCCGATAATAATAATAAATAAGAATTTGATTAATAATGTGAATACAAAAAATGTAAACGCTAATCAATACAGTAATTGACCAGACATGATTAAAGATACTTCCTATTTCCAGAAAGGCAGTTAGCTACAGTACGCTTGACAGGCGACACCACTACATTGTTGCATCTCAAAGCAGCATAGGGAATGCAGATTTGTGAAGCATGGGTGTCCCTCAATTGTAATTCCTTTATTCCTCATGTCCTCTCTCCTTCCCCCCCCCCCTTCTCATAAATGCATTCTAGAAGATCCAAGGTAACTTCCCTCGAACCTTCTCCACCATTGCATTTCTAGAAGGAGACAAGGAAATGGACACACCGGATCAAGGAATGACAAAATCGGACCCACCTGTGTTCTTGGGAGTGGCGGTAGAGGGAGGTGTCACCTGGGGACGTGTGGGAGAGGGAAAGGCCCTCACAAGCTAAACGTGTCCCCACTGGATGAGTGTCGAGACGGGACCTTCCCACACACCAGAGAGGGTGCCTCCTCTAATCCCCATGGCTCGCTTCTAGAGCTGCTTTCTCAAAGTACCCCTCCTCTTAGCTGGGGGAAAGAGAGCATGGTGGAGAGAGAAGAGAGAAAACAAGGTACCTTTTTAAAGAGATATGGGGATGTTGACAGTGATGATGATCATTGTACTGTTTGTACAGTACCAGTTCAAAAATTTTGGACGCACCTACTCATTCAAGTTGTTTTTTTGTTTTTTTATTACTATTTTCTACATTGTAGAATAATAGTGAAGACATCAAAACTATGAAATAACACAATATGAAATCATGTAAGTAACCAAAAAAGTGTTAAACAAATCAAAATATATTTTATATTTGAGATTCTTCAAATAGCCACCCTTTGCCATGATGACAGCTTTGCACCCTCTTGGCATTCTCTCAACCAGCTTTACCTGGAATGCTTTTTGTATAGTCTTGAAGGAGTTCCCACTTATGCTGAGCACACGGTGGCTGCTTTTCCTTCACTCTGCGGTCCAACTCATTGCAAACCATCTCAATTGGGTTGAGGTTGTGTGATTGTGGAGGCCAGGTCATCTGTTGCAGCATTCCATCAATCTCCTTGGTCAAATAGCCCTTACACAGCTTGGAGGTGTGTTTTGGGTCATTGTCCTGTTGAAAAACAAATGAGAGTCCCACTAAGCCCAAACCAGATAGGATGGCGTTTCGTTGCAGAATGCTGTGGTAGCCATGCTGGTTAAGTGTGACTTGAATTCTAAATAAATCACTGACAGTGCCACTAGCAAAGCACCACCACACCATCACACTCCCTCCTCTATGCTTCACTGTGGGAACCACACATGCAGAGATCATCCGTTCACCTGTCTAATTTCCATTGCTCGTGTTTCATGGCCCAAGAAGGTCTCTTCTTCTTATTGGTGTCCTTTAGTACTGGTTTCTTTGCAGCAATTCGACCATGAAGGGTTGATTCATGCAGTCCCCTCTGAACAGTTGATGTTGAGATGTGTCTGTTACTTGAACTCTGTGAAGCATTTATTTGGGCTGCAATCTGAGGTGCAGTTAACTCTAATGAACTAATCCTCTGCAGCAGAGGTAACTCTGGGTCTTCCTTTCCTGTGGCGGTCCTCATGAGAGCCAGTTTCATCATAGTGCTTGATGGTTTTTGCGACTGCACTTGAAGAAACTTCCAAAGTTCTTGACATTTTCTAAATTGACTGACCTTCATGTCTTAAAGTAATGATGGACAGTCATTTCTCTTTGCTTATTTGAGCAGTTCTTGCCATAATACGGAATTGGTCTTTTACCAAATAGGGCTATCTTCTGTATACCACCCTTACCTTGTCACAACACAACTGATTGGCTCAAACACATTAAGAAGGAAAGAAATTCCACAAATTAACTTTTAACAAGGCACACCTGTGAATTAAAATGCATTGCAGGTGACTACCTCATGAAGCTGGTTGAGAGAACGCCAAGAGTATGCAAAGCTGTCATCAAGGCAAAGGGTATATACATACTTTGAAGAATGTGGAATATAAAATATATTTTGATTTGTTTAACACTTTTTTGGTTACTACATGATTCCGTATTGTGTTATGTCATAGTTTTGATGTCTTCACTGTTATTCTACAATGTTAAAATAAAGAAAAACCAGTGATTGAGTAGGTGTCCAAACTTTTGACTGGTACTGTATATTACTGTGTGTGTGTGTGTGTGTGTGTGTGAAACTGCTCAAGTTGCACAAAATGGAATATAAGTTGCGGATAAAGTTCGGAATGACACAACATCTAAAGACCCGCATCACTAGACTGAGAGCTTTACCATTTCTAAAAGCAAATATTTCGGTTTTTGTTTGGAGCCTTTGTTCATGGTTTTTCGGCTCCTCCATACTACACAACAAGGATGAGGAAGTGCTTCTTCTGTCAGACAGTCCAAAAACGACAGGGAAAAGGTGAGGGGGGGGGGTGCATAGAGGCGAGAAGGAATACAACGAAAGTGAACTGTGGGCACCTACTTTGTAAACTTTCATTCATATGCTAGGTTGTATGAACCTCATGATGGGTATGAGGGTATCACGTTGTAGCCTAAACCTATCCATGTGACGTTGAATTGGGTGATTGGAATATTGATGACGGTTATCCAACATGCTGCAATAGCAATAAAGCCATGTTCATTCAAAGTAAAATCGTTCTCCCTCATCCTAAACGGCACTGACCGCCACTGGTGAACAATCATTTTAAACACTTTATCTGTGCCCCGTTTGAGCTTGCATGGCTTAATAAACCAATACAAAAGTCCCCAAATTGCAAACTCTGCACATCCTGGCACTCCAAGCAGACTCAAGCATTGCAGGTATGCAATGAAGTGTGAGCAGTGTTTGTCCTCTCACCAGTTGGCAGAAGAGTACAGCCAGGTTGACCACTAGCTGTGGCCACTTCGGGGTGTTTGGGTGAAAAAAACTATTCTCCCTGATGTCCAGAGCTAGCTCATATAGAGAAACTGACTTCTCCAGCTTCCCCTGGACAACACACACACATCACACATTTCCTCGGGCAGCTCCCCCTGGACAACACACACATCTCCTCTGTCAGCTTCAACAAATCAGGATTACACACAAGCTACAAGCTAATAGAATGTCAGGTCTCTAGGCTAACTGTCAAAGAGCAATTCACATAAAGTTACCATGACATGGGACGGTTGCACAGACTCCTAAATCTGGAATGGATTTAAATACATTTTAATGTATCCTCTGTTTAGACAAGGATTTTACCAAATTATTTATTCCATTGGCTTTATTTCTTGTGTTTCACTTATCATGGGCTGGTGCATAGTGTGGTGTTCTCTGTTTGATTTATCATGGGTTGGTGCATAGTGTGGTGTTCTCTGTTTGATTTATCATGGGTTGGTGCATAGTGTGGTGTTCTCTGTTTGATTTATCATGGGTTGGTGCATAGTGTGGTGTTCTCTGTTTGATTTATCATGGGTTGGTGCATAGTGTGGTGTTCTCTGTTTGATTTATCATGGGCTGGTGCATAGTGTGGTGTTCTCTGTTTGATTTATCATGGGTTGGTGCATAGTGTGGTGTTCTCTGTTTGATTTATCATGGGCTGGTGCATAGTGTGGTATTCACTGTGTTTGATTTATCATGGGCTGGTGCATAGTGTGGTATTCACTGTGTTTGATTTATCATGGGCTGGTGCATAGTGTGGTATTCACTGTGTTTGATTTATCATGGGCTGGTGCATAGTGTGGTATTCACTGTGTTTGATTTATCATGGGCTGGTGCATAGTGTGGTGTTCTCTGTTTGATTTATCATGGGCTGGTGCATAGTGTGGTATTCACTGTGTTTGATTTATCATGGGCTGGTGCATAGTGTGGTATTCACTGTGTTTGATTTATCATGGGCTGGTGCATAGTGTGGTATTCACTGTGTTTGATTTATCATGGGCTGGTGCATAGTGTGGTGGTCACTGTGTTTGATTTATCATGGGCTGGTGCATAGTTTGGTATTCACTGTGTTTGAGTTATCATGGGCTGGTGCATAGTGTGGTGTTCTCTGTTTGATTTATCATGGGCTGGTGCAGTGTGGTGTTCACTGTGTTTGATTTATCATGGGCTGGTGCATAGTGTGGTATTCACTGTGTTTGATTTATCATGGGCTGGTGCAGTGTGGTGTTCACTGTGTTTGATTTATCATGGGCTGGTGCATAGTGTGGTATTCACTGTGTTTGATTTATCATGGGCTGGTGCAGTGTGGTGTTCACTGTGTTTGATTTATCATGGGCTGGTGCATAGTGTGGTATTCACTGTGTTTGATTTATCATGGGCTGGTGCATAGTGTGGTATTCACTGTGTTTGATTTATCATGGGCTGGTGCATAGTGTGGTATTCACTGTGTTTGATTTATCATGGGCTGGTGCAGTGTGGTGTCCACTGTGTTTGATTTATCATGGGCTGGTGCATAGTGTGGTGTTCTCTGTTTGAGGTATCATGGGCTGGTGCATAGTGTGGTATTCACTGTGTTTGATTTATCATGGGCTGGTGCATAGTGTGGTATTCACTGTGTTTGATTTATCATGGGCTGGTGCATAGTGTGGTATTCACTGTGTTTGATTTATCATGGGCTGGTGCAGTGTGGTGTTCACTGTGTTTGATTTATCATGGGCTGGTGCATAGTGTGGTGTTCTCAGTTTGAGGTATCATGGGCTGGTGCATAGTGTGGTGTTCTCTGTTTGAGTTATCATGGGCTGGTGCATAGTGTGGTGTTCTCTGTTTGAGTTATCATGGGCTGGTGCATAGTGTGGTGTTCTCTGTTTGATTTATCATGGGCTGGTGCATAGTGTGTTTGTTGGGCCTGTTTGTGTGTGTAAAATCAATAACAATGTTAAAAGAGTGGTTCACTTTTTCTGAACCAATTGTCTAGTTTTGAGAAACCTACCACTCGCGACACGTGTTCTCATTGCAACACCCAAAATACGTCCTTTAAGAAATCGGCAAAGCTCTCGGGAATAGTGATGCAGGTCTTTAAATGTTAGGGCTCCCAAGTGGCACAGCGGTCTAAGGCACTGCATCACCAATGCTAAAGGCATCACTAAAGACCATGGTTCTATCCTGGGCTGTATCACATCCGGCTGTGATCGGGAGTCCCATAGGGCGGTGTACAATTGGCCCAGAATTGTCCGTGTTTGGGGAGGGTTTGGCTGGGATAGGCTGTCATTGTAAATAAGAATTTGTTCTTATTTGACTTGCCTAGTTAAATAATAAATGTACACATGACATTGAGCAGAAACAGTCCTGGTGGGGGAGAAGTTCTGCACAGTGTTGTAGCCCAGGTAATGACTGACAGTGTCTAACTTCAACAGGTACCTGTTAGAGGACCATAAACCACTTTAAGGATATATTCATAGGGAACCATGTTATGGGTATTTATGAATGGTGGGCTACGATCAGAGTCGTACTCATTTAGTCAGTTTTCTTCCGTTTGGTACCTAATGAATATTACCCAGGGCTCAGATCCGTACTAATGTCATTCAAATCTTACTTGGGGACATTTTGGACCAGGATCCCTGCCACCAGGCCCATGTTAGTAGGTAGGCTGGCATCACACTCCCCCGTCTTCTCATTGATGCTGACCTCCAGGGGAGAGGGCACAGTCACAGGGACAAAGAGATTAGTACACTGCAGTGCACAGCACTGAAAACTCACCCACTTCTTTATCATCTCTATAGCAGAGTTTTTATATATGTATTTATATTTGGAGGGGTTTTTATTTATTTTATTGAGGGTAAAGGAGAGGGAAAAGGAGACGTGAAAGAAGTAGGACAGGTTGCCAGAGAAGTGCAGTGGGTCGGATTCTAACATATATATTCTATGTATTCTTGCTGCTTTTTCCTGCAGAATTTTGTTCTTCCTCTTCTTCCCTAATTTTGTCCCCTAAATGCCTACTCACAACCAATCATAATCTTTTCTGCTCTAAGAACATGTTTGAGTAAGTAAAACTCCCGTCAGCCTAGCATGTGGCATTTATTATTTATATATTATTTTGCTCACCAAGAGAGGAGTTTTTATATGGAGGTCAATGAGAGTGTCGAAAATGGTAAACAAAAAATGTAATGGCATATTTGCTAAGTGTGATTTATTTGAACGAATAGGAGTTTCTTAGTGCTCAGGGTGTTACGAGTGTTCCGATAAGTAGGAAACGTGACATCCCGGCAACTTTGAGAAAAAACACATAAACATCGGAGTTGTGCCTGTTGTTCACACGCGTACCTGCCCTCTCATTAGCTAGAATGTTCCCACCTGATCTTGCCTCCTCCCGACTGCTTTCTAGTCTGAGTACCAGACTCTTTAGTTAACATTCCATGCCTTGCCACTCCTTGTCATTGCCAAAGAGACTGGCGTTTCGGGAATCTCAACATTCAATATGCGCTTGTATTTACGGCGGAGTTGCTCATTGGTTGATGGAAATAACGTTAATATTTCCACGACAACATGTGGAGCCTTGAAAATAGAATTTGAATTTATAACAAAGTCGAAAACAAAAGTGTTGGAAAGTAATTTGTATTCTGAGGCTAAGATGTTGTGTGGTTGGAATTGCAGTATGCATTTCCTTTGACAATTTAGACATGAGCTAACAAATTTTGACAGACTGGTTTCATCTGGACAAAACAAAAATACCACAGTGTTCTGTGGAGAAAAAAAGTTCCAATATTTGCATAAGTTTTGTGATTTGAGGATAGCTGTGAGGGTGATCGAATCAGGATCAAATCCTCTGTTCTCCTCAAGCTCATTAATGATAGAATGTTCGTGTTTGAATATGGCAGAAAGGCCATTCACTTTGGTACATGACATGGAGTACAAGGAGTGGATTAGGTAAAGAGACCGGTACCCAGGCTAACTGCCTTCCATTTTTGAAGACATTTCTTTTCACTGTTAGAGCGGCCTCAGAGCTGCATCATTAGTGGGGGTTGACGTTTACTGTTGACTTGTTTGATTTGAGTTAGATGGAAGTCAAAATTTACTGGAGAAAATTAAGGGGCTCCACATAAAAGACCCACTTAGTTTTAATTGCTTCCCAAGGCTTTGTGATCTTTTCTAGTTCCTTCTCGGAGCAATACCTTACCTGTAGTGAAGGATTTCGTTGTTTCACAGCCACAACCTTGGAGCTGCACTTTAAAATACAGATTCATGGTAATAGCACTGAGATGGCAGTGGTGGCATGGAACAAAACCTCTTGCAGTATTTGTTAAGCTGAAAGTATTAATTTATTTCTGCGAAACTGTTATCCCCGACTTCAAAACTGTCACATGGATTAAGGGTCAGGAATACACAAGTTGCAAAACAAACCCTTTTACAAACCCTTTACAAACCCTTTACAAACCCTTTGCTGTTGGGCGAATAACTCATGATTTAAAAAGGTAATTTTTTTCTCATCTTTTTCATTCGTCAATGCTAATACTAGCCGTAGGTGGCTGTTTCTATGTAAACAAACCCAAATCATAAGTTGTTGACTCTCTGGGCCAATCAACCACTTTCAAGGTAACTGAAGATGGACGTGATTTTGGTTAAACTTAGAAGTTTGGTTTGGTGCACTGTATATAGACTTCTGTAGTATTGAGTTTGATAGCGATTTTGTCAATATACAGTACATACAATTTAATTTGAATGATTATATTTGATTGATTGATTGATTCACTATCCATGTGTACTCATAGCCAATCAAAGCAATGACATTACTACCACTGATCTACTATAGTGCCCAATGAAAAGGCACGGCAATGCATTGCAGTATCTATCCCTCTGCTGCTAACCTTGGTGCTGAGAAGGCTCTTCTACTGAAGCGGGTTCATGATTCCCAGGTCGTGACTAGCCCAGTGCCCTGTGTTGGGGTGACCCCCATCAATGGCAAAGCTGGTCCAGTGCCCTGTGTTGGGGTGACCCCTATCAATGGCAAAGCTGGCCCAGTGCTGTGAGTTGGGGTGACTCCCATTGATGGCAAAGCTAGTCCTGTGCCCTGTGCTGGGGTGACCCCCATTGGTGGCTAGGCTAGCCCAGGGATGTGGTGTATCAACAGCTTCCTCCTAGAACCCATTGGCAGCCTCTCATATAGCTCTCTGTCAGTGTGAGTTAATGTTCTGCCAGATAAACCATAGCAGCACGGGTACCCTAAGACCTTCCCCCCAGATCAACCTCACTGAACTCCCTAGGACCCTCCCCCCGGGCCGGCCTCACTGAACTCCCTAGGACCCTCCCCCCAGGCCAGCCTCACTGAACTCCCTAGGACCCTCCCCCGGGCGGCCTCACTGAACTCCCTAGGACCCTCCCCGGGCCGGCCCCACTGAACCCTCTAGGTCGGTCGCTCCACCTGGGCCGGCCCCACTGAACCCTCTAGGTTGCTCCACCTGGGCCGGCCCCACTGAACCCTCTGGGTCGCTCCACCTGGGCCGACCCCACTGAACTCCCTAGGACCCTCCCCCGGGCGGCCTCACTGAACTCCCTAGGACCCCCCGGGCCGACCCCACTGAACCCTCTAGGTCGCTCCACCTGGGCCGACCCCACTGAACCCTCCAGGTCGCTCCACCTGGGCCGACCCCACTGAACTCTCTAGGACCCTCCCCGGGGCTGCCTCACTGAACTCCCTAGGACCCCCCCGGGCCGGCCCCACTGAACCCTCTAGGTCGCTCCACCTGGGCCGACCCCACTGAACCCTCTAGGTCGCTCCACCCGACCCAGCCTCACTGACATCTCTAGGTCGCTCCTGCCAGGCCGGCCCCACTGAACTCTCTAGGTCGCTCCTCCCAGGCCGGCCCCACTGAACTCTCTACTGAAGGTCTCTCCACCCAGGCCGGCCCCACTGAACTCTCTACTGAAGGTCGCTCCACCCAGGCCAGCCCCACTGGACTCTCTACTGTAGGTCGCTCGACCAAGGCCGGCCCCACTGAACTCCGCACTCACACAAGAAAAGGTTGTCATGTCAATCCTGCCTTTAATGATTATGGCCATTCCTTCAGTTCATACAATATACAATACTATAATGGATTGTTTACTCTGTTACCATCTGGCAAGCAGTACCGGAGCTTTGGGTCTAGGAACAACAGGCTCTGAGACAGCTTCTACCACCAGGCAATCAGACTGCTGAACATCTAACCCTAGCTGTCTCCTTGCACAGACCAGTACCTTAGAGACTATTTACACTGACTGTATTTACACTGACTCAAATATTCCAATAACATGTCGTAATACCGAGCCCACAATAACAGGCCGGACATACATAACACAATCACGCACAAAAACCAGGGGGAAAACAGAGGGTTAAATAGGATAGGGAAGTCGTGACAACAAGCAACATTCTAATATAATATCAAGCAACATTCTAATATAAAATCAAGCAACATTCTAATATAATATCAAGCAACATTCTAATATAATATCAAGCAACATTTGAATATAATATCGAGCAACATTCAAATATACTATCAAGCAACATTCAAATATACTATCAAGCAACATTCTAATATAATATCAAGCAAAATTCTAATATAATATCAAGCAACATTTGAATATAATATCGAGCAACATTCAAATATACTATCAAGCAACATTCTAATCTAATATCAAGCAACATTTGAATATAAATCAAGCAACATTAGAATATAGTATCAAGCAACATTCTAATCTACTATCAAGAAACATTCTAATATAATATCAAGCAACATTAGAATATAGTATCAAGCAACATTCTAATCTACTATCAAGAAACATTCTAATATAATATCAAGCAACATTAGAATATAACATCAAGCAACATTCTTTTATAATATCAAGCAACATTCTATTCTAAAGTCAAGCAGCATTCTATTCTAATATCAAGCAAAGTTGTTGAATGGAAAAAAATGAATTTAACATGCTTTTATGTATATTCACCCACCCAATAAGACACTTATTAGCAGAGAAATTATTTTAAAATAATTTGTAATTAAACCGTCTTCCATCTGTTTAATCAAAATCTAAAACATGTCTGGAAGGCTGTATCCGGTCACACCGCCCACCCAGATTTGAGCGAGTGCACCGAGCGTGAACCTCAAAACACATCACTCTCGATTTTCATTTTTAATCAAATGCTATTGATTCGCTTAAGGGTTGAATTGATTGATGTGACACCCAAACCTGAGATATTCAGAGTGTGAGGGCAAGCGCAGGCTTTATTGAGCAGAAGGAATTGTCTTTTATTCTGCTGAGAGCAAAGCAAGTTAATCCTTTATAACCTATACAGTGGATCAGGGCAATTGATAGGCAGCACGACTTATTCCCGTCTACTGAATAAAGCCTTTTCATATAATGATCGTGGCAAGGTTATTCACCTCCCTGGTTATTCTCCAGTTTTCAGCTTCTTCCTGACCTGACTCGGCCCTAGATTAACTAGATATTTATTAGATTGTTGATGTATAAAGTTGTTATTTATATGTGTTTAATTTTGAAGCAACTTTAATTAATAACCCACAGTGAAACCCTCCCTCAAGTATTATTGTAAAAATGAAACATACTATGACAAGTATAATTCACCATGATTATTGTAAAGAGAAGTGCGGTGCTATCGTTCCCTCCGGGCTGGCCCCTACTCTGATAGGTTGAAAACACCCAGGGCTCTCTTTTCGGCTGGCGTTAAGCAAACACAATTCTTGTTTGCAATTTGGACCTTGTTAAATTAGTGGATTCGGCTACTGTATCCACATCCGTTGCTAACAGGTGTATAAAATCGAGCACACCGCCATGCAATCTCCATAGACAAACACTTGCAGGATAACGGTCTGTACTGAAGAGCTCAATTGACTTTCAACGTGGCACCGTCATAGGATGCCACCTTAACAAACTAGTAATTTTGTCAAATTTCTGCCCCCACTATATATTGTAGCCTATGCTATTTAATAAACTGTATCAAGCCCACAATAGACCAGGAAGAGAATAGTATGTGCCCCCAGGCCAATTGGAGTTAATGACAGCGCAAAGACCATCAATAATCCACAGAATGTGAGACTACGGCATGCAGTATTTAGGGCTATTGAGTGGCGCAGCAGTCTAAGACACTGCATCTCTGTGCAAAAGACGTCACTACAGTCCCTGGTTCAAATGCAGGCTTGATTGGGAGAGTCCCTGGTTCAAATCCGGCCATGATTGGGAGTCCCATAGGGCGGTGCACAATGGCCCAGCATCGTCCAGGTTTGGCTGTGGGAGGCCGTCATTGTAAATAAGAACTTGTTCTTAACTGACTTGCCTAGTAAAAAAGAAATAAAAATGAAGCCATGAAATGCATTGATTGGCCAGTGAGTGGCCAAGCTCTTGTCATAGCTATTAATCAAAACCCAGCCTTTTAGTGCACTGCCAGCTATTTGTGCCCCTAATTCCTTCAGTGAAAAAGGAAGCACAAAGTTGTGTTAAAATAGAGCCCACTATGTCAGAGTAGTGTTTTCAAGTTTCAAGAGATGATTAATAAGCACCCTCTAAAATACTCCAATGAGAGTATCAGAAAAATATCTATGTTCCAGAACCTGAGATGAGATGACAGGAGGACAGAGACAAGGCACGACAAGTTCAGGAGTCAGTTGTCCTCTCATAGCAAATCCCTGACATAATGTTTTAACAAAAGGCCCCGAGTCTTGAGTGGATGGACAGTGGGATTGGCACATTCAAAGGGAAAGAGTAGTATCACAGCCAGACTTCAGCAGGAGGAGAAAACAAACGTGTGACTGAGAGAATCCAAGGAGTGTGTGTACTGAGGCAGAAGTCAAACAGACAGACAGAGAGACAGAACCTGTCATTTTACCCCATACAGTCTCCAGTTGAAGTGTAATGACATGGAGGTCCTCTAGTAAAATGTCCACTTTTCCTTTCCTTCTGATAAAACAATCCACAAGACAAATGGAACCACCTTGTCTCATACATTTATGATAAAACAATCTAAAAGACAAATGGAACCACCTTGTCTCATTCCTTCATGATAAAACAATCCAGAAGATGAATGGAACCACCTTGTCTCATACATTTTATGGTATAAACCAAGCATGTCAAACAATAATAGCTAACACTTTACAGTTCAAATGGGTGAGAGGTACAATTTAGAAAAAATTCTGGCTTTGCCGGCATCCACGGTACACTCGTAGGTGCTATCTTGAACCTAAAAGGGTTCTTCGGTTGATAACCATTTGAAGAACACTTTTTTGGGTTCCAGGTAGAACCCCTTCGGGTTCCTTGTTAAAACCCTTTCCACAGAGGGTTCTACATGGAACCCAAAAGGATTCTACCCAGAACAGAAAATGGTTCTACCCGGAACCAAAAAAGGGTTATCCAATGGGGGCAGCCGAAGAAGCCCTTTGGAAGCCTTTTTTCTAAGAGTTTGGGTGGCTATGGGAGGGAGCGTTTCTAAATCCACGGGATGGGTCTGCTATGTGTTCTCCCATGCTTAGCCTTCACCATCTATTGTAGCCCTTTCCTGCAGGAAATGACTAAAAGTGCCCTCTTTGGGTAGAATGTTATTCATATTTGACGTAACTTCATTTTTAAAATAGATTATAAAAATAAAATAAAAGAGGAAAATCCGGTGTTTCTATATAAAATGTTGTTTTTTTCTTGTTTTTTTCCCCCCTTCATATTTCAGTCTTCTGTCATGTATATAAAATATAGTATTGGGATGGAAACTCACAATTTAATACATTTCTTTATATCTGACATGGTATAGATGTCTTCTCTTGTTTAAACCCATATCCATGTCTGTGAGGTGTATACTTTGGTTTCAAAGTGGATTTGTTTAAGGCTATGAATAATCACTCTGTTTGACCCTGATTTAGCCCACTGCAGTAAAAGGTAATCAACACTTCACCGCCGGAGAGATTTACAACGTCTTTCATCAGTAAATGGTGAATACTTCTTCTCTACCCTCCCTCCTGGAAATTTACCTCACTTTACCTTATCTTTATAGTAACGGCCAAGTCGGGCAAGTCTCACGCTTATAAAAAAATATTTAAAAAATCTGAGGATTGTGATCTGTTAGAGAATGTCAATAAGGAAAAGACCTTTACCGCTTCAGCACAGCCTTTGCTAATATTCCTTAGACATTTGAAAGTATTCGAAGGGTTTCGGCTTACATTTATTGCATTACACATTGATTTGGAAGAATAACTTGAGCTCCTTGACCTTACTGTGCAAACAGCCAGATGACATTGGCGACACTATTCTAATAAATCTCTGCAGTGTAAAAGTAGTAGACAGTGAAGAAAAGGTGCCAGGTACATGGGAACAATTCTCTTGTCTTTACACAATGAGATTTGTTACAGTCATCCAGAGGTTTTGTTGGAAATACAAACACATTTGACATGCACTGATAGCTCTGTTTACATATCAATCTTAATGTTAATTTACTATAACATGAATGAAAATGACATGTATATGGATGTTGCCCTAAAAAATTATTGGTAAATGTTGAATTAATATGGAAATTACGAAAAGTAACTCCACTACATGTAACTGTTATTCTATAAGTTTAGAGATTTGGTTTGCTGTTACTACAAGTTCAACTAAAGAGTTGGGGATCATCTGAATTAGGATTAGTTTACTTGTGGAAAACATCAGCCATAGATAGGTGATCAATCGTCTTCAGCTACCTGGGGGAAATGTCTCCCACACCCTCAGTGGTTACATGACAACTCTATCCTCCGTACTCTGTACAGGTGTGTGTCTGACATCATAGCTGATGTCAACCAATTTCTTTTTCATTCTCTTTAGGTCAGAGTGGCAATAAAGCCAGATACTTTGAGAGGGATACGAAAAACCATTTCAATTCCCATCCCACAGCTCTGTGCCCCACTACATTCACAACTGAGTGTAACAATTTTCCTGGAATCTCTTCTCGGATCGAACTTTACATTAAATTGCACTCAAAATAGACGCCATGTTACATGGAAGTGTTTTTGCAACTAGTAGACCTACCTGCCTTTCCGTTCAAGGCCAGTTTCCTTCCATTTAAATACGGCCATGTCAAGCAATTGTTTCAAGTGTGGTGTCCTATGCATAGTTCCCATGTACACCTGAGTGACTGCATCGTAGTTACCAAAGCAGTTACCAAGCAACAATTTTTTAAGTATTGCCCTCCCTTCTTTTCATCTGTTCATGTGACTCAAACCAGTGCTTTTACTGCATAGAGACAAAATAAATTGCACCTAAATTGAAATATTACATTATGACCTTTCTCTTGCATTTCAAAGATGATGGAATAACAACAACAACAACAACATAGAATAGAAAACACAATATTTTATCTTCCATATTAGCAGACATGGATAAAACACCTCTCCTCCTCTGCTGTCCTGTCTTTCTCTCTACTCTTCTGTAAAACAAGCTTGCCCACTCAGTAAACAGAAGTGGATTTCAATCTGTTTGTATTATATTTTTCCGGATCAAATTTGTTATATTATCCTACATTCATATCACATTATCCTACATTCATTTCACATTATCCTACATGATCCTACATTCATTTCGCATTATCCTACATTCATTTCACATTATCCCACACGATCCTACATACATTTAACATTAATCCTACATTATCCTACATTATCATGCATTCATTCCACATTACCCTACATTGATTTCACATTATCGTACATTCATTTTACAGTATCCTACATTATCCCACATTCATTTCACATTATCCTACATTCATTTCACATTATCGTACATTCATTTTACAGTATCCCACATTATCCCACATTCATTTCACATTATCCTACATTCATTTCACATTATCCTACATTATTCTACATTCATTTCACATTATCCCACATTATTATTATTATTATTTTTACATTATCCTACATTATTTTTAAAAAAACATTATCCTACATTATCCTACATTCATTCCACAAAGTGTTTCCTTTCAAATGGTATCAAGAATATGCATGTCCTTACTTCATGCACTGAGCTTCAGGCCGTTAGATTTGGGTATCTCATTTTAGGTTAACATTTTTAAAAAGGGTTCAATGGGTTCACTTATTTTTGCACCAGCATTCATTTCTTTTAATTCTGTTTTTCTACTACAGGCATGATTTCCTCTACACCAACATATGGTATTGCTAAATACAAACCTGTTATGTCAGATCAAAAAGACTGGTTCTGATTAAATGAAAGAGTTCATGGTAAAAACCAAAGAAATTGGTCATTTCACATAATTTCAAGCAGCACTGTATATATATATATATATATATATATATATATATATATATATATATATATATATATATATATATATATATAGTGCTTTTCAAGGACCCAATCTTGCCACAACTAAATTGATTGTTATTGCTTGAGACTTTCTTATTGCAGACTCCATTCAAGGTATTCTCCACAATGCTTGTCTGGAAAAGGAAATTATCTGACGGCGTACAGAAATTGTATTCGCCAAAGGGAGAGAGGGGAAAAGCAGACAGAATCCACCCAGCAGGGACTTCAAAGTTTAGAAGGCAGCAGTCTAAACACGGTCACACTTTGTAACTTACTATCTCCATGTGAAGCTGACTTATAGCCTCTAAAATATTGAGAAGTAGATAGATGTGTTATTGGGTGTATCATCTTCTGTGTCAGATGTAATATTACAACAGAAATGGAAAACTTTAAAATCCTATTTCATTTTTTAAATTGTTTATTTAATGAGGAAATGTGATCCTATCGGTGTAGTTAGTATCAGTATCGGTCTGTGCATGTTAACAATTTGTTTGACCTGCTTTAAATGACGCTCAGCTTATAAAGGCTTCGTACAGCCTTCATAATACCTTCATAAGCACTACATAAATGTGTTACAATTAAGTATCTATAACTGTATGTCATGTTCTATAAAGGGTTCATAAATGCGGCATAACTGTGTGTGACATAATCACCAATGTCAAATGTGACATAACCCATTATGTCGAATATGATATAATCATGTGACCTGTTGTGCTGAAGGATGGCAGGATGGCATACACTCTGAAGGATGGCATACGCTCTGAAGGATGGCAGGATGGCATACGCTCTGAAGGATGGCAGGATGGCTTACACTCTGAAGGATGGCAGGATGGCATACGCTCTGAAGGATGGCAGGATGGCATACTGAAGGATGGCTCTGAAGGAAGGATGGCATACGCTCTGAGGATGGCAAGGATGGCATACGCTCTGAAGGATGGCATACGCTCTGAAGGATGGCAGGATGGCATACGCTCTGAAGGATGGCATACACTCTGAAGGAAGGATGGCATACGCTCTGAAGGATGGCATACGCTCTGAAGGATGGCATACGCTCTGAAGGAAGGATGGCATACGCTCTGAAGGATGGCAGGATGGCATACGCTCTGAAGGATGGCATACGCTCTGAAGGATGGCATACGCTCTGAAGGATGGCATACACTCTGAAGGATGGCAGGATGGCATACGCTCTGAAGGATGGCAGGAAGGATGGCATACACTCTGAAGGATGGCATACGCTCTGAAGGATGGCGCTCTGAAGGATGGCATACACTCTGAAGGAAGGATGGCTCTGAAGGATGGCATACATACACTCTGGCAGGATGGCTCTGAAGGATGGCATACGCTCTGAAGGATGGCATACGCTCTGAAGGATGGCATACGCTCTGAAGGATGCATACGCTCTGAAGGCAGGATGGCATACGCTCTGAAGGATGGCATACGCTCTGAAGGATGGCATACACTCTGAAGGATGGCATACGCTCTGAAGGATGGCATACGCTCTGAAGGATGGCATACGCTCTGAATGGGATGGAAGGATGGCATACGCTCTGAAGGATGGCATACGCTCTGAAGGATGGCATACGCTCTGAAGGATGGCATACGCTCTGAAGGATGGCTCTGAAGGATGGCATACGCTCTGAAGGATGGCATACACTCTGAAGGATGGCATACGCTCTGAAGGATGGCAGGATGGCATACACTCTGAAGGATGGCATACGCTCTGAAGGATGGCATACGCTCTGAAGGATGGCATACGCTCTAAAGGGATCTCATGTCAGTCACATTACACCTAATCTCGTTCCCAGACACCAGCGCATCAAAATTGGCCTTCATTAGTTAGGGTTAGATTTAAAATCACAGTTTAAGAAGATACATTGTGGAAATGGGCAAGGTTTAGATATAATTATGACTTTATCACTGTGTTAAGTAGTGACGATGACAAATACTTTACTCAGTAAGGTCACTCCTATAGAATTCTATGGTCACTCCCTCTAAGGCCATCTCTGAATGGTTGATATCCCAGGATAATATGTGCTGTGTGTTCAATAGCCTGGGGGACGACGTTACACCAAGAAACACTGACCCAACCTAAATATATTTAAATTAACAAGTCACATGTTCTTCAATACACAAACACACCAATATGACGAGCCATACCGTGGGGTGCTGGGCCCAGTCAGGTCTTTGACACGTTCACCCACTGAAAGATCAGCCACAAAATATTGGCACCGTTGTAGTAGATTGTAATCAAGTCCTGGTCTCCAGCGTGGGAACAGAAGAGGAACACCTGGTGCCGTAAACTCAGGTTGGACTACTCCAAATCAACTTGGTTCTGACACACACACACACACACACACACCACACACACACACACACACACACACACACACACACACACACACACACACACACACACACACACACACACACACACACACACACACACACACACACACAAGCTTTGCAGGCAGGTCCATCAACACATTTAAATACCTCTCACATACTACAGTAATCTGTGGATCATGAGAGAACCTTCATAAATCAACAGAACGTGAATAACCTATTTATTGACACGTTTATTGACACTTACTTTGAGGTGAGTCACCTTCGTCATTCATAACACATCCTTAATTTAAAGTCAAACGTCTTTGGTCATGTATAACACCAACGCCTTGTATCATATGACGCTGTACTTACTATAAGGTCAGACACCTTTGGTCGTTCATAACACACACATAAAGGATGATGTAAACAAATGTATTAACACTTAGGGATTTATCTTACATTTTGAACCATTACTTTACCGGGTTAACACCCCTACTCTTACAATAAGTGCCATGGGATCGTCAATGTCCACAGAGAGTCAGGACACATGTTTAAACGTCCCAGCCAAAAGACAGCACCCGACACAGGGCAATGTCCCCAATCACTGCCCTGGGGAATTGGGACATTTTTATTTAGACAAGAGGAAAGAATGCCTCCTACTGGCCCTCCAACACCACTTCCAGCAGCATCTGGTCTCCCATCTAGGGACCGACCAGGATGCAGGGTGGTATGCTACTGGCCCTCCAACACCACTTCCAGCAGCATCTGGTCTCCCATCTAGGGACCGACCAGGATGCAGGGTGGTATGCTACTGGCCCTCCAACACCACTTCCAGCAGCATCTGGTCTCCCATCTAGGGACCGACCAGGATGCAGGGTGGTATGCTACTGGCCCTCCAACACCACTTCCAGCAGCATCTGGTCTCCCATCTAGGGACCGACCAGGATGCAGGGTGGTATGCTACTGGCCCTCCAACACCACTTCCAGCAGCATCTGGTCTCCCATCTAGGGACCGACCAGGATGCAGGGTGGTATGCTACTGGCCCTCCAACACCACTTCCAGCAGCATCTGGTCTCCCATCTAGGGACCGACCAGGATGCAGGGTGGTATGCTACTGGCCCTCCAACACCACTTCCAGCAGCATCTGGTCTCCCATCTAGGGACCGACCAGGATGCAGGGTGGTATGCTACTGGCCCTCCAACACCACTTCCAGCAGCATCTGGTCTCCCATCTAGGGACCGACCAGGATGCAGGGTGGTATGCTACTGGCCCTCCAACACCACTTCCAGCAGCATCTGGTCTCCCATCTAGGGACCGACCAGGATGCAGGGTGGTATGCTACTGGCCCTCCAACACCACTTCCAGCAGCATCTGGTCTCCCATCTAGGGACCGACCAGGATGCAGGGTGGTATGCTACTGGCCCTCCAACACCACTTCCAGCAGCATCTGGTCTCCCATCTAGGGACCGACCAGGATGCAGGGTGGTATGCTACTGGCTATCACCAACAGCTAAAACAAATACATATTAAAGACATGTTTAAACCATGCATTTCCTTTTATGTGTACATTTTTAAAACAGTACAAATACACAGGGCTGTGAATAGTGTAGCTTGACCCTTAGCTGGTGGACGAATGGTTCTTGCCTCTGCCTGCTGGAGGTAATGCTGGAGGTAATGCTGGAGGTAATGCGGTAGGTAATGCTGGACGTAATGCTGGACGTAATGCTGGATGTAATGCTGGAGGTAATGCTGGAGGTAATGCTGGGCGTAACGCTGGAGGTAATGCTGGAGGTAATGCTGGACGTAACGCTGGAGGTAATGCTGGAGGTAATGCTGGAGGTAATGCTGGAGGTAATGCTGGAGGTAATGCATGCTGGTTCCAACCTTAAAAGTAATAGCGAAGAGAGTTAGCAGGTCTGTTTGGAAATCCATTTGTCACACCATCGGGAAAAGGGCATTTCCATGCTGCGCCACAAACACTAAAAATGGGAAGATGGGGAAACTCCATTCAATTCGTATTATTATATTCCTCTTTCATTTACAAATCTCATGACGTGTCTATGAGATGTGACTGTATACATGGGATTTGTATTTAGCTGAGCCTGCTAGCTAGCTAAATTTCAGTAACAATAACAACAATAACAACTAAGGTAGCTACAGTATGTAATCTACTGTAACTCAACACTTAACAACTACTAACACATTTAAATGGCAATAAATAAAGGTGAACTAACTTGTTTTTTGGCTGTCCAGTGGCAGCACAAGTGGGCATTTCAATTGCAAAATACTACATGGTCAGAAGTATGTGGACACCTGCTCGTCGAACATCTCATTCCAAAAACATGAGCATTACTATGGAGTTGGTCCTCTCTTTGCTTCTACAACAGCCTCCACTCTTCTGGGAAGGCTTTCCACTAGATGTTGGAACATTGCTGCTATAACAGCCTCTACTCTTCTGGGAAGGCTTTCCACTAGTTGTTGGAACATTGCTGCTATAACAGCCTCCACTCTTCTGGGAAGGCTTTCCACTAGATGTTGGAACATTGCTGCTATAACAGCCTCCACTCTTCTGGGAAGGCTTTCCACTAGATGTTGGAACATTGCTGCTATAACAGGCTCCACTCTTCTGGGAAGGCTTTCCACTAGTTGTTGGAACATTGCTGCTATAACAGCCTCCACTCTTCTGGGAAGGCTTTCCACTAGATGTTGGAACATTGCTGCAATAAAACAGCCTCCACTCTTCTGGGAAGGCTTTCCACTAGATGTTGGAACATTACTGCTATAACAGCCTCCACTCTTCGAGAAGGCTTTCCACTAGATGTTGGAACATTGCTGCTATAACAGCCTCCACTCTTCTGGGAAGGCTTTCCACTAGATGTTGGAACATTGCTGCTATAACAGCCTCCACTCTTCTGGGAAGGCTTTCCACTAGATGTTGGAACATTGCTGCTATAACAGCCTCCACTCTTCTGGGAAGGCTTTCCACTAGATGTTGGAACATTGTTGCTATAACAGCCTCCATTCTTCTGGGAAGGCTTTCCACTAGATGTTGGAACATTGCTGCTATAACAGCCTCCACTCTTCTGGGAAGGCTTTCCACTAGATGTTCGGACATTGCTGCTATAACAGCCTCCACTCTTCTGGGAAGGCTTTCCACTAGATGTTGGAACATTGCTGCTATAACAGCCTCTACTCTTCTGGGAAGGCTTTCCACTAGTTGTTGGAACATTGCTGCTATAACAGCCTCCACTCTTCTGGGAAGGCTTTCCACTAGATGTTGGAACATTGCTGCTATAACAGCCTCCACTCTTCTGGGAAGGCTTTCCACTAGATGTTGGAACATTGCTGCTATAACAGCCTCCATTCTTCTGGGAAGGCTTTCCACTAGATGTTGGAACATTGCTGCTATAACAGCCTCCACTCTTCTGGGAAGGCTTTCCACTAGATGTTGGGACATTGCTGCTATAACAGCCTCCACTCTTCTGGGAAGGCTTTCCACTAGATGTTGGAACATTGCTGCTATAACAGCCTCCACTCTTCTGGGAAGGCTTTCCACTAGTTGTTGGAACATTGCTGCTATAACAGCCTCCACTCTTCTGGGAAGGCTTTCCACTAGATGTTGGAACATTGCTGCTATAACAGCCTCCACTCTTCTGGGAAGGCTTTCCACTAGATGTTGGAACATTGCTGCGGGGACTTGCTTCCCTTCAGGCACAAAAACATTAGTGACGTAGGACACTTATATTGGGCGATTAGGCCTGGCTGGCAGTCGGCGTTCTATTTCATCCCAAATGTGTTCGAAGGGGTTGAGGTCAGGGCTCTGTGCAGTTCTCCCACACCGATCTCGACCAACCATTTTTGTATGGACGGGGGCATTGTCATGCGGAAACAGGAAAGGGTCTTCTCCAAACTGTTACCACAAAGTTGGAAGCACAGAATCGTCTAGAATGTCATTGTATGCTGTAGCGTTAAGATTTCCCTTCACTGGAACTAAGGGGCCTATCACGAACCATGAAAAACCGCCCCAGACCATTATTTCTCCTCTAAACTTTATAGTTTTTGCAGGTAGCGTTCTCCTGGCATCCGCCAAACCCAGATTTGTCCATCAGACTGACAGATAGTGAAGCGTGATTCATTACTCCAGAGAGCGTGTTTCCACTGCTCCAGAGTCCAATGGCGGCAAGCTTTACACCCCTTCAGCAGACACTTGGCATTGTGCATGGTGATCTTAGGCTTGTGTGCGGCTACTCGGCCATGGAAACCCATTTCATGAAGCTTCTGATGAACAGTTCTCCTGCTGACGTTGCTTCCAGAGGGAGTTTGGAACTCTGTAGTGAGTGTTGCAACAGAGGACAGATCATTTTTACATGCTACGTGCTTCAGCACTCGGCGATCCTGCTCTGTGAGCTTGTGTGACCTACTACTTTGCGACTGAGCCATTGTTGCTCCTAGACGTTTCCACTTCACAATAACACCACTTACTGTTGACCAGGGCAGCTCTAGCAGGGCAGAAATTTGACAAACTGACTAGTTGGATAGGTGGCATCCTATGATTTTGCCACGTTGAAAGTCACTAAGCTCTTCAGTAAGGCCATTCTGCTGCCAATGTTTGTTTGTCTATGGAGACTGCATGGCTGTGTGCTCAATTTTATACAACATGTGAGTCTAATACTGAATGCTGATTGTTTAAAACCACATTCCAGCCGTTGTCTATTCCACAAGTTGCCACCGGCTAACTCGTTAAAATGACGATTTACTCTTTTCCATCTGACTGAGCAATCCACTGTCTCATCAGCCCAGTCAGACACTTTATAACTTGATCTCCACTATAAAAAGCATCTAGACATTATCTCACATTTCTTTTAGACTAACATTTAGTTTCAAAGAGCCGAGATTTGTATAAACCTTGCAGTCTTTTTCTCTGACATTTGCAACAATTGTTTCAATATTCAAATACAATCTCCAGAAGTCCCATAGTAATGAACGTGTCGGGAGTTGGGATGAGACAGGCAGCTTTTCTCAGCCAGTCGAAATCATGAATCAGCATAATTTGCATGGATATACAGAAAGAACTATCAATAGTATATATAAAGAAACATCAATTTGGCTAGAGGTGCAGCGGTCTAAGGCACGGCATCGTAGTGCAAGAGGTATCACTACAGTCCCTGGTTCGAATCCCATAGGGGTGCCCACAATTGGCCCAGTGTCGTCTGGGTTTTGCCATTGTAGGCCGTCATTGTAAATAAGAATTTGTTCTTAACTGACTTGTCAGGTTAAATAAAGGTTCAATTTAAAATATATATCACAATAATAGAAAACAGGTCAAACTAAGTGCAGCTAGTTTGTCTTTCCAGCTTCAGTTTGAAGTGATTGTGTTAGCTGTGTTGTTGGCTAGCTCCTCTGAACAAGCGTCCTGACGAGAGAGCACATTTTCTACGCCAGGATAAATGATAAATCACGCATCATTACATTGTTATGGATGTATCCAAAAAAAATGCACCTGTCAGCAAAGGGTGTGGCTGAAATTGCCAAATCCACTAATTTGAAGGGTGTCCATTTACTTTTGTATATGAAGTTCCTTTAGAAAGTATTCACACCCCTTGACTTGTTCCACAATTTGTTGTGTTACAGCCTGAATTTTAGATTTAGATTGTGCCACTGGCCTACACACAATAACCCATAATGTCGAAATGAAATTGTTTTTAGAGATTTGTACAAATTAATTAAAAGTTAAAAACTGAAATGTCTTGAGTCAAAATAAGGATTCGACTCCTTTGTTATAGCAAGCATAAATAAGTTCAAGAGTAAACATGTGCTTAACAAGTCACATAATAAGTTTCAAGGACCTCTGAGAGCAATAATAGTGTTTAACATGATTTTTGAATGACAAGCTCATCTCTGTTCCCAACACATACAATTATCTGTAAGGCCCCTCAGTCGAGCTGTCATGGCAGATTTCCTCCTCTTTGTCTGAAGAGGAGTAAGGATCGGACCAAGATGCGGCGTGGTAAGTGTTCATGACGATTTTAATAAGAAAAGCACTGAACACTATGAAATACAAAAACATAAACAAATACGTGAAATAACCAAACCAAAACAGTACCGTGTGGCGACAAACACAGACACGGAAACAAACAGCCACAAACCAACAGTGAAACCCAGGCTACCTAAGTATGATTCTCAATCAGAGACAACTAATGACACCTGCCCCATACTAGGCCGAAACAGAAACCAAACATAGAAACACAAAACATAGACTGCCCACCCCAACTCACACCCTGACCATACTAAATAAAGACAAAACAAAGGAAATAAAGGTCAGAACGTGACACGAGCAGTGAATTTCAAATCAACCGCAAAGACCAGGGAGTTTTTCCAATGTCGCACATGGGCACCTATTAGTAGATGGGTAAAAATGTCAAAAGACATCCCTTTGAGGATGTTGAAGTTAATAATTACACTTTGGATGGTGTATCAACACACCCAGTCACTTCAAAGATACAGGCGTCCTTCCTAACTCAGTTGCCGTAGAGGAAGGAAACTGCTAAAGGATTTCACCATGAGGTCAACGGTGACTTTAAAACAGTTACAGAGTTTAATGGCTATGATAGGAGAAAACTGAGGATGGATCCACATTACTTGTAAGGGATTTCCTCCTCTTCTTCCGAAGAGGAGAGGCGAGAAGGATCGGAGGACCAATATGCGGCGTGGTAAGTGTCCATGGTTCTTTTAATAAGAAATAGTACACATGAACAACTGAATACAAAAACAATAAACGTGGAATGAACGAAAACCCAAAACAGTACCGTGTGGTGAAAAACACAGACACGGAAACAAACACCCACAAACACACAGTGAAACCCAGGCTACCTAAGTATGATTCTCAATCAAAGACAACTAATGACACCTGCCTCTGATTGAGAACCATACTAGGCCGAAACATAGAAATCCCCAAATCATAGAAAAACAAACATAGACTGCCCACCCCAACTCACGCCCTGACCATACTAAATAATGACAAAACAAAGGAAATAAAGGTCAGAACGTGACATTACTAGTATTGTATTACTCCACAATACTAACCTAATAGTCAGAGTGAAAAGAAGGAATACTGTATAGAATACAAATATTCCAAAACATCCATTCTGTTTTCAACAATTCACTAAAGTAATTCTGAAAAAGAAATGTGGCAAAGCAATTCACCTTTTTACAAAGTGTTATGATTGGATAAAATCCAATACATCATGGAATATTACTCTCCATATATTCAAGCTTAATGGTGGCTGCATCATGTAATGGGTATGCTTGTAATCTTTAAGGACTGGGGAGTTTTTCAGGATAAAAATTAAAAGCACAGGAACAATCCTAGAGGTAAACCTGCTTTCTACCAGACACGGGGAAATGAATTCACCTTTCAAAGGGACAATAACCTAAAACACAAGGCGAACTCTACACTTGATTTGCTTACCAAGAAGACAGTGAATTTTCCTGAGTGGCTGAGATACAGTTTTGACTTACATCTGCTTGAAAATATCAGGCAAGACCTAAAAATGGTTGTCTAGCAATGACCAACAACTATTTTGAAAGAGCTTTAAGAATTTTGAAAAGCACAAAGGGCAAATGTAGCACAATGCAGATGTGGAAAGCTCTTAGAGATTTACCCAGAAAGACTCACAGCTATAATTGCTGTCAAAAGGTGCTTATAGAAAGTATTGACTCAGGTGTGTGAATACTTACAGTATGTAAATTAAATCTATTTAATAACATTTTCAGGCTGTAACACAACAAGATGTGGAATGAGTCAAGGGGTGTGAATACTTTCTGTAGGCACTGTATCAGGGTCTAATAATTTATACACGCAGGACATGTCAGAAGTGGCATCTTTCTTTTTTTGAGAGGTAATGTTTAGCAACAACTACTTCCTGTGGCTTGAGAGGAATATGATACGTGTTTGTCTTGTGTGGGCCACCCCTCTCTCTACGTTCTCTGTCCTGTCTGCTCCTCTCTCTATGTTCTGCTGTGTTCTCTCTCTGGCCTGTCTGCTCCTCTCTCCATGTTCTCCTGTGTTCTCGCTCTGGCCTGTCTGCTCCTCTCTCTATGTTCTCCTGTGTCCTCTCTCAATCCTGTCTGCTCCTCTCTCTATGTTATCCTGTGTTCTCTCTCCATTTTTTGTCTGCTCCTCTCTCTATGTTCTCCTGTGTTCTCGCTCTGGCCTGTCTGCTCCTCTCTCTATGTTCTCCTGTGTTCTCGCTCTGGCCTGTCTGCTCACCTTTCTTGCTTGCTGTCTGAAGTTCTGATTTCCTGGATCTCCTATATTATTACAGAGATGGTATGGTATCAGTGTCATAGCAAAATGGAGTATTCTGAACAGACAAACACACAGAGAAGCAATATGAACAGGCAAATCGTTTCACTTACTCCGGCAAATGCAACAACCATCTCTTTGTTTGCTGAGCTGCATCGTTTGTCCTCTTTCTCAAGAAGAAATTGAGTATGTCCATATTCTATAAGTTGGAAAAACAATGTTAACTCAGCTATCCAGCTTTGTTTTCTCAACAGATAGCAAGTTAATTGAGCTGACATTACCAAATGTAGCTAACGTCATGTTAAAGTTAGCTAGCTAACTTTATTAGCATTATTTAGCATATTTGGATAGTATTTGATTAGACAGTAATTTGTTAGATAGTGATACTTTTCAGGTGATGAACAGAGCTCCAGCAGTTGGATTCAGTGTCCAGATAGCTAATCAATTACTGTCAAAATCTTGTTCATAAAATTTGCTCGTTAGCTAATGTTAGTAGCACTACTATCTAGTCTGTGTGGTCCCTGACGTTATTTAGCTAGCTTAACGTTATCTGTCAGCGTAGCTTTTGAGTCAACATGTTGGATTGTAAGTTACTTGAATCTGGCTTACTGTGAGGTCAATAACACTGAATAGCATCATCAATCAACGTTTCAATCAAAGGTATTTATGAAGCTCTTTTTACATCAGCCAATGGCACAATGTGCTTATACAGAAACCCAGCCTAAAACCCCAAATAGCCAGAAATGCAAATGTTGCAGCATGGTGGCTAGGTAAACCTCCCTAGAAAGGCAGGAACCTACAGGTGAAAGAAACCTAAAGATGAACCAGGCTCTGAGGGGTGACCAGTCCTCTTCTGGCTGTGCCGGGTGGAGATTATAACAGAACATGGCCAAGATGTTCAAACGTTCATAGATGCCCAGCAGGGTCAAATACTAATAACACAGTGGTTGTAGAGAGTGCAACAGGTCAGCACCTCAGGAGTAAATGTCAGTTGGCTTTTCATAGCCGAGCATTCGGAGTCAGAGACAGCAGGTGCGATAGAGAGAGTTGAAAACAGCAGGTCTGGTGAACAGGTCAGCGTTCCATAGCCACAGGCAGAACAGTTGAAACTGGAGCAGCAGCATGACCCGGTGGACTGGGGACAGCAAGGAGTCATCAGGCCAGGTAGTCCTGAGGCATGTTCCTAGGGCTCAGATCCTCTGGGAGGGGAGGGAGAGAGAGAGAGAGAATTAGAGGGAGCAAACTGAAATTCACACAGGACACCGGATAAGACAGGAGAAATACTCCAGATAAAACAGACTGACCCATCGTCTTGGGCTAACAAAACGTGCTAACTATAGTAGTAGCAAGCTAACAAAGTTTACCTACAGTTCTCATTCTCATCTTTGCGCTCTCTCAGAATGAACAGTCGCCCGTGCGAGCCTAAATATAATTTCTTTGGATGAATCAAAAATGACTTTGGAAAACCTCCTAAAGAGACATCGTTTACAGAAATGCTATTTTCAGGCAGACTAAAAAGGCAGGGCAGGCAAAGGCAGTGTAGATTAGTTTGTTTTACACCATCCCAGCAGAACAAAGGACTCGGGACTGAGACAAAATCATCCCTGAAATTCAGGGACTGGTGATGTTAATGCTGAGTGCTATGGGGTGGTAGTCATTGTGGCATGAAGCCTTAAGAGTTCTTAGGAACAGTAATGATGGTTGTCAGTTAACGATGTGGGGATTAGACTGGGACAAGGAAAGGTTGAAAAGGATTGTGAATATGCCTGCCAGGTGTTCTGTGCACACTCTGAGAACCTACGGCCTTGAAAGTGTTGACATGATTAAAGACCTTACTCACATAGGCCTCAGAGAGCGAGATCACCCAGTCCTCTGGGTCGGTTGGGGCTCTCTCTTATGACACGGTGTTGTTATTGTTGAAGCATCGACAGAATATGTCTGGTATTGAGGCATCATTGGGCTGGGTCTTCCTTTGTAATCCCATAATGGACTGTAGCCCATGCCTCATGCGGAGGGCGTCAAAGCCTGTTAATTATTTTTTCTTTTTTTAACCAGGCAAGTCAGTTAAGAACAAATTCTTATTTACAATGATGGCCTACCCCAGACAACGCTGGGTAAATTGCGCTCTGCCCTATGGGACACCCAATCACGGCCGGATGTGATGCAGCCTGGATTTGAACTAGGGACTGCAGTGATGCCTCTTGCACTGAGATGCAGTGCCTTAGACCACTGCGCCACTATGATTCCAGCTCATCACTATATTGTCCTTTTCTCTCATTTAATGGCTCTGTCCTAGCGAGACTTCTTGTACTTGTTCCTGTCCTCAGCCGTAGCCTCAGGGTTGTCTGCGAAAGCCCTATATGTGGTAGCCCTGTCCTTTACCTTAGCGCAAACCTCAGTGTTGATCCAGGGCTTTTGATTAGGGAAGCAGAAAACCTCAGTGTTGATCCAGGGCTTTTGATTAGGGAAGCAGCAAACCTCAGTGTTGATCCAGGGCTTTTGATTGGGGAAGCAGCAAACCTCAGTGTTGATTCAGGGCTTTTGCTTAGGGAAGCAGCAAACCTCAGTGTTGATCCAGGGCTTTTGATTAGGGAAGCAGCAAACCTCAGTGTTGATCCAGGGCTTTTGATTAGGGAAGCAGCAAACCTCAGTGTTGATCCAGGGCTTTTGATTAGGGAAGCAGCAAACCTCAGTGTTGATCCAGGGCTTTTGATTAGGGAAGCAGCAAACCTCAGTGTTGATCCAGGGCTTTTGATTAGGGAAGCAGCAAACCTCAGTGTTGATCCAGGGCTTTTGATTGGGGAAGCAGCAAACCTCAGTGTTGATCCAGGGCTTTTGATTGGGGAAGCAGCAAACCTCAGTGTTGATCCAGGGCTTTTGATTGGGGAAGCAGCAAACCTCAGTGTTGATTCAGGGCTTTTGCTTAGGGAAGCAGCAAACCTCAGTGTTGATCCAGGGCTTTTGATTAGGGAAGCAGCAAACCTCAGTGTTGATCCAGGGCTTTTGATTAGGGAAGCAGCAAACCTCAGTGTTGATCCAGGGCTTTTGATTAGGGAAGCAGCAAACCTCAGTGTTGATCCAGGGCTTTTGATTAGGGAAGCAGCAAACCTCAGTGTTGATCCAGGGCTTTTGATTAGGGAAGCAGCAAACCTCAGTGTTGATCCAGGGCTTTTGATTAGGGAAGCAGCAAACCTTCATTGTGGGGACAACGTCACCGATGCATTTCCTAATGAAGCCGGTGAAGGAAGTGGATAGCTTTCTGACTTTATCGGCACAGTCTTGGAACATATTCCAATCAGGTCTAGCAAAGCAGTCCTGTAGTATATTCCCTGACTCTGATGACCATTTCTCAGCGGAGCAAGTCACGGGTACTTCCTGTTTTGAGCTTCTGCTTGTAAACAGAAGCAGGAGTATGGATTCATGATCTGATTTGCCAAATGGGGAACGAGGGAGGGCCTTGTATACTTGCTTGTGGGTAGAGTAACAGTGGTCTAGGACTTTTTTCACTCCTAGTGGCGAAGGAGACATGTTAATGTAGGTTAGGTATCACGTGGCTAAATGGACGCGGAATAAAAATCTCCAGCAACAAGAAAAGCAGCTTCCGGGTGCAAGTTTTCCAGATTTTTTTATAGCCTTATACAGTTTGTTAAGTGTCAAGCTTGATATTTTTCTTGTCCTGTGGTGGAATGTAAACAACAGTCCTGATAACATCTGAAAACTCCCTCGTAAGGTAGAAGGGTCGGCATTTGACCATCAGGTATTCCAAGACGGGTAAACAGTGGGTCGACTCTTCCACCGTGCTCAATGCCATTTGTTGTTGATGAAGAGGCAAACCCCTCCCCCTTTCGATTTCCCTGACTCCACTGTCCTGTATGCTCGGTGAATGGAGAATCCATTGTGTTGGGTACACATGTGGGGTATCTTGTCCGGAAGCCATGTTTCAGAAAAGCAGAGAATATTGCAGTTATAAGAGCCCAGTTGGTAGCAAATCCGCAATCAGAGGTCATCCATGTTATTATCAATAGAATGAAAAAAATGGCCGGGTTTTCCCTTCGCCTTAATCTCGGCAGGATTCCCAATCTCTTGGCTATGTAACATTTCTTCTTGGATGCCTGAAACTTACAGAATGGCACCATCTTGATTTAAATTCCAGCCTCATTATAGTCTGGAACATACAGTACTGCACCATCTTGATTTAAATTCCAGCCTCATTATAGTCTGGAACATACAGTACTGCACCATCTTGATTTAAATTCCAGCCTCCTTATAGGAACATAGAGATAGAGAGGTTATATTGTTTCAGGAGAAGTATTGTAAATGAATCAACCCTTTAGGACACAACCACATTAACACTCTGTCTCCTTCCCTCGTGCTCTCACACAGACAGGCACACTAACACGCTCTATCTCCTTCCCTAGTGCTCTCACACAGACAGGCACACTAACACTCACACTCTCTGTCTCCTTCCCTCGTGCTCTCACACACAGACAGGCACACTAACACTCACACTCTCTGTCTCCTTCCCTCGTGCTCTCACACAGACAGGCACACTAACACTCTCTGTCTCCTTCCCTCGTGCTCTCACACAGACAGGCACACTAACACTCTCTGTTTCCTTCCCTAGTGCTCTCACACAGACAGGCACACTAACACTCTATGTCTCCTTCCCTAGTGCTCATACACAGACAGGCACACTAACACTCTCTTTCTCCTTCCCTAGTGCTCACACACAGACAGGCACACTAACACTCTCTGTCTCCTTCCCTCGTGCTCTCACACAGACAGGCACACTAACACTCACACTCTCTGTCTCCTTCCCTAGTGCTCTCACACAGACAGGCACACTAACATTCTCTGTCTCCTTCCCTCGTGCTCTCACAGAGACAGGCACACTAACACTCTCTTTCTCCTTCCCTAGTGCTCACACACAGACAGGCACACTAACATTCTCTGTCTCCTTCCCTTGTGCTCTCACACAGACAGGCACACTAACACTCTCTGTCTCCTTCCCTCGTGCTCTCACACACAGACAGGCACACTAACACTCTCTGTCTCCTTCCCTCGTGCTCTCACACACAGACAGGCACACTAACACTCTCTGTCTCCTTCCCTCGTGCTCTCACACAGACAGGCACACTAACACTCACACTCTCTGTCTCCTTCCCTCGTGCTCTCACACACAGACAGGCACACTAACACTCTCTGTCTCCTTCCCTCGTGCTCTCACACACAGACAGGCACACTAACACTCTCTGTCTCCTTCCCTCGTGCTCTCACACACAGACAGGCACACTAACACTCTCTGTCTCCTTCCCTCATGCTCTCACACACAGACAGGCACACTAACACTCTCTGTCTCCTTCCCTCGTGCTCTCACACACAGACAGGCACACTAACACTCTCTGTCTCCTTCCCTCGTGCTCTCACACAGACAGGCACACTAACACTCACACTCTCTGTCTCCTTCCCTCGTGCTCTCACACACAGACAGGCACACAAACACTCTGTCTCCTTCCCTCGTGCTCTCACACAGACAGGCACACTAACACTCACACTCTCTGTCTCCTTCCCTTGTGCACTCACACACAGACAGGCACACTAACACTCTTTGTCTCCTTCCCTCATGCTCTCACACAGACAGGCACACTCACACTCTCTGTCTCCTTCCCTCGTGCTCTCACACAGACAGGCACACAATGCCTTGTGAAAAAGCTTCAACGTGAAACTGACCAAATAGTAGTTATTTGACGCTGATTTCGCTCACTCCTGGATAATAAACCCAAAACAACTTGTAAGAGATGTTTATAGACAAACACTATCAACGCAGTCACAACAGACATGGGGGAGTGTAGACACAGAAAGAATGGAGAATAGTAATAAGAGGCTGACACAGATGACCTATTTTCATCACCCTGTACGGTAAGCGTGGAGAGATGTTTATAGACAAACACTATCAACGCAGTCACAACAGACATGGGGGAGCGTAGACACAGAAAGAATGGAGAATAGTAATAAGAGGCTGACACAGATGACCTATTTTCATCACCCTGTATGGTAAGCGTGGAGAGATGTTTATAGACAAACACTATCAACGCAGTCACAACAGACATGGGGGAGCGTAGACACAGAAAGAATGGAGAATAGTAATAAGAGGCTGACACAGATGACCTATTTTCATCACCCTGTACGGTAAGCGTGGAGAGATGTTTATAGACAAACACTATCAACGCAGTCACAACAGACATGGGGGAGCGTAGACACAGAAAGAATGGAGAATAGTAATAAGAGGCTGACACAGATGACCTATTTTCATCACCCTGTATGGTAAGCGTGGAGAGATGTTTATAGACAAACACTATCAACGCAGTCACAACAGACATGGGGAGCGTAGACACAGAAAGAATGGAGAATAGTAATAAGAGGCTGACACAGATGACCTATTTTCATCACCCTGTACGGTAAGCGTGGAGAGATGTTTATAGACAAACACTATCAACGCAGTCACAACAGACATGGGGGAGCGTAGACACAGAAAGAATGGAGAATAGTAATAAGAGGCTGACACAGATGACCTATTTTCATCACCCTGTACGGTAAGTGTGGAGAGATGTTTATAGACAAACACTATCAACGCAGTCACAACAGACATGGGGGAGCGTAGACACAGAAAGAATGGAGAATAGTAATAAGAGGCTGACACAGATGACCTATTTTCATCACCCTGTACGGTAAGCGTGGAGACCGAACTGCTAAAATCTATCAATTATAAATTAGGCGTACTTGAGATAATACGTAAAGATATACATGAGATGGAATAAGTGATGAGAAAGCAGCTGCACTGGAAAAAAATAAACTAAAAAGCTGAAGGGTACAGTCAATGTTATAGAATCTGACATTAATGAGCTTAAAAGAGAGAACAAGTTGTTCAGAGAATCAATACTTGATATACAGACTAGATCAATGCACGAAAATCTGGTGCTTACCGGACTTAAAGAGGATGAAGGTGAAGATTGAGCGAGGGTGGTGAAAGATTTCAATGTTAAAGCAGATCCCAGGTGACACTATCGACCAAATTAAACTTGAATGTGTACATCGTTTTCGGACAGAGAGGACAGCGACACGAGCGCCCGATCGTTGCCAAATTTGCATTCTTTAAAGATAAAATAATGTTTAAAAGCCTGGGCAAAACACTTGCCGGCTTTAAAATAGGCTTTGAACGAACCATTCCCAAAGGAAATCGCAGAACGAGGCAAAGTACTGTATGAACTCTTCCAAGACAGACTAAATGGGAGACGTGTAATGTAGCTCTCGTAGTCGATAATCTATACATTGACAACCAACTGTTCCGAGACACCAAGACCAGTCCATGGCTCTTTGAAAATCAAATGGAACATCCAACACTGTTAATGGTAAGGATTGTATTATAAAACTATATTGCTACACTATACTATTCAAGTCAAGGAATATTCTGGAACACCGGAACTGGAACACAGAAATACCCCAGGCCTGAAATTTGGCAGAAATCAACAAGGTAGAAATAAAACCATGACAAACAGAGGACATAAAAGACAGAATATGTGGTTATGTATGGATTGTATATGTGAGGGGAGAGTGGGTATGTAGGAAGATTGGGTGCCCATTGTTTTATGTGTTTGGGAAAGTGTGATGAGTTAATTGAGATATGGAAGGAAAATAGTTGCAAATACCACAGCCCATCTGTGTCTGCGAGCAGGAGTGTTCACTCTTGCGCAGATATGGGATGTACATTTCACAATTAAAGCAAAAAATATATAGTTAATTTATTTTTGTCCTATCATGATGGAACGGTACCAACCCTATTTCATAGACACCGACCTGAGCAACCCACCCACTAAGGAGAAGTCCTTATCCGTTTTATAGGCCTACTACAAGTCGCCTATGCAGGGATGACAGAAAAGTGAATGCTGTCAGAGACCCGCTAAAGCCCCTTCAAGAGTCTGAGTGTCACACCCTGACCATAGTTTGCTTTGTATGTTTCTATGTTTCAAATCAAATCAAATCACATTTTATTTGTCACATACACATGGTTAGCAGATGTTAATGCGAGTGTAGCGAAATGCTTGTGCTTCTAGTTCCGACAATGCAGTAATAACCAACAAGTAATCTAACTAACAATTCCAAAACTACTGTCTTATACACAGTGTAAGGGGATAAAGAATATGTACATAAGGATATATGAATGAGTGATGGTACAGAGCAGCATAGGCAAGATACAGTAGATGGTATCGAGTACAGTATATACATATGAGATGAGTATGTAAACAAAGTGGCATAGTTAAAGTGGCTAGTGATACATGTATTACATAAAGATGCAGTAGATGATATAGAGTACAGTATATACGTATACATATGAGATGAATAATGTAGGTTATGTAAACATTATATAAGGTAGCATTGTTTAAAGTGGCTAGTGATATATTTTGCATAATTTCCCATCAATTCCCATTATTAAAGTGGCTGGAGTTGAGGCAGTGTGTTGGCAGCAGCCACTCAATGTTAGTGGTGGCTGTTTAACAGTCTGATGGCCTTGAGATAGAAGCTGTTTTTCAGTTTTTCAGTTTTTCAATCTCAGTCTCAGTTTTGTTTGGTCAGGGTGTGATCTGAGTGGGCATTCTATGTTGTGTGTCTAGTTTGTCTGTTTCTGTGTTTGGCCTGATATGGTTCTCAATCAGAGGCAGGTGCCCGCAGCCTGGTGCGGGCAGCCCCCCACACCAGGCTGTCTCTCCGTCTCATCCCTACAGGTGCTCCCGCCTGTCCAGTGCTGCCAGAGCCTGACCATAGTTTGCTTTATATGTTTCTATGTTTTGTTTGGTCAGGGTGTGATCTGAGTGGGCATTCTATGTTGTGTGTCTAGTTTGTCTGTTTCTGTGTTTGGCCTGATATGGTTCTCAATCAGTCATTGTCTCTGATTGGGAACCATATTTCGGTAGCCTGTTTTGTGTTGGGGTTTGTGGGTGATTGTTCCTGTCTTTGTGTTTGTGACACCAGATAGGGCTGGTTTCGTTTTTTTCACGGTTTCTTGTTTTTTTGTATATTGTTCTATTTTCATCTTTATTAAAGATGTATCACAATAACCACGCTGCGTTTTGGTCCGCCTCTCCTTCAACAGAAGAATCCCGTGACACTGAGCCTGTCTAGCAGAGTACTGTATGTCCAAAACCCAAAGCTCCTGGATGGGTGAGCATAAAATACAATAGAAGGATTTTCTCAAAGCGGCTAATGAGAACCTTGACGACCTCATACCTAGGCGGGAGAAATTCCAGTGGAATGACAGTGGCAGTGTTGATATCACTGGATGCAGTAACCCATTGGGAGGGAGTCACGCACGGACAATCAGAGAGTGGGCATATTATCGTGCCCCTGGTCGGAAACAGAATAACCAGAGGTGCTTAGGGAGATGGGTCACAACTGGGGACCAGCGTGTGTGGGGGAAGGGGGTATACACACTCCATCAGCTATGACTAGATATTAGTTAATCAGATAGGATTAGATATTGGATAATCAGCTAGGACTAGCTATTGGTTAATTAACCAATTTTTCCCATTCCTTCTCAATTTGGAATGCCTTCTTAAACAACCAAACTGTATATGCATTCACACACAATTTCTTCTCTTGTGTTGGGTGCAGGGATGGAACAACTGTTGAACATTTGAGTTGTGGTTGTGTGTGTGTGGGTCGATCTATGGGTGGAAGGGGAGAGAGGGGTTGGGTGAGTGAATGTATGCATTCCACATCTGTTGATAAAAATGTAGACTTCATACTACCGACTGTTGTCATGGGTAATAATCCTTCGTAGAAGTGCTTATATTATGTTGCGTATTATTGGTCAATTGTGGGAACAAATGAAGATATGGGAGAATTGTTTAATACGCATTTGGAAAGTATTTAGACCCCTTTACTTTTTCAGCCTTATTCCAAAATGCATTAAATCGTTTTTTTTTCTCCTTCTCATCAATCTACACACGATACCCCATAATGACATCACAATAGCCCATAATGACATCACAATAGCCCATAATGACATCACAATAGCCCATAATGACATCACAATACCCCATAATGACAAAAAAAACAGGTTTTTAGAAATGTGAACAAATGTAAACATAAAAAACTAAAATATCACATATTGTAAATGTTCATACCCTTTATTCAGTACATCGTTGAAGCACCTTTGGCAGTGATTACAGCCTCGAGTCTTCTTGGGTATGAGGCTACAAGCTCGGTACCTCTTTATGTAGAGAGTTTCTCCCATTCTACTCTGCAGATCCTCTCAAGCTCTGTCAGGTTGGATGGGGAGTGTCGCTGCACAGCTATTTTCAGGTCTCTCCAGAGATGTTAGATCGGGTTCAAGACTGTGCACTGGCTGGGATCTGACTGGGCCACTCAAGGACATTCAGAGACTTGTCCCGAAGCCACTCCTGTGTTGTCTTGGCTGTGTGCTTAGGGTCGTTGTCCTGTTGGAAGGTGAACCTTGCCCCAGTCTGAGGTCCTGAGCGCTCTGGAGCAGGTTTTCATCAATGATCTCTCTGTACTTTGCTCCGTTCATCTTTCTCTCGATCCTGACTTGTCTCCCAGTCCCTGACGCTGAAAAACATCCCCACAGCATGATACTGCCACCACCATGCTTCACCATAGGAATGGTTCCAGGTTTCCTCCAGACGTGATGCTTGGCATTCAGGCCAAAGAGTTCAATCTTGTTTCTTATGGTCTGAGAGTCCTTTAGGTGCCTTTTGGCCGACTCCAAGTGGGCGATCCTGTGCCTTTTATTGAGAAGTTTCCAGCTGGTCCTTTACCATAAATGCCTGGTTGGTGGAGTGCTGCAGAGATAGTTGTCCTTCTGGAAGGTTCTCCCATCTCCACAGAGGAACTCTAGAATTCTGTCAGAGTGACCATCCAGTCCTTGGTAAACTCCCTGACCAATGCCCTTCTCCCCCGATTTCTCAGTCTGGCCAGGCGGCCAGCTCGAGAGTGAGTCTTGTTGGTTCCAAACTTTTTCCAATTAAGAATGATGGAGTCCACTGTGTTCTTGGTTCTTGGGGACCTTCAATGATGCAGACATGTTTTGGTGCCCTTCCACAGATCTGTGCCTCGACACAATCCTTTCTCAGAGCTCTACGGACAATTCCTTCAACCTCATGGCTTGGTTTTTGACTGACATGCACTGTCAACTGTGGGACCTTATATAGACAGGTGTGTGTGTAACGAAGGTCAACTAATGTTGAATGCTTATTGTTACTAGTGATATTCCAGTAACCAATCATATTATAGTGTGATATGTTTATAAGTTGACAGTTATTACTTATCAGCTGTCAGAAGCTGCATGACGAGCAGTTTATTTTGAGCCAATCAAAACTCTGTTCTATCTTAGTTTTTCTCCTAACCTCACGTTCTACACCAGTGGGCGCCAACATGTTGAAAAGGAGGTTGAACGAATGTGAAAATCTACCACCATTCTATGGAGGAAAAATTAAGTTTAAAATCATCATGAGAAGTTGTATAAAACTAAACTAAAAAAGAGAACTGGAAATGATCAGTGACGGATCTATCTGAACATGCTGTGAAGGGTTTATTAAGAGAAAGATTGACGGATTTGGTGAGTTTTCATAAGGAAAACGAGCTGCTAGCGATTAGGCTAGCTATGCTATTGCTAGCATTTTGTGTTTTTTTCATACTGAACCAAGCATACAAGCACGCACAAGCTGTTAACATTTAGGCTAGCTCAGCTATCGATCAACTGAAATAGCAAATGTTAGTGATCATGCTAATCATGCATGACTAATTATTTTAGTTTTCATACCAAAAAATGTGGTTAGATATTATCATAATCCATTTTGGTACACCGTTACGTTTTAGATTACTTACTATAAGAAATGGTGTATAGGTGTAAGTACTAGTACATTACATTTGCCCAGGCTAGTCTATTGTTAAGTCCACGTGAGCCTAGTGCTGCAGTTAAAAGTGTAAAGCATTTTGACTAAGTTTAATTGTCTTATTCCTGTAAGAGATTAAAGCGAAGAGCTATAATGTTTATATGAAAGGTACTCATGATATATATATATATATATATATATATATATATATATATATATATATATTGTGTGATCCTGTTTGTAAAGCAGGTCAGGTTTTTTGAGTATGGATTCAGTTCCACCAAGGATAGCCAACCCAGGACAATCGATAAGAAGATTTGCATGCGAAGATTTCTTTTTCTTTTCCTTGGAGGACACTGAATTTGCACTGCCATACTACGGTGTGGTAGGATTCTTTGTTGCAAGACTTCATTGCACCATACATTGCAGTGAGGCAGTTATAAGAACACACCACATTTACACACCTGACCGTGTTTAATGATAAGCACGGTCACTTAGATTCCATCTCATATAAGTCAGTTTATAAGTCAGTATTTGTGTTTTTCTGTGAATTCATGTGAATTGTATTTCTATTGAACTTTGAACATCAAAAGAGTGTTTGTTACACCCTAGGAAACTATAGGCAGGTTATATAGTCGATATCTAAGTCTATTATACTGTTATGTACTTAATTCATATTGAGCTCATTGTACAAATTTCACATATCAATATTTACTTATAGTGATTATTTTTTGTTGTTGTTGTTGTTGTTGTTGTTGTAAGAATTTGTATTTACCAAATACAAACCGGCATTATTTTCCTGATTTTCATTTCTCCCTACCTGGTCCAATAGAGGTTCATCTTAAACATACAGCAGCCCATAGTGTTAAGCAATTGTTACATGTGCCTTTCCAAATCATGTAAATGAGGTATTTCTGTTTTTAAAGGATGGACCCCTATGTCTTAAAGGCCCTAGGATCCATGTGCTGTTTTTAAAGGATGGACCCCCATGTGTTAAAGGCCCTAGGATCCATGTCCTGTTTTTAAAGGATGGACCCCCATGTGTTAAAGGCCCTAGGATCCATGTGCTGTTTTTAAAGGATGGACCCCCATGTCTTTAGGATCCAAAGGATGGACCCCATGGGCCCTAGGATCCATGTGCTGTTTTTAAAGGATGGACCCCCATGTCTTAAAGGCCCTAGGATCCATGTGCTGTTTTTAAAGGATGGACCCCCATGTGTTAAAGGCCCTAGGATCCATGTGCTGTTTTTAAAGGATGGACCCCCATGTGTTAAAGGCCCTAGGATCCATGTGCTGTTTTTAAAGGATGGACCCCCATGTCTTAAAGGCCCTAGGATCCATGTGCTATTTTTAAAGGATGGACCCCCATGTCTTAAAGGCCCTAGGATCCATGTGCTGTTTTTAAAGGATGGACCCCCATGTGTTAAAGGCCCTAGGATCCATGTGCTGTTTTTAAAGGATGGACCCCATGTGTTAAAGGCCCTAGGATCCATGTGCTATTTTTAAAGGATGGACCCCTATGTGTTAAAGGCCCTAGGATCCATGTGCTGTTTTTAAAGGATGGACCCCTATGTGTTAAAGGCCCTAGGATCCATGTGCTGTTTTTAAAGGATGGACCCCATGTCTTAAAGGCCCTAGGATCCATGTGCTGTTTTTAAAGGATGGACCCCATGTGTTAAAGGCCCTAGGATCCATGTGCTGTTTTTAAAGGATGGACCCCATGTCTTAAAGGCCCTAGGATCCATGTGCTGTTTTTAAAGGATGGACCCCCATGTCTTAAAGGCCCTAGGATCCATGTGCTGTTTTTAAAGGATGGACCCCCATGTCTTAAAGGCCCTAGGATCCATGTGCTGTTTTTAAAGGATGGACCCCATGTGTTAAAGGCCCTAGGATCCATGTGCTGTTTTTAAAGGATGGACCCCCATGTCTTAAAGGCCCTAGGATCCATGTGCTGTTTTTAAAGGATGGACCCCCATGTCTTAAAGGCCCTAGGATCCATGTGCTGTTTTTAAAGGATGGACCCCCATGTGTTAAAGGCCCTAGGGTCCATGTGCTGTTTTTAAAGGATGGATCCCCCCATGTGTTAAAGGCCCTAGGATCCATGTGCTATTTTTAAAGGATGGACCCCTATGTGTTAAAGGCCCTAGGATCCATGTGCTGTTTTTAAAGGATGGACCCCTATGTGTTAAAGGCCCTAGGATCCATGTGCTGTTTTTAAAGGATGGACCCCATGTCTTAAAGGCCCTAGGATCCATGTGCTGTTTTTAAAGGATGGACCCCCATGTCTTAAAGGCCCTAGGATCCATGTGCTGTTTTTAAAGGATGGACCCCCATGTCTTAAAGGCCCTAGGATCCATGTGCTGTTTTTAAAGGATGGACCCCCATGTCTTAAAGGCCCTAGGATCCATGTGCTGTTTTTAAAGGATGGACCCCCATGTCTTAAAGGCCCTAGGATCCATGTGCTGTTTTTAAAGGATGGACCCCTATGTCTTAAAGGCCCTAGGGTCCATGTGCTGTTTTTAAAGGATGGACCCCCATGTGTTAAAGGCCCTAGGATCCATGTGCTATTTTTAAAGGATGGACCCCTATGTGTTAAAGGCCCTAGGATCCATGTGCTGTTTTTAAAGGATGGACCCCCATGTGTTAAAGGCCCTAGGATCCATGTGCTGTTTTTAAAGGATGGACCCCCATGTGTTAAAGGCCCTAGGATCCATGTGCTGTTTTTAAAGGATGGACCCCCATGTCTTAAAGGCCCTAGGATCCATGTGCTGTTTTTAAAGGATGGACCCCATGTCTTAAAGGCCCTAGGATCCATGTGCTGTTTTTAAAGGATGGACCCCCATGGTTAAAGGCCCTAGGATCCATGTGCTGTTTTTAAAGGATGGACCCCCATGTCTTAAAGGCCCTAGGATCCATGTGCTGTTTTTAAAGGATGGACCCCTATGTGTTAAAGGCCCTAGGGTCCATGTGCTGTTTTTAAAGGATGGACCCCCATGTCTTAAAGGCCCTAGGATCCATGTGCTGTTTTTAAAGGATGGACCCCCATGTCTTAAAGGCCCTAGGATCCATGTGCTGTTTTTAAAGGATGGACCCCCATGTCTTAAAGGCCCTAGGGTCCATGTGCTGTTTTTAAAGGATGGACCCCATGTCTTAAAGGCCCTAGGATCCATGTGCTGTTTTTAAAGGATGGACCCCCATGTGTTAAAGGCCCTAGGATCCATGTGCTGTTTTTAAAGGATGGACCCCCATGTGTTAAAGGCCCTAGGGTCCATGTGCTGTTTTTAAAGGATGGACCCCCATGTCTTAAAGGCCCTAGGATCCATGTGCTGTTTTTAAAGGATGGACCCCCATGTCTTAAAGGCCCTAGGATCCATGTGCTGTTTTTAAAGGATGGACCCCCATGTGTTAAAGGCCCTAGGATCCATGTGCTGTTTTTAAAGGATGGACCCCCATGTCTTAAAGGCCCTAGGATCCATGTGCTGTTTTTAAAGGATGGACCCCCTATGTCTTAAAGGCCCTAGGATCCATGTGGACCCCCATGTCTTAAAGGCCCTAGGATCCATGTTTTTAAAGGATGGACCCCCATGTCTTAAAGGCCCTAGGATCCATGTGCTATTTTTAAAGGATGGACCCCCATGTCTTAAAGGCCCTAGGATCCATGTGCTATTTTTAAAGGATCCATGTCTTAAAGGCCCTAGGATCCATGTGCTATTTTTAAAGGATGGACCCCCATGTCTTAAAGGCCCTAGGATCCATGTGCTGTTTTTAAAGGATGGACCCCATGTCTTAAAGGCCCTAGGATCCATGTGCTATTTTTAAAGGATGGACCCCCCATGTCTTAAAGGCCCTAGGTCCATGTGCTGTTTTTAAAGGATGGACCCCCATGTCTTAAAGGCCCTAGGGTCCATGTGCTGTTTTTAAAGGATGGACCCCATGTCTTAAAGGCCCTAGGATCCATGTGCTATTTTTAAAGGATGGACCCCTATGTCTTAAAGGCCCTAGGATCCATGTGCTATTTTTAAAGGATGGACCCCATGTCTTAAAGGCCCTAGGATCCATGTGCTATTTTTAAAGGATGGACCCCTATGTGTTAAAGGCCCTAGGATCCATGTGCTATTTTTAAAGGATGGACCCCCATGTCTTAAAGGCCCTAGGGTCCATGTGCTATCCATTTTTAAAGGATGGACCCCCATGTCTTAAAGGCCCTAGGATCCATGTGCTATTTTTAAAGGATGGACCCCCATGTCTTAAAGGCCCTAGGATCCATGTGCTGTTTTTAAAGGATGGACCCCTATGTGTTAAAGGCCCTAGGGTCCATGTGCTGTTTTTAAAGGATGGACCCCCATGTCTTAAAGGCCCTAGGGTCCATGTGCTGTTTTTAAAGGATGGACCCCCATGTCTTAAAGGCCCTAGGATCCATGTGCTATTTTTAAAGGATGGACCCCCATGTCTTAAAGGCCCTAGGGTCCATGTGCTATGTGCTTTTTTAAAGGATGGACCCCATGTCTTAAAGGCCCTAGGATCCATGTGCTATTTTTAAAGGATGGACCCCCATGTCTTAAAGGCCCTAGGGTCCATGTGCTATTTTTAAAGGATGGACCCCCATGTCTTAAAGGCCCTAGGATCCATGTGCTATTTTTTAAAGGATGGACCCCCATGTCTTAAAGGCCCTAGGATCCATGTGCTATTTTTAAAGGATGGACCCCATGTCTTAAAGGCCCTAGGATCCATGTGCTGTTTTTAAAGGATGGACCCCTATGTGTTAAAGGCCCTAGGATCCATGTGCTGTTTTTAAAGGATGGACCCCATGTCTTAAAGGCCCTAGGGTCCATGTGCTGTTTTTAAAGGATGGACCCCATGTCTTAAAGGCCCTAGGGTCCATGTGCTGTTTTTAAAGGATGGACCCCTATGTGTTAAAGGCCCTAGGATCCATGTGCTATTTTTAAAGGATGGACCCCTATGTCTTAAAGGCCCTAGGATCCATGTGCTATTTTTAAAGGATGGACCCCCATGTCTTAAAGGCCCTAGGATCCATGTGCTATTTTTAAAGGATGGACCCCTATGTGTTAAAGGCCCTAGGATCCATGTGCTATTTTTAAAGGATGGACCCCATGTCTTAAAGGCCCTAGGATCCATGTGCTATTTTTAAAGGATGGACCCCCATGTCTTAAAAAGGATCCCTAGGATCCATGTCTTAAAGGCCCTAGGATCCATGTGCTGTTTTTAAAGGATGGACCCCATGTCTTAAAGGCCCTAGGGTCCATGTGCTGTTTTTAAAGGATGGACCCCATGTCTTAAAGGCCCTAGGGTCCATGTGCTGTTTTTAAAGGATGGACCCCCATGTCTTAAAGGCCCTAGGATCCATGTGCTATTTTTAAAGGATGGACCCCCATGTCTTAAAGGCCCTAGGATCCATGTGCTATTTTTAAAGGATGGACCCCCATGTCTTAAAGGCCCTAGGATCCATGTGCTATTTTTAAAGGATGGACCCCCATGTCTTAAAGGCCCTAGGGTCCATGTGCTATTTTTAAAGGATGGACACCCATGTCTTAAAGGCCCTAGGATCCATGTGCTATTTTTAAAGGATGGACCCCCATGTCTTAAAGGCCCTAGGATCCATGTGCTATTTTTAAAGGATGGACCCCCATGTCTTAAAGGCCCTAGGATCCATGTGCTGTTTTTAAAGGATGGACCCCTATGTGTTAAAGGCCCTAGGATCCATGTGCTGTTTTTAAAGGATGGACCCCCATGTCTTAAAGGCCCTAGGGTCCATGTGCTGTTTTTAAAGGATGGACCCCCATGTCTTAAAGGCCCTAGGGTCCATGTGCTGTTTTTAAAGGATGGACCCCTATGTGTTAAAGGCCCTAGGATCCATGTGCTATTTTTAAAGGATGGACCCCTATGTCTTAAAGGCCCTAGGATCCATGTGCTATTTTTAAAGGATGGACCCCCATGTCTTAAAGGCCCTAGGATCCATGTGCTATTTTTAAAGGATGGACCCCTATGTCTTAAAGGCCCTAGGATCCATGTGCTATTTTTAAAGGATGGACCCCCATGTCTTAAAGGCCCTAGGGTCCATGTGCTATTTTTAAAGGATGGACCCCCATGTCTTAAAGGCCCTAGGATCCATGTGCTATTTTTAAAGGATGGACCCCCATGTCTTAAAGGCCCTAGGATCCATGTGCTGTTTTTAAAGGATGGACCCCTATGTCTTAAAGGCCCTAGGATCCATGTGCTGTTTTTAAAGGATGGACCCCTATGTCTTAAAGGCCCTAGGGTCCATGTGCTATTTTTAAAGGATGGACCCCATGTCTTAAAGGCCCTAGGATCCATGTGCTATTTTTAAAGGATGGACCCCATGTCTTAAAGGCCCTAGGATCCATGTGCTATTTTTAAAGGATGGACCCCATGTCTTAAAGGCCCTAGGGTCCATGTGCTATTTTTTAAAGGATGGACCCCATGTCTTAAAGGCCCTAGGATCCATGTGCTATTTTCCATGTGCTATTTTAAAGGATGGACCCCATGTCTTAAAGGCCCTAGGATCCATGTGCTATTTTTTAAAGGATGGACCCCCATGTCTTAAAGGCCCTAGGGTCCATGTGCTATTTTTAAAGGATGGACCCCCATGTCTTAAAGGCCCTAGGATCCATGTGCTATTTTTAAAGGATGGACCCCCATGTCTTAAAGGCCCTAGGATCCATGTGCTATTTTTTAAAGGATGGACCCCCATGTCTTAAAGGCCCTAGGATCCATGTGCTATTTTTAAAGGATGGACCCCCATGTCTTAAAGGCCCTAGGGTCCATGTGCTATTTTTAAAGGATGGACCCCCATGTCTTAAAAGGCCCTAGGATCCATGTGCTATTTTTAAAGGATGGACCCCCATGTCTTAAAGGCCCTAGGATCCATGTGCTTTTTTAAAGGATGGACCCCTATGTCTTAAAGGCCCTAGGATCCATGTGCTTTTTTTAAAGGATGGACCCCCATGTCTTAAAGGCCCTAGGGTCCATGTGCTATTTTTAAAGGATGGACCCCCATGTCTTAAAGTCCCTAGGATCCATGTGCTGTTTTTAAAGGATGGACCCCCATGTCTTAAAGGCCCTAGGATCCATGTGCTATTTTTAAAGGATGGACCCCTATGTCTTAAAGGCCCTAGGGTCCATGTGCTATTTTTAAAGGATGGACCCCTATGTCTTAAAGGCCCTAGGATCCATGTGCTATTTTTAAAGGATGGACCCCCATGTCTTAAAGGCCCTAGGATCCATGTGCTATTTTTAAAGGATGGACCCCTATGTGTTAAAGGCCCTAGGGTCCATGTGTACAGGGATGGTCAGCCAGTCACTGGGACATACAACCCAACTTGGGATGACGAGAGGTTTTAGCGGGTGAAATATTGGAGGATAATTAGAGGTTTACTTAGTCACAGCTTCAGTATGCTTAACAGTGCAAATATCATGGTACAGCTATATGGACACTTAATTATCATAGTACTTCTTAATGGTAAGTTTATAAACATATATTATGGTAAGTATAATTACCTTGTATCTCATTATGGTAAGCGGTGAAATAAGTATAGCTCGTTACAAATTGTAATGGCTTAGGAGATAATTTTTTAAAAGACGATCGGTCTTTACCTGGCTGAAAGAAAAAGGAATATAATATCTATTGTTTACAGGAAGCTCATTCTACACATTTAGACACAATTGTATGGAAAAGAGACTGGTGGGACGAAATGCATGTCTCCCATGGGCAAAGACACTCAACAATCACTTTGATCCCAATGTGTAAACTGCTCAATCAAAACCACAAGGAAGGTGGATACTTTTAAAATGATCCATTGGACCATGAACATAATTGGCTCATTAATCTATACGGTCCAAATATTAATATTGATCCATGCTTCTTTGAATGTGTATATATATATATATATATATATATATATATATATATATATATATATATATATATATATATATATATATATATATATAATAATTTATCGAGTTTACAGGCAATACATGCCTGTCACCTTCTGACCTTTATTTCCTTTGTTTTGTATTTATTTAGTATGGTCAGGGCGTGAGTTGTGGTGGTCAGTCTGTTTGATTTTCTATGATTTGGGATTTCTATGTTTCAGCCTAGTATGGTTCTCAATCAGAGGCAGGTGTCATTAGTTGTCTCTGATTGAGAATCATACTTAGGTAGCCTGGGTTGCACTGTTTGTTGGTGGGTGATTGTCTATGTTAGTGGCTTGTGTCAGCACAGGTCTCATTTGTAGCTTCACGAACGTCATTGGTTTATTGTTTTTGTTACTCTTTTGTATAGTGTTGCAGTGTTCAGTGTTCTCTTTATTAAAATTCACTATGAACACATACCACGCCGCATTTTGATCCTCTGATCCTTCTCGCCTCTCCTCTTCAGATGAAGAGGAGGACGTCCTGACAATGACTCAATTATTATGGTGGGAAATTATGGTACGGTTTCCTGTACCTCAGTGGACCGTAAAGGAAAACACTACAAACCCGCATACACTTAATGACATGACGAGTATTATGGATATATTGGAACTAGCTTAAATATCCTGACCTACTGATAAATACTGCACATGGTGGATGCTTAATCAAGCTATTCGTCTTGACTACATTCTTATGTCGTTTTCACTGGGACCAAAAGTTACTCTTACAGAATTTCTGCGAGGATATTGGAAATTTAATCAAAGTCTACTGGATGATAACTTGATTTTAACCATGACAGAAGATCTATAACAGACATTTTCCCACATAACATAGGCACAGCAGATCCCCTTATTGTATGGGAGACTTTTAAATGTGCCTTTCGAGGCCATGCAATTCAAATAAAAATATAGATATTTAGGTCAAAAGAGTTTGTGCTAAAAAAGGACATAGAGGACAGTACAGATAGATAGCAATAAAAACTGTGCCAGAGGAACTAACAGTACAGATAGCTAGTAATAAAAACTGTGACATAGAGGACCTAAGTGTACAGATAGACAGTAATAAAAACTGTGACAGAGGAACTATCTATCTGTACAGTTAGGTCCTCTATGTCACAGTTTTTATTACTATCTATCTGTACTGTTCCTCTGTCACAGTTTTTATTACTATTTGTACAGTTAGGTCCTCTATGTCACAGTTTTTATTACTAACTGTACAGATAGTAATAAAAACTGTGACAGAGGAACTATCTGTACAGTTAGTTCCTCTGTCACAGTTTTTATTACTATCTGTACTGTTAGTTCCTCTGGCACAGTTTTTATTACTATCTATTTGTACTGTTAGTTCCTCTGTCACAGTTTTTATCACTATCTGTACTGTTAGTTCCTCTGTCACAGTTTTATCACTATCTGTACTGTTAGTAATAAAAACTGTGACAGAGGAACTAACAGTACAGATAGTGATAAAAACTGTGACAGAGGAACTATCTGTACAGTTAGTAATAAAAACTGTGACAGAGGACCTAACTGTACAGAAAGATAGTAATAAAAACTGTGACAGAGGAACTAACTGTACAGATAGATAGCAATAAAAACTGTGACAGGAACTAACTGTACTGTTAGTAATAAAAACTGTGACAGAGGAACTAACAGTACAGTTAGTTCCTGTCACAGTTTTTATTGCTATCTATCTGTACAGTTAGTTCAGACCTGAATCCAATCGAGAATCTGTGGAAAGAACTGAAAACTGCTGTTCCCAAATGCTCTCCATCCAACCTTACTGAGCTCGAGCTGTTTTGCAAGGAGGAATGGGAAAAAATGTCAGTCTCTCGATGTGCAAAACTGATAGAGACATACCCCAAGCGACTTACAGCTGTAATCGCAGCAAAAGGTGGCGCTACAAAGTATTAACTTAAGGGGGCTGAATAATTTTGCACGGCCAATTTTTCAGTTTTGATTTGTTAAAAAAGTTTGAAATATCCAATAAATGTCGTTCCACTTCATGATTGTGTCCCACTTGTTGTTGATTCTTCACAAAAATATACAGTTTTATATCTTTATGTTTGAAGCCTGAAATGTGGCAAAAGGTCGCAAAGTTCAAGGGGGCCGAATACTTTCGCAAGGCACTGTATATATATATATATATATATATATATGGTTATATAGTTAGTCAACCAATAGAGAAATGATAAACCAGGGGTAGGCTACCTGGTAGCTGATGAATACATGGTTAGGGGGGAGAGGAGGGGAGAGGCTCATTTCGGCTTGCCACACCACCAGGAGCATCCGTTTAGAGGCAGGAACCATGTGTGCGCTGGCGGCCTGATTGAGATGCTGCTCAGCAGAGGCACTAAGGCTCCACTGGTGTTATCGGCTACCCTGTCGAGAATAGCCTGTTATCTCAACCAGAGGATGCTGATTACAAAGGCTCTAAACAAAGCCGGGCACCGTATGACTACACCTTACTTGCATATTGTGCTTTTTGGATGTATATTCTTATCTAAATACCAAGGCCAGAAGCCTGTAGCTTGCTGCAAGCTGTTCTGTCTTTGAGTAACTGAGTCCCTGGATTAACCGTAGTACCTTTCTACTATTATATCTAGTAAAATATCGGTTTATTGACCTGGGCTGCAGTAAATCTGCTCCTCAAACACGCCCCGGGAGTGCCATATTTATATTTGTATCTGTGTAAACAACTTGATTTGCAGCAGTTGGGCACAATTTCTTATGGCTGGTACAGATAGGCTGATTTTTTTTGGTCCTAATATCTAGTCGTGACTCACCAAGGGCCTAATCCCAACTTTAAATGCTTGTCTGTAACTCTAAACTTTTTGGGGTAGATTATGCATCACTAGCTATGTTTTTATCCAATTAGCGACAGATCAACATAAAGAAAATATGCACATTTTCCCACCAGTGATGTCTTCACCAAACGGACTTGTTACGGATATAACAATATTGAGGGTCTTATTGTGATGAGGAAGTGCACACAAAATGTACTTTTTTTTGCTTCAGTTTTTTAATGTAGCAAATGTTTAACTCTACCTATAGGCTTGTCACAAAAACTGTTGTATTAAATAGCAAACTCTGGTTTTGACACAGTGAGCACTAGCCAACAGCGCTCAGATACTGTTATGATAGGCATTGCAGGTAGGCTAGTCTACATGATGAGATTATTATGGATAATGGCAGTCAAGCATCGATCATCATGTCACCACAATAAGACCCTCAATATTCATTGGAAAGGAGCATCAAGCTCATCACCGTGTACTTTCACCACCCTGTGAAGTTCATCATAAATGATTGAATCTGGATCCTAATAAACTGCATGGTTTCCGAGTCATAGTTGGAGGACCACACACCATATCATCACGTGACTCCAAATTGACTTCAATATGATGGATACTATATCAACATTTGCACAAAAAGGCATTTCCACCGTCATTTCTTGCTAAATTAATTTTACCAACACAAACACAGAGCTGCCAACTGTCACACATTGACCATCAGACACACACACACTTCTTCTCTCACTGCACACCTCTTATACATCGAGAAGTACTGCTTTTATTTTTTCCAATTAGTCCATTGTATAGTCAGGGCTTTAAACTGTGCACCAAATGGTTTTGAAAATTGGAGAATCTGCGCTTGCGATTTAACATCAGAAGTGGGTACCTCTATCACTATCTTGCCACAGCACTGTGAACTGCGACACATTGAAGCGTATGATTGGTCTAGTTAAGTAAGGGATCATGGGGATTGGATCCATGTTTTAAAGACACGCCCCTGGAGTTGAATGGACAGAGAGAACATTGTCAGCTGACCTTATAAAACTTTAAAAAGAGCAGCACGCTAGCTCTGTTTCATGTACAATGTTGTCGACAACAAGACTCGAACTGCTAATGCAACAAAAACTGGAATTGTCAACTGCTAAGGGGAGGACAGTGGATGATTATAAGTTGGAAACTTTATTGAAAACTTCAGTTCAAACTTCTTTGGAACACTGTTGTGGAGGGAGGGAGACAGTAGGTGGCACAATGTGTAGCTAGAGCTCAGACTACTATGTAATGTTGAGTGGATGCTTATGTAATGTGGAATGACTAGCTGATGTAGTCCAGGAGAAATAATGGAAGGTGTGAGGTCTGATGTGATCGCGTTCTGCTAAAATTGTTTTAGTTGGTTGGTTCAGCATTGTAATTCGTTGGTATTGCTAGATAGCTAGCTAAGGAGCTAACTGCAACCAAGCTATATGCTAACAGCAGCTCATTAAACTAACTATTTAGCTAGATGGATTACGTTAAATTTGGCTCCATTGTGGATACATTAGCTATCTAGTTCTCTCTCCCTAACGTTAGCTAGCTAGCCAAGCTAAACTCAAGTCTATTGTAAATCATGGAGTTGAGTTAGCTTGGCTATCTAGCTACTGTAGCTGTTTTACATGTTGATCAGACTGGCCACTTCACTTTTCTAGCTACTCTGGTAGCTGGCTAACTAAATATAAAAAACAAAAGGGCTAATGTTAACCTACTGTATGACGTTTCCTAAGCTTGTTACGCTGAAGCCGTTTGTGTGTGAGAGCCGTTTTGAGAGAGAGAGAGAGAGAGAGAGAGAGAGAGAGAGAGAGAGAGAGAGAGAGAGAGAGAGAGAGAGAGAACACTGTAATTAATGCTTTTAATGCAACCGCTGTGTCAGATTTTTTTTTAATAATCTGAAAAAGCACACCATGCAATAATCTGAGTACAGCGCTCAGACAACAAAACAAGTCATTCAGATATCCGCCATGTTGTGGAGTCAACAGAAGTCAGAAATAGCATTATAAATATTCACTTACCTTTGATTATCTTCATCAGAATACACTCCCAGGAATCCCAGTTCCACAATAAATGCTTGATTTGTTCGATAAAGTCATTAATTTATGTCCAAATACCTCCTTTTTATTCACGCGTTTAGTACACAATCCAAACTCACGGCGCGCGGCAAGTCCAGGCAAAAGTTCAGACGAAAAGGCATATTACAGTTCGTAGAAACATGTCAAGCGAAGTATAGAATCAATCTTTAGGATGTTTTTATCATAAATCTTCAATAATGTTTCAACCAGAGAATTCCTTTGTCTGTAATGCAATGAAATGCAATGGAACAGAGCTAACTCTCTCGGGAGCGAGCATGATCAGCTCATGCCACTCTGGCAGAGCCGTGACTCATTCAGCTCTCATTAGCCCCAACTTCACAGTAGAATCCTCAAACAAGGTTATAAAGACTGTTGACATCTAGTGGAAGCCTTAGGAAGTGCAATATGACCCCATAGACACTGTATATTGGATAGGCAAACCTACAAACCTCAGATTTCCCACTTCCTGGTTGGATTTTTTTCCTCCGGTTCTGTTATACTCACAGACATCATTCAAACAGTTTTAGAAACTTCAGAGTGTTTAATAATATTCATATATTAGCAACTGGGCCTGAGTAGCAGGCAGTTTACTCTGGGCACCTTATTCATCCAAGCTACTCAATACTGCCCCAGCCATAAGAAGTTAAGGAGAAGTGGATCTATAATACCATATTTAACACTTGTATTTTCATCAACATTTATAATGAGTATTTCTGTGAATTGATGTGACTCACTGCAAAATCAACGGATGTTTTGGAAGCAAAACATTACTGACCATAACGCGCCAATATAAACTGAGATTTTTTGGGATATAAATATGAACTTTATTGAACAAAACATACATGTACTGTGTAACATGAAGTCCTATGAGTGTCATCTGATGAAGATCATCAAAGGTTAGTGATTAATATTATCTCTATTTCTGCCTTTTGTGACTCCTCTCTTTGGCTGGACAATTGGCTGTGTTTTTCTGTGACTAGTTGCTGACCTTACATAATCGTTTGGGGTGCTTTCGTCGTAAAGCCTTTTTGAAATCGGACACTGTGGTGGGGTTAATAACAAGTTTATCTTTAAAATGGTGTAAAATACTTGTATGTTTGAGGAATTTTAATCATGAGATTTCTGTTGTTTGAATTTGGTGCCCTGCACATTCACTGGCTGTTGTCATATCGATCCCGGTTGCGGGATTTCAGCCGTAAGAAGTTTATTAGCCTTTAAAATGTAATTCTTTATGACAATTAAAACATCTCAGAAGGCCTTTCTTTGAGGGCCTAATTAAACTCTAACACAGGGGTGGTAGGAAACTCCTGGTTTACAAGTCACATCAAGCCTGCAAGTTGCATTTTACAAAGTGATGTGTAATTCCTCATGAGGACCTACGCTGGACTCCAGCTGCCTGTAAGGATCTTCAACAAATGAATGTCCAAGGCAAGGTAAGCTTTTGAATATGCCTCTGGGAATGTGGCAGCCCGGTGGAGAATGTATCAGAGAGTGCTTGGTCTCAGCCCCTCAAATATCGATGCCTGCGTGAAGGCCACATGTGTTCTCCACAACTACCTGCGGAGGGCATCCCATGAGTTGTTTCTGGTGGAGATGGGCACGCCAAATGGTCACCTACTTGATGTCACCAGGATAGGGGCCAACAACGCCCCCAGACAGGCACTCCAGGTGAGGGAGAAGCTGATCACCTACTAAGTCCAATGGCAGTATGTCGTGGAGTGAAACAACTCTTTTAAAAGACACCAAGGTTATTTTAAGAAGCTTCCATCGTTGTTCATAAATTAGCCTTTTTCTGATCATTTTCTTTCTCTCTTCATTTGGAAGTAATATTTATTGACATTTTGGTAAAGTCATTAACATATATTATATCAGTGGGGCAAAAAAGTATTTAGTCGGCCACCAATTGTGTAAGTTCTCCCACTTAAAAAGATGAGAGAGGCCTGTAATTTTCATCATAGGTACACTTCAACTATGACAGACAAAATGAGAAAAAAAAAAACAGAATATCACATTGTAGGATTTTTAATGAATTTATTTGCAAATTATGGTGGAAAATAAGTATTTGGTCAATAACAAAAGTTTATCTCAATACTTTGTTATATACCCTTTGTTGGCAATGACAGAGGTCAAACGTTTTCTGTAAGTCTTCACAAGGTTTTCACACACTGTTGCTGGTGTTTTGGCCCATTCCTCCATGCAGATCTCCTCTAGAGCAGGGATGTTTTGGGGCTGTTGCTGGGCAACATGGACTTTCAACTCCCTCCAAAGATTTTCTATGGGGTTGAGATCTGGAGACTGGCTAGGCCACTCCAGGACCTTGAAATGCTTCTTATGAAGCCACTCTTTCGTTGCCCGGGCGGTGTGTTTGGGATCATTGTCATGCTGAAAGACCCAGCCACATTTCATCTGCAATGCCCTTGCTGATGGAAGGAGGTTTTCACTCAAAATCTCACAATACATGGCCCCATTCATTCTTTCCTTTACACGGATCAGTCGTCCTGGTCCCTTTGCAGAAAACAGCCCCAAAGCATGATGTTTCCACCCCCATGCTTCACAGTAGGTATGGTGTTCTTTGGATGTAACTCAGCATTCTTTGTCCTCCAAATATGACGAGTTGAGTTTTTACCAAAAAGTTATATTTTGGTTTCATCTGACCATATGACATTCTCCCAATCTTCTTCTGGACCATCCAAATGCTCTCTAGCAAACTTCAGACGGGTGAGGTGAGTTGTATGTTGGAGTTGACGTTTAAAAAATGTTTGAAAAAATATATACGAAATATATGCAAAGAAAAAAGATAAATACATGGGACACGACAAGACGAAGACGCCTGACTGCTATGCAATCTTGGATTTTATGGTACCTCGGGTGAGCAGGAGCTCTAATGAATGTTTTCGACATACAGTTAGTATGATAACAATGGGAAAGGGTAACCTACTGTAGGGGCCATACAAATGGTATGGTTTTCCACCATCTTCACTGGTCTGACAAAATACAGGTGGAAAGAAAACCAATTAGGAAGAGAATCTGTTTTCACTTTCATCTTGTCTTAGATCTGAAATGGTGTAGACAGGAAATAAGGAGATTAAAATGTAAATGAGATACTAATAATAAACAAATTAAACTGACCATGAACATTTTTGAATTTAATAAGTATTCAAGTACAGGAAAGAACATGACAGGTGTGTGTGTATTGAAAGAGGTGTGTGTGCATATAAAAATACAAACATTTACTCATAGCTAATCACCTATAATCACACAAATGACCTATAATCTTGAAGAAAAGAACAAAAGCATGTATTTTTGGCAAAACTGCAGACAGATACAGGGACCATAAGTAACAGGAGACTTCAGACATAAAGAGAGAGAGAGGTGGGGCAGGGCACTGGAGATCTGAGGTGCAGAGAGGAGTGGAGGAGAGGTGTGTGTGTGTGTGTGTCTGAAAAACCCCCAACTAAGAGTGAATGTGTAGCCACAATCCAGGTAAACACACATTTCACCTTTTAGTTTTGTAAAAGAACAACAAGACCATCTGAATTCTCCGGTGTTTGAGTTTCAATTGAGTACATTTTCATGCAATCTTTGTACAACTAATAATGAATTTGATCGTAAGTATTGAGTAATTATTTACTTTATGAATTCAATTAATTGTACACTCAAAAAAGCCTACTAACAAGGACATTTTACACTGAAAATGGACAGTTGGAAAATCTCAATTGAGGACGATTAAAAAATCTCAGTTTAATTTCCTTGATTCATCACGTCCTCTCTCCTCACCTCTCGCTCAAAACCCACTGGAGGAGAAGGTCAGCGTGAAGGAACCTGACATTAGGTCTCTCTGACCTTCTCCTCCAATGGGCTTTGAGAAGGAGGCGAGGAGAGAGAACGTGAGGAGTCAAGGAAATACAGTTAAGATTCTACCATGGAGAGAGAAAGTACTACAGTCAACCCACCCCCTCACCAGTCTGCCTGCTTTCTCCCCTCTATCTGGCTCTATCCCTATGTTTAGTCACCACCATTCATATCGACAGCCTCCTCAGGCAGAAGTAGATAAAAATGCAGGGCACCGGAAATGTGAGGTGCCTCGAGGAGAAGAGCAGGGTGTGTGTGTGTGTGTGTCTCTCTGTCTCTGAATGTGTAGCCATAACACAGCTAAACAAACAAATGGCCCCTGGACGTAATGGACCAGTCGATGGAACATAACTTCACAAAAAGGTTTTCTGGTGGTTTTAAATGAAATAGACATAGACCAAGAAGAACATCTATGAATTCTCTGTTGTGTGAGTTTCAATTCAGTCAATTCAGAAATCTATGTAGCACTAATAATGAATGCTATCCTAAGACATTAGTGACAATTTACTTTATGAATTGACTGGACTTAAATGGAATTGACAGGAAAGGTACAATGAGGAAGGTCAAAACAACAACCAGACAACTCCTCTCCTCCTCCTCTTCTTCCTGTGAGCTGGCTCTCCTCCTCCTCTCCTTCCTGTGAGCTGGCTCTCCTCTTCCTCTCCTTCCTGAGAGCTGGCTCTCCTCTTCCTCTCCTTCCTGAGAGCTGGCTCTCCTCTTCCCTCCTTCCTTCCTGAGAGCTGGCTCTCCTCTTCCTCTCTCCTTCCTGCCTGTGAGCTGGCTCTCCTCTTCCTTCCTCCTCCTTCCTGCCTGTGAGCTGGCTCTCCTCTTCCTCTTCTCCTTCCTTCCTGTGAGCTGGCTCTCCTCTTCCTCTCCTCCTCCTCTCCTTCCTGTGAGCTGGCTCTCCTCTTCCCTCCTTCCTGAGAGCTGGCCTCCTCTTCCTTCCTCCTGAGCTGGCTCTCCTCTTCCTCTCCTTCCTGAGAGCTGGCTCTCCTCTTCCTCTCCTTCCTGAGAGCTGGCTCTCCTCTTCCTCCCCTTCCTGAGAGCTGGCTCTCCTCTTCCTCCCCTTCCTGTGAGCTGGCTCTCCTCCTCCTCTCCTTCCTGTGAACTGGCTCTCCTCTTCCTCCCCTTCCTGAGAGCTGGCTCTCCTCTTCCTCCCCTTCCTGAGAGCTGGTTCTCCTCTTCCTCTCCTTCCTGTGAACTGGCTCTCCTCTTCCTCTCCTTCCTGCCTGCGAGCTGGCTCTCCTCTTCCTCTCCTTCCTGCCTGAGCTGGCTCTCCCATTCCTCTCCTTCCTGCCTGAGCTGGCTCTCCTCTTCCTCTCCTTCCTGTGAGCTGGCTCTCCTCTTCCTCTCCTTCCTGTTAGCTGGCTCTCCTCTTCCTCTCCTTCCTGTAAACTGGCTCTCCTCTTCCTCTCCTTCCTGTGAGCTGGCTCTCCTCCTTCCTGAGCTGGCTCTCCCTCCTCTCCTTCCTGTGAGCTGGCTCTCCTCTTCCTCCCCTTCCTGTGAGCTGGCTCTCCTCCTCCTCTCCTTCCTGTGAGCTGGCTCTCCTCCTCCTCTCCTTCCTGTGAGCTGGCTCTCCTCCTCCTCTCCTTCCTGTAAACTGGCTCTCCTGTTCCTCTCCTTCCTGTAAACTGGCTCTCCTCTTCCTCTCCTTCCAGTGAGCTGGCTCTCCTCCTCCTCTCCTTCCTGTGAGCTGGCTCTCCTCCCTCCTTCCTAAACTGGCCTCCTCCTCTCCTTCCTGTGAGCTGGCTCTCCTCTTCCTCTCCTTCCTGTGAGCTGGCTCTCCTCTTCCTCTCCTGCCTGTGAGCTGGCTCTCCTCTTCCTCTCCTTCCTGAGAGCTGGCTCTCCTCTTCCCTCCCTCCTCTCCTTCCTGTGAGCTGGCTCTCCTCTTCCTCTCCTTCCGGTGAGCTGGCTCTCCTCTTCCTCTCCTTCCTGTGAACTGGCTCTCCTCTTCCTCTCCTTCCTGTGAGCTGGCTCTCCTCTTCCTCTCCTTCCGGTGAGCTGGCTCTCCTCTTCCTCTCCTTCCTGTGAACTGGCTCTCCTCTTCCTCTCCTTCCTGTGAGCTGGCTCTCCTCTTCCTCTCCTTCCTGAGAGCTGGCTCTCCTCTTCCTCTTCTCCTTCCTGTAAACTGGCTCTCCTCTTCCTCTCCTTCCTGTAAACTGGCTCTCCTCTTCCTCTCCTTCCTGTAAACTGGCTCTCCTCCTCCTCTCCTTCCTGTGAGCTGGCACTCCTCTTCCTCTCCTTCCTGTGAGCTGGCTCTCCTCTTCCTCTCCTTCCTGAGAGCTGGCTCTCCTCTTCCTCTTCTCCTTCCTGTAAACTGGCTCTCCTCTTCCTCTCCTTCCTGTGAGCTTGTCAGCTAATTTGAAACCATCTCTGGATAGGAAGAGAAAAACAACACATACAAGCATTACATAATATAACACCATAGAAGGTGAGATTTATGTTAACTAAATACTGCGTGTGTAGTTAGTGGCATAAATATTAGAACAGTGTGTTAAAGTTGGTAATTATTGCTGTTTACTCATGGAATTTGTATTTCAGATCAAAAGAGGAATATGACAGGAAAATATTTAGATAGCAATTTTATAACCCAGAAACAACAGCTATACATTTGCCTCAAAAAATCCTTTGATCTGAAATACTAATTAGCCTACATGAGTATACTGCAAAAATGACCCAGTTCAGTTTACTTCACCATCGCAATACTTATGACACTACCTGTGTTGTGTGTGTGGGGGGTGGGGTGGGGGGTGTACCATTGTATACTTGTCCCACTATCAATCCTACTGTCGTGGACACTTGTCCCACTATCAACCCTACTATCGTGGACACCTGTCCCACTATCATCCCTACTATCATGGACACTTGTCCTACTGTCATCCCTACTATCGTTTACACCTGTCCCACTATCATCCCTACTATCATGGACACTTGTCCCACTGTCATCCCTACTATCGTGGACACCTGTCCCACTATCAACCCTACTATCGTGGACACCTGTCCCACTATCATCCCTACTATCATGGACACTTGTCCCACTGTCATCCCTACTATCGTGGGTACCTGTCCCACTATCATCCCTACTATTGTTGACACCTGTCCCACTATCATCCCTACTATAATGGACACCTGTCCCACTATCATCCCTACTATCGTGGACACTTGTCCCACCGTCATCCCTACTATCGTGGCCTCCTGTCCCACTGTCATCCCTACTATCATGGACACTTGTCTATGTTTATGTCCCTTTAGCTGTCCGCAGTTGTGTCAAAAAGACACGGTTTTGAAGATGCGGTGAAAATGATTCTCTCCTCCATGTGTCCAACAACCGCATGCGACCATCTGCAACACGTGTCGATACCTGTATTCAGTATTGTTGCGTTGAAGCGCAAAAATGTTATGCAGCATTGATGCGATGACGCTGTCGTTGTGGTTAAGACGTTACTCCCATTCCTATTGCAGAATGTAGCCTTTTGACAGCGTGTAGTAAAGTCGATTTAATCCACACTTACATTTGTCCCCTCCTTTGGTGATTGTCATTTAGGCTGTGACAACCAAAAGGCAGCAGACAATCCTACAGTATGTTTTAGCAGGGACGTTTGGTCGGGCAATCTGATTTGTAACTATGGAAATATATGTTTTTCAAACATTGTGAACCCAAAAGTGTAAGTTTGATTCTAGAGTGGGGACATATTAACGTCATTTTATTGTAGAATTGTATTTATATTCTATTGTCTATTAACTTTATTTAGTCTGTTCAGTGGAACAATTCTCATTCTTAACAATGGGCTAAAAATATATGGCTATTTATTTACTGTGCTTGTCAGCAAGAACACTACTGCTATTCCTCACACGTATTTTATTATTCTACCTCTTCACAGTTTTGCCAGTGTATTCACATATTTGAAATCGGATATGCCTACTTGTGTCTTTAAAAACGGATGATATGAGGCTTTGTATTTTTGCAGCCATTCATGGACAGTTTTTGAATAAGTCATACAAATAAGCATTGGAATAAAATATAATTAGGCATTTTAGTATTGTGCACTTGCCAGGCAGAGATGGGGACTCACAACTCATGATTATATGTTGTTTTTGTGGCGTAAGATGACGGCAAGTATCTTCAACGAGTAGACATAAACCACCTGAATATTGATATTCATTGGATTTTTTTTGAAGTGGTGATTTTAGGAAATTCATTGTTATAACAAGAACATTTTCAAACACCCAGCATTTGGGAAACATAGCTCAGGGGTGGCCAAACCTCCTGGAGAGCAAACAGGATTTTCTTCCAGACCTCATTTGAAGAGAGAGTTCACACCAATTACAAAATGTTTGTAACCTTGAAAGCAGTATTTAAGGACAAGGAGTGCTGCAATCTATGATTTGGTTACCCACTGCAATTAATATGACTATTTATTGTGCATAGCCTTAGTGTAGTGGTAACACTATATGGCAAGTTTCCACCTGAGAACAGGGATCCATCCAACCTTCCTATTGTTTCCACCGTCCTGTAGCTCACATACCACGTTCCACCTGAGAACAGGGATCCATCCAACCTTCCTATTGTTTCCACCGTCCTGTAGCATTTCACTCCATCCCCAGTTGTAACTAATCATCTTATAAACCAGAATCAGGTGCTCTAGATCAGGGTTCGAATGAAAACCTGCAGGATGGTACTGCAGCTCTCCTGGAAAAGAGTTGGACATCACTGTTATAAAATATGCATATAAAATGAATCCTCCAATTGCAAGGTTTACCTATGAACACATATTGTCTCAAGACAATTTTATATTTTTAGTACCCTCAAACACCACGTTACAGTAGACACTACCTATAGGCCGTGTCAATCATGAATGATAATCAATCACGTTTTACTGGTGAAACTGCATCTACATGCCAATAATTTTGATTGATCTCGATCAGTTTCATGGGAACCGCCTATTTTTCAAAATATAAATTCTCACCTTTATTTAACCAGGTAGGCCAGTTGAGAACAAGTTCTCATTTACAACTGCGACCTGGACAAGATAAAGCAAAGCAGTGTGACAAAAAACAACAACACAGAGTTACACGTGGAATAAACAAAAGTACAGTCAATAACACAATAGAAAAATCTATATATAGTGTGTGCAAATGGAGTAAGGAGGTAAGGAAATAGATAGGCCAATAGTGGCAAAGTAATTACAATTTAGCAAATTAACACTGGAGTGATAGATGTGCAGATGATGATGTGCAAGTAGAGATACTGGTGTGCAAAAGAGCAACAAAAAAAATGTAAATAAAAACAATATGGGGATGAGGTAGGTAGTTTGATGGGCTATTTACAGATGGGCTATGTACAGCTGCAGCGATCGGCAAGCTGCTCAGATAGCTGATGCTTAAAGTTAGTGAGGGAGATATGTCTCCAATTTCAGCAATTTTTGCAATTCATTCCAGTCATTGGCAGCAGAGAACTGGATGGAAAGGCGGCTAAATGAGGTGTTGGCTTTGGGGGTGACCAGCTAAGGGTGCTATGGTGACCAGTGAGCTGAGATAAGGCGGTGCTTTACCTAGCAAAGACTTATAGATGACCTGGAGCCAGTGGGTCTGGCGACAACTATGTAGCAAGGACCAGCCGACGAGAGCATACAGGTCGCAATGGTGGGTGGTATATGGGGCTTTGGTGACAAAACGGATGGCACTGTGATAGACTGCATCCAGTTTGCTGAGTAGAGTGTTGGAGGCTATTTTGTAAATGACATCTTCGAAGTCAAGGATCGGTAGGATAGTCAGTTTTACGAGGGCATGTTTGGCAACGTGAGTGAAGGAGGCTTTGTTGCGAAATAGGAAGCCGATTCTAGATTTAACTTTGGATTGGAGATGTTTAATATGAGTCTGGAAGGAGAGTTTACAGTCTAACCAGACACCTAGGTATTTGTAGTTGTCCACATATTCTAAGTCAGAACCCTCCAGAGTAGTGATGCTAGTCAGGCGGACAGGTGTGAGCAGCGATCGATTGAAGAGCATGCATTTAGTTACTTGCATTTAAGATCAGTTGTCGGCCACGGAAGAAGTGTTGTATGGCATTGAAGCTCGTTTGGAGGTTTAAACCTTTCTGGCGCAGGGGTCCCGCTAGCGACCCACCTCGGCAACAGCTGGTGAAATTTCAGAGCGCCAAATTCAAAATGCGTAATATTAAACCTTTATGATAATACAAGTGTCACACATGATTCTTTAGCTTAGAATCTTGGGAATCTAACCGCATCGTCGGATTTCAAAAATACTGTACGGTGAAAGCACAGCATTCGATTATCTGAGGTCAGCGCCCCCACAACAGCACATTATCCAAACAAGCACAGGCGTCACAAAATCCCAAATAGCAATAAAATAAGTCACTTAGCTTTGAAGATCTTCCTCTGATCGCAATCGCAAGAGTCCCAGGAACACAATGAATGGTCGCTTTGTTTGATAAATTCCTTTCTTTATATCCCAAATAGTCCGTTTAGTAGGCGTCCTTGAGTTCAGTAATCCACCCGTTCAGAATGCAGACATAGGAGTTACAAAAAGTTACAAGTAAAGTTCATCCAAACCAATCAAACAATGTTTCTAATTCATTATTAGGTACTGTAATATCTAAATAAACGATCATATTTCATACGGAGCAAACTATTTTCAATAGGAAAGGAAAAGAACGCAGCGCACTCCCTCGGTCACGCGCGCAATGAGACTAGTTTAGCCATAGGACTTCCTGAGTATGAACAACTGTTCCTCGTTGGTTTTTCAGAATACAAGCCTGAAACCATGTATAAAGATGGTTGACATCTAGTGGAAGCCATAAGAACTGCAATTTGGGAGGCGGAAGTCTTTGGTTTCAATAGCTTAAGCTTGGAATTGGCTGGCAGATCAACAAAAGAAAAAATTGGTCCTCGGGTTTTCGTCTGCCAAATCAGTTCTGTTATACTCACAGACATAATTTTTAACAGCTTTAGAAACATTAGTGTGTTTTCTATCCAAAACTACCATGCATATGCATATCCTAGCTTCTGGGTCTAAGTAACAGGCAGTTTACGTTGGACACCTCAGTCATCCAAAATTCTGAATACTGCCCCCTATCCCTAACAAGTTTTAACACAGTGTCCAAAGAAGTGCCAGATGTATAGAGAATGGTGGATAGAGGTGGATCAAGGAATCACCAGCCGCAAGAGCGACATCGTTGATATATACAGAGAAAAGAGTCGGCCCGAGAATTGAACTCTGTGGCACCCCCATAGAGACTGCCAGAGGTCCGGACAACAGACCTTCCGATTTGACACACTGAACTCTGTCTGAGAAGTAGTTGGTGAACCAGGCGAGGTAGTCATTTGAGAAACCAAGGCTGTTGAGTCTGCCGATAAGAATGCATTTCCATCTTCTTAAATGACTGTTACGTGATCTAATTAGAGCAGATGATGATAACAATGACCCTTTCTTGTATTTTGTTTCAATCAATGTATATATCATAGTGGCACACTTTGTTGAGTTTTGGTGCATGGTCATTTTTGGGGGACCATTCAGCTCCATCTAACCATCCTAAAATCTGATTAGAAATGAGGAGGTGTAGGTTTAACAGTAACGTTACTACTATGCTACGGTATTATATTCAGTTCGGTTATGTAAAATACTAATTATTCATTATGTGATCTTGCTTGTCCTTTGATTACAATATACCCTATTACAGAATAAAGATTGATTCAGCTTTGATCTAACTTTACTAAACGATCACCATTGTGATAATCTTCTATAGTGATTGTGATAATAGTGATAATCTTCTATTTTGTAACGATAATAATATGTGATGTGTAGTACTATTAGACGTAGGCAACAGATCTTGATGAGGGTTATTTTAAACCATTGGAACGCTCTTTTATGGAGCTGAAAAGGGACAGCTTTGATTTGATTAGCTTGATAACATGGTTACAATATACTCTATAAGAGATTGGAATAAAACAGAGGGGTGAACTATCAGTTCATGTCATTTATTTACATAGATCAAGTCAATTGACCAAGTAGTGAACATGAATCATTACTACATAGAATTGCAGGAAATTCGTTTTAAAACAGTCAATCATATGTTGGTGTGGTGTATTCATGCATCTCAATAAACTATAACCTAATGCATTATTACCTCCCAACTTGGCCCAATTCACATTTCCAATTTCCCACCCTGACATACCAAGCTAGAATGGGCCCTGCGGCTTCTCAACCAATAGCCAATATAGACTAAATATCCCAAACAGGGCTGCAGGAACTCCCAGAGAGGGTCAGGCTCTTGGGCTTTGGGGTGTCCTCGGCAGAACGGTGTTGCTATAACCAAGAGGTTACATATCGTTCTGGGTTCCACTGCACAACAGCGGCTTATTTGTTACTTTTGTTACTTTTATTTCATACTTTTTTTGTAGTATTTTTCTTAAAAACTGCATTGTTGATTAAGGACTTGTAAGTAGGCACTTCACTGTATTCGGAGCGTGTGACAAATAACATGGGATTATATTTGGTGGGAGTTTTATGAACGTCAAGGCAGACACACGGGAATTATATATGTTTTTTTCAATGTTCTGAAGTTGTCGAGCCTCCAACGGGTCTCTGCAGTGCACACATGTAGCCTACAGTTTTCATAATTGGCCAGAGAGAAGACAAGGAAGAAATCACCATTAACTGCAGATTACATATTTATTTGGTTTGTAATTCCATTGTTTTTTTTCATGGAATTATTGCGGTAAGTAAATGTACTTTACTTAGAATCGATCAAAATACATTTTCCTTGCATTCTCAAATTGAACAAAAATTTGTTCCCTCAGCAGTGCACACCTGCTTACTTGTGAAACGAAGGCAGTTGCACAGCACTATTTCATCAATAAAGGAGTGTGTGTGTGTGGGGGGGGTGGGGTGAATTAGTCGCTGCACACCAACCGCCAAACTACTTCCTGCGGCTATGAAAGCCAATTAGAAAAATCCCTTGGCTCCGGAAGAGTTGGTGGAAAATATAGCAAAGTACTGGCAACGCTCTATATGTAGATTTCTGAGGACAGAACAGTCAGTCCCTCCTACGCTCCAAATGTACAGTATATGGCAACGCTATAGGGACTTCAGAGTATTCTTTCCTGCTATGACTGGGTGACTCAGAGCACATGGCGAGCTAGCAGCATGCTATAGTATACTGAACCAAAATATGTATGCAACATGTAAAGTGTTAGTCCCATGTTTCACGAGCTGAAATAAAAGTTATCAGAAATGTTTATTGCACACAAAAAGCTTAGTTTACTGAAATGTTGTGCACAAATTTGTTAACCTCCCTGTAAATGAGAATTTCTCCTTTGCCAAGATGAAAAATACACTGACAGGTGTGGCAGGAAGCTGATTAAATAGCATGATCATTCCACAGGTGCACCTTGTGCTGGGGGGCAATAAAAGGCCACTCAAAAATGTGCAGTTTTGCCACAGATGACTCAAGTTTTGAGGGAGCTTGCAATTGGCATGCTGACTGCTGGAATGTCCACCAGAGCTGTTGCCAGTTAATGTAATGTTCATTTGGCAGCCACAGACCATGTGTATGGCATCGTGTGGGCAAGCAGTTTGCTGATGTCAATGTTGTGATCAGAGTGCTCCATGGTGGCAGTGGGGTTATGGTAGGGGCAGCCATAATTGTATTTATTTATGTTATTTTACCTTTTTTTAACTAGCCAAGTCAGTTAAAGAACAAATTCTTATTTACAATGATGGCCTAGGACCAGGGAGTTAAACTGCCCTGTTCAGGGGCTGAACGACAGATTTTTACATTGTCAGATCTGGGATTCGATCTAGCTATGGACAACGAACACAATTTCATTTTATTGATGGCAATGTGAATGCATAGAGATACTGTGACAAGATCCTGAGGCCCATTGTGAGGCCCATTTGTTTTAAGGTGTCTGTGACCAACAGATCCATAGACTAGGTTCTAATGAATTTATTTCAATTGACTGATTTTCTTCTATGAACTTTAACTTGTTGCATGTTGCGTTTATATGTTTATTCAGTATACATCAAGCAAATGTTCTTTCCCTGGGCATGTGATGTATATCACATCAATATATTAGGATATTTAAACAATCAGAATATCCACTAGCAAGGTTCTGGGTAGACAACTTGTTTCATATAACTGTTCCCTTACATTTTGACCCTTTTTATTTTGTAACTCGATGTCATTTCACAAATCAGTTTAATTCTTGTACAAACAAGAAAGGAGTGACAGTGAAATAAAGAGAAAATCTAAAAACATGGAATGACTCGTTGAGACATTCAACTCCCTCTTCTGGGTGCTTGATCTATTTGTATAGAAGTCCAAAATTATTGACACCCTTTGTAAAGGGTAAAAAGACTAGAAAATAAATAATACAAATATGGAGCTATAGTATACAAAAAAAATTGGGGAAATTCTTTTTGTTTTATACTACAATCTCTTGTTCAGTAATATTTTATTTTAAAAAGATAGTGGTCAAAATGATTGGCACCTCTGTTTTCGATACCTTTTAATTAAGTCTTAGAGCTAGCCTCTATTTTCCTGAATTTCCGCCTGACTGACGTGCCCAAAGTAAACTGCCTTTTACTCAGGCCCAGAAGCCAGGATATGCATATACTTGGTAGCATTGGATAGACAACACTTTGCAGTTTCTGTAAATGCTAAACTAATGTCTGAGCCTATAACACAATTGGTATGGCTGGCGAAATTCCAAAGAAAAACCAACCAGAATAAAAAAAAATGTGGAGCTCCCAGGCACTTAGAACCCATAGCTTTCCATTATATGTCATTCCAGCTCCCATATTGCAATTCCTATGGCTTCCACTAGATGTCAACAGTCTTTTTTCATTGTTTCAGGCTTCTCGTTTCTTCAAAAACAAGCAAGAATTTTGAGTTTTTGTACAAAGACTTACTTTTCTATTGAACATAATCCTTTCTGTATGAAATATTATATATATTTTTTTTTACATTTTAGGAGATGTAACGTTCTGAGTGTAGTGGGCGAGAAGTCAGGCGCAGGAAGCAGAGAGTTCAGGGTAGTGCTACTTTAATGCACAACACGGCGAACATAAGCCAACCCCAAGAAAACACAGGGCGTGTAACAAAACAAACGCTCCAAACACGGGGACTTAAACTGTCCAGCAAAACACGTAACCCACAGACGTGCACACAAGTTACACAAAACAGAAGGTCACAATAATTAATCCCGCACAAAGAACCAGGCGGGCCAGCTGACTAATAAAGCCTCCCTAATTATACCCAACTCAAAACAGGTGTACTCAATAAACACATAAGGAGGGGGAGGAAAGAATCAGTGGCAGCTAGTAGGCCGGCAACGACGACCGCCGAGCACCACCCGAACGGGAAGGGGAGCCACCTTCGGTCGGAGTAGTGACAGGAGACCTGAGGAAGAAATGTAGAAATAGAAATGTAGTTTGACTTGTTTGAACAAAGTTTAGATTTTCAAAAATAAGTGATTCATTTCATCGCTATTTGTGATTTTATGAAGCCTGTGCTGGTTGAAAAATATGTTGACGTGGTGCGCCGTCCTCAAACAATCGCATGGTATGCTTTCGCTGTAAAGCCTATTGTAAATCGGATAACACAGTTAGATTAACAAGAATTTAAGCTTTTAAATGATATAAGATTTTTTTATTTTTTTTATTTCACCTTTATTTAACCAGGTAGGCTAGTTGAGAACAAGTTCTCATTTGCAACTGCGACCTGGCCAAGATAAAGCATAGCAGTGTGAACAGACAACACAGAGTTACACATGGAGTAAACAATTAACAAGTCAATAACACAGTAGAAAATGAGTCTATGTACATTGTGTGCAAAGGAATGAGGAGTTAGGCGAATAATTACAATTTTGTAATTACAATTTTGCAGATTTGCAGATTAACACTGGAGTGATAAATGATCAGATGGTCATGTACAGGTAGAGATATTGGTGTGCAAAAGAGCCGAAAAGTAAATAAATATAAACAGTATGGGGATGGAGTAGGTGAAATTGGGTGGGCTATTTACCGATAGACTATGTACAGCTGCAGCGATCGGTTAGCTGCTCAGATAGCAGATGTTTGAAGTTGGTGAGGGAGATAAAAGTCTCCAACTTCAGTGATTTTTGAAATTCGTTCCAGTCACAGGCAGCAGAGAACTGGAGCGAAAGGCGGCCAAATGAGGTGTTGGCTTTAGGGATGATCAGTGAGATACACCTGCTGGAGCGCGTGCTACGGGTGGGAGTTGCCATCGTGACCAAGATACTTGTATGTTCATGAATGTTTAATATTGCGATTATTGATTTGATTTGCGCGCCCTCCAATTTCACAGGATGTTGTCGACTGGTGTCCCACTGACGGAACGCCTGTCCCTATGAATACCTCATCCTGCTAGGGACAACAACACTGAGCCTATTTCTTGGAGGGATCTTACACTGTTCCATGATACAGAAACGTTCCAGATCTGTGATTCGTCTGCGCTTGTGGACTGCCTCATTCAATTCAAACCACAGGTTTTCAATGGGGTTCAATTCCGGAGACTGATGGGCATTACAAAATGTTGATTTGTGGTCAATTCAAACCGCTTAAGGATCAGCCCTCTTAAAAACTTCTTCACGCTACCACGTACCCCTAGGGGTACCACCGCCCCCTGCTCAACTGAAACAGTGGCGCACAGAACGCAAAAATATTCTTAGAAATATTTAACCTCCACACATTAACAAGTCCAATAGCTCAAATGAAAGATAAACACCTTGTTCATCTAGCCAGCAAGTCAGATTTCTGAAATGTTTTACGGCGAAAACATAGCACATATTTATGTCAAACCACCACCAAAGATACGGTTAATTTAAATAGCCATATTTGTGAACAAAAGATGTAATCACAAAAGCAGGATTAAAAGAAATATAATTCACTAACCTTTTGAAAATCTTCATCAGATGACAGTAATAGGACATGTTATACAGTACATTTATGTTTTTTCCAATAATATGCAATTTATATCCATAAATCACTGTTTACATTGACGGCCATGTTCAAAAAATGCTACTAGAATGTCCGGAGAAATTATGATAACTCTGCCAGATAACAGCAATACACATCAAACTTTGACTAAATATACGTGTTCTACATATAGTTAGAAAGATACACTGCTTCTTAATACAACTGCTGTGTTACATTTATTTTTAACGTTACAGAATTCGTTTACTTGGCAATAATATGAGACGGCGCTCATAGATTAGCTATATGACTCCGCTATGTTGAAGTCCACAGAAACACAAAATAACCACATAAATATTCCCTTACCTTTGATGTTCTTCGATCAGAAGTCGTGGAAGAAGTCATACTTACCAAAAACTGCGTTTGGCTTTAAAATGTGTGTCTTTGGGTTATCAAACGCGACAAATTCCGGCTGAAATGCACCAAAAATTCTAGTAGATGCGCATCAAAACTTCAAAATTACATATTATATGTCGACTAAACTGGTCAAACTAAGTGCAGAATCAAACTTTAGCATGTTCTAAACATAGAAAACAATCCTTAGCGTGAACAGACAAACCTACATCGTTTGGTGAATCTTGGAACAAAGGGAGCACAAGCGACCCGAAGGTTTCTCTGCACCAAAGGGTGAGGGAGCGCGCGATTTTCACAATGAAGCGGGCAATTGAAAGGAGACATCCCGCTGAACAGATAGAAACTGTTCCTGGATCCGTGGCTGGTTGGGAAGGGTGGGGGCGATGACGTCAAAGTTGGCCCAACTTTTCTGATCACAGAGAGAGTTTGGAAGAATGGCTGCCCTGTGAGTTCTGCTTTACATAGAGACATAATTTGAACGGTTTTAGAAGCTTTAGAGTGTTTTCTATTCAATAATAATTATTATATGCATATATTAGCAATTTTGGACAGATTTCTTTTCAGTTTACTATGGGCACGCAATTCATCCAAAGGGGGCAGTATTCTGCCCTAGCCCTAACAGTTTCCCCTAAAATGACATATCAAATCTAACTGCATGTAGCTCAGGCATTGAAGCAAGGGTGTGCATTTTCTTGGTACCAGGAAACACTTCAATCAAATTTATTTACAAAGCACTTCTTAGATCAGCTGATATCTCAAAGTGCTGTACAGAAACCCAACCTAAAACCCCAAACAGCAAGCAATGCAGGTGTAGAAGCACGGTGGCTAGGAAAAACTCCCTAGAAACTCACTAGAAACCTAGAGAGGAACCAGGCTATGAGGGGTGGCCAGTCCTATTCTGGCTGTGCCAGGTGGAGATTATAACAGAACATGGCCAAGATGTTTAAATGTCCATAGATGACCAGAATGGTCAAATAATTATAATCACAGTGGTTGTCGAGGGTGCAACAGGTCAGCACCTCAGGACTAAATGTCAGTTGGCTTTTCATAGCCGATCATTCAGAGTATATCTACCGCTCCTGCTGTCTCTAGATAGTCCTGAGGCATGGTCCTAGGGCTCAGGTCCTCCGAGAGAGAGAATGAGAGAAAAAGAGAAAGAAAGAAAGAAAGAAAGAGAGAAAAAGAGAGAGAGAATTAGATTGATCATACTTAGATTCACACAGGACACCGGATAAGACAGGAGAAATACTCAAGATAAAACAGACTGTCCATAGCCCTCCGACACATAAACTACTGCAGCATAAATTCTGGAGGCTGAGACAGGAGGGGTCAGGAGACACTGTGGTTCCATCTGATGATACACCCGGAAAGGGCCAAACATGCAGGATATAACCCCACCCACATTGCCAAAGCACAGCCACCACACCACTAGAGGGATATCTTCAACCACCAATTTACCATCCTGAGACAAGGCCGAGTATAGCCCACAAATATCTCCGCCATGGCACAACCCAAGGGGGGGCGCCAACCCGGACAGGAAGATCATGTCAGTGACTCAACCCACTCAAGTGACGCACCCCTCCTAGGGACGGCAGGAAAAGTACCAGTAAGTAAGCCAGTGACTCAGGCCCTGTAATAGGGTTAGAAGTTTGTGGAAATGTGAAAGAATTTAGGAGAATATGAAACATTAGATTTGGTAAAAGATAATACAAAGAATAAAACATTATTATTATTATTTATTATTTACCATCATCTTTGAATTTTAAGAGAAAGGCCATAATGTATTATTCCAGCCCAGGTGCAATTTAGATATTGTATGTGCAAAGTTTTAGTGTATATTTTATTTTATTTCACCTTTATTTAACCAGGTAGGCCAGTTGAGAACAATTTCTCATTTACCACTGCGACCTGGCCAAGATAAAGCAAAGCAGTGTGACAAAAACAACAACATAGGGATTAACAAACCTACAGTCAAAAACACAATAGAAAATTCTATGTACAGTGTGCAAATGTAGTAAGATTAGGGAGGTAAGGCAAGAAATAGGCCATAGAGGCAAAATAATTACAATTTAGCATTACCACTGGAGTGATAGATTCCTGATCCAATGAACCATTGCATTTCTGTTCAAAATGTTGTATCAAGATTGCCCAAAAGATCCTAATTTGTTTATTAATAACTTTTCATGTTCAAAACTGTGCATTCTCCTCTAACAATAGCATGCTATTATTTTAATAGCTACTGTAAATTGGACATTGCAGTTTGATTAACAAGAATTTAAGCTTTCTGCCAGATCAGATATGTCTATGTCCTGGGAAATGATCTTGTTACTTACAACCTCATGCTAATAGCATTAGCCAACGTTAGCTCAACCGTCCCGCAGGGGAACCACCAATCCTGTTAGTGTCTTACTGGAAGATCCACTTGCAGTCAAATTTCAGCCTCCTGGCAGAGGCACCCAGGTATTTGGATAAAATGTCCTGGTACTGGGTAAAGTTCATTATGCCTTTGACCTTATTAAGGACCCCAGGACAAGTGGAAGCAAAATAGCCCCATAACATTGAAGATCCGCCATCACATCCTACAGTAGGTATATATTTTTTTCTTCTGCAAAAGGCATAATTTTTTCAACTCTAAACCACTGTCAAGCTTAATTTTCATGTTTGTTTTTTTGCATACAAAAATTTTTTTTGCTCAGTATTTGTATTTATTTTATACAGTATGTTTTTCCCGCCTTATCAAGGCTGCCAAAAAGGTTGAACCTGCTGTCTATAATCCTCTGACACATCTCTTATCTAATAAGCTGCATTGGCTGTACAGGAACAGGAAGCCTCATATAAGAAGTAATGTAATATGCCGAATCCGATTACAAGGAATGGCCTTGGTTGCTTTCCTTATTTTTTTTACAGAAACATATAGCACACTTTATTGTCTTTTAGGCCTGCAGATGCATCAAATCATCATAATCAAATCAAATTACTTTTTTTTTTGTGTGTAGACAAACAGCGAAATCCTTACTTACGGACCTTTCCCAACCATGCAGAGAGAAAAATAGAAAAATAATAACTCAAGGAATAAACAATGGATATTTTATGAATGAAAATAGCTTCTGGATATCAGAACAGCGATTACTCACCTCGAACTGGACAAAGATTTTAGTCCGACGTGAAGGATATACTGCTTCTCCGAGACCAGGCCCAAATCCCCGTCATTCACGTGAAGAAAAGATGAAAAGATAAGGAGCAGAGATCTGGGTGCCTTGTGAGAATTCAGTGCCGAGTGGGTAACCCGCTTAAACCAACCATTCTATTGGTCAACGTGCAATCACTGGAGATCACTGGAGAATAAACTTGTCACGAAGACCACACTCAACGGGCTGTGTAAGGCCATGAGCAAACAAGAAATTGCTCATCCAGAAGCGGCGTTCCTCGTGGCCGGGGACTTTAATGCAGCAAACCTAAATCCGTTTTACCTCATTTCTACCAGCATGTCACATGTCCAACGAGAGGGGAAAAAAACTCTAGACCACCTTTACTCCACACACAGAGATGCATACAAAGCTCTGCTCACCCTCCATTTGGCAAATCTGACCATCAAATCAAACTTTATTTGTCACGTGTGCCAAATACAACATTCGTATACCTTAATGTGAAATGCTTATTTTACAAGCCCTTAACCAACAGTGCAGTTCAAGAAAAGAGTTTAAGAAAATATTTACCAAATTAACTAAAGTAAAAAATATTAAAAAGTAACACAATAAAATAACAATAACAAGGCTATATACAGGGTGTACCGGTACCGAGTCAATGTGCGGGTGTACAGGTTAGTTGAAGTAATTTGTAGATAAAGGTAGGGGTAAAGTGACTATGCATAGATAATAAACAGCGATTAGCAGCAGTGTAACAACAAATGGGGGGGGTCAATGTAAATAGTCCAGGTGGCCATTTGAGGGGATATACACCGCCTGATATAGAGGTCCTGGATAGCAGGAAAGCTTGGCCCCAGTGATGTACTGGGTTGTACGCACTACACTCTGTATGATCAGATGCCGAGCAGTTGCCATAATTCTATCATCCTGATTCTTGCTTGCAAGCAAAAACTAAAGCAGGTAGTACCAGTGACTCGCTCAATACAGAAGTGGTCAGATGGCGCGGATGCAGTGCTACAAGACTGTTTTGCAAGCACAGACTGGAATATGTTCCGGGATTCATTCAACAGCATTGAGGAGTATACCACCTCAGTCACTGGCTTCATCAATAAGTGCATCGACGACATCATACCCACACTGACCGTACGTATATACCAATCAAAGGCCATTGATTAGCTCGGTGCGGATGTTGCCTGTAAAGGGTAGAATTGCTGCTTTCAAGGAGCAGGACACTTATAAGAAATCCCGTTATGCCCTCAGATGAACCGTCAAACAGGCAAAGCATCAATACAGGACTAAGATTGAATCGTACTACACCAGCTCTGATGCTCGTAAGATGTGGCAGGGCCTGGAAACCATTACAGACTACAAAAGGAAACCCATCCGCGAGCTGCCCAGTGACGCGAGCCTACCAGACGAGCTAAATGCCTTTTATGCTCGCTTCGAGTCAAGCAACACTGAAGCATGCATGAGAGCACCAGCTGTTGCAGAGGACTGTGTGATCATGCTCTCCACAGCCGATGTGAGCAAGACCTTTAAACAGGTCAACATTCACAAGGTTGTGGGGCCAGAAATATTACCAGGACGTGTACTTAGAGCATGTGTGGACCAACTGACAAGTGTCTTCACAGACATTTTAAACCTCTCCCTGACCGAGTCTGTAATACCTACATGTTTCAAGCAGACCACCATAGTCCTTCTGCCAATGAAAGCGAAGGTAACCTGCCTAAATGAATACCGACCCGGAGCACTCCCGTCGGTAGCCATGAAGTACTTTAAAAGGCTGGTCATGTCCTTCATCAGCACCATCATCCCAGAAACCCTAGAACCACTTCAAATCGCATACCGCCCAAATAGATCCACAGATGACGCAATCTCAATCGCTCGCACTCCTCACTGCCTATGTGAGAATGCTATTAATTGACTGCAGCTCAGCGTTCAACACCACAGTGCCCACAAAGCTCATCACTAAGCTAAGTACCCTGGGACTAAACACCGCCCTCTGCAACTGGATTCTGGACCACCTGACGGACCATTAGGGTAGGGAACAACACATCTGCCATGCTCATCCTCAACAGGTGGCCCCTCAGAGGTGTGTGCTTAGTCCCCTCCTGTATTCCCTGTTCACCCACAACTATGCAGCCAAGCACGACTCCAACACCTTCATTAAGTTTGCTGGTGACACAACAGCTGTAGGTCTGATCACCGACAATGATGAGACAGCCTATAAGGAGGAGGTGAGAGACCTGGCAGTGTGGTGCCAGGACAACAACCTCTCTCTCAACGTGAGCAAGACTAAGGAGCTGATCGTAGACTACAGAAAAAGGAGGTCTGAACACATCCCCATTCACATCGACGGGGCTGTAGTGGAGCGGGTTGAGAGTTTCAAAGCTCCTTGGTGTCCACATCACCAACAAACGATCATGGTCCAAACAAACCAAGACAGTCTTGAAGAGGATAGAACAACACCTTTTCCACCTCAGGAGACTGAAATGATTTGAAATTGGTCCCCAGATCCTCAAAAAGTGCTGCAGCTGCACCACCGAGAGCATCCTGACGGGTTGCATCACCACCTGGTATGGCAACTGCTCGGCATCCGACCATAGGGTGCTACAGTGGATAGTGTGTATGGCCCAGTACATCACTGGGGCCAAGCTTCCTGCCATCCAGGATCTATATACTAGGCGGTGTCAGATCAAGGCCCAAAAAATTGTCAAAGACTCCGGTCACCCTTGTAATAGACTGTTCTCCCTGCTACCGGACGGCAAGTGGTGCAAAAGGCTCCTTAACAACTTCTACCCCAAGCCATAAACTGCTGAACAATTAATCAAATGGCCCCCCGGACTATTTACATTGACCCCCCCTTTGTTTTTACACTACTACTAGTCGCTGTTTATTATCTATGCACTTCACCCCTACCTACGTGTACTAACTACCTCGACTAACCTGAACATTGACTCAGTATATACCCCCTGTATAAGGCCTTGTTATTTTTATTTTATTGTGTTCCTTTTAATTTTATCTTTAACTTTAGTTTATTTTGTAAATATTTTATTAACTGTATTTCTTGAACTGCTTACTCTTGGTGAAGTGCTTGTAAGTAAGCATTTAACGGTAAGGTTGTATTCGGCGCATTTGACAAATACAATTCGATTTTATTATATTTGATATATACACAGGGTACCAGTTGATATGCAGGTGTGCAAGGTAATTCAGGTAGATATGTACATATAGGTAGGATTAAAGTGATTAGGCAACGGGACATATTATAAACAGGACAGATTAGAAGCAGAGTCAAGTATGAGTCAAGATTTAGTGCGAAAGGGGGTCAATGCACATAGTCTGGTTAGCTATTTGGTTATCTATTTAGAAGTCTTATGGCTTGGGGTTGAAGTTGTTCAGTGTCCTGTTGGATCCAGACTTGGCGCATCAGTACTGCTTGCCGTGTGGTAGCAAAGAGAACAGTCTATGACTTGAGTCTTTGACACTTTTTAGGGCCCTCCTCTGACACCACCTGGTAAAGAGGTCCTGGATGCAGTGCCAGCTCTAACCTTTTGGAGGCCCTAGGTTAGATTTGGTTGGAGGGCAAAACATTTTAGTGGCCCCCCTCTTGATGATAGAGAGACATTTTTGTTTTAAAGGTAATTTCCTGCAACATTTTGCCAATTTTACAACACATTTCATCCAATTCTACACATTTTGCCATGGGGTAGAAAAACATTGTTGCAGGTTTAAAGCAAATTTATTGCAATTCTACACATTTTGTAATGACTTATGCCATGTTAATATGATACCTGAGTGAGAATCAATGGGACACCCTGGGGGTATGAGCCCTTGCGCACAGTCGGTATTCGGCCATGATCACTACAAGTTTAGATAGCTGGCAAGACTAACTACCAGTCTAAAAATCGTTAGCTAACATGGGCTAATTGAGTGACTGTCAGTGACTGACATAACTTGAGAAAAACTGATGATGCACAACCAAATTTAGAAATTGCACATGGTGTAATCTACTATTGTTGCTCACAATAGTAAGTTGAAACCCCGACTGTGTCCACCCCCCCTGCTGGGTTTTTCACGCTCAATATTTTCCTGTGTGTATCAGGAATGATCCACCACCCAAAGGACATCCTGCCAACTTGACACAACTGTGGGAAGCATTGGAGTCAACATAGGCCAACATCCCTGTGGAATGCTGTCAACACCTTTTAGAGTCCATGCCCCGACAAATTGAGGGTTTTGACGGTGTAGGCCATCATTGTAAATAAGAATTTGTTCTTAACCTGACTTGCCTAGTTAAATAAAGGTTAAATGTAAAACTTTTCAGCATAGCTCAGTGCTTTCTGTGGTGGTGGGGCAAGCCAGCACAATATACGGAGTGTTGCACCGTGATTGGCTCAGTGATCTGTCACTGATGGGGACATTATGTCACCGCCAAGTCTAAGGGTAGAGCTAGAAAATTCAAGCCCCTTGGGTGCTGCCATAGAGTTACATTAGAAGTGCCCATCCAAGAAGGCTCAATGTCATTGGCCACAGATTAAATGAAGTCAAATCACATATTTACAGTAGCTTTGATTGGACTGATCATGTCAACATCATATCATTCAAAATGTAGCAGTCATCATCTTGAATCAAGTCGGCAATCTACTGGTAAATCCTTTTTAAAATCCTTGTCATATGAAGAGGTATAATGAAGAGAAATTATAGATAAAACGTATGGGTGCTCATCGGCCATTGGACATATATATTACACAACAAGTTGGAAATCGCAAATTCAACAATGAGTGGTTTGGAAGGAATCAGTGTGGTTAACTGCAAGCATTGCAAAGCAATCATTAGCCTGCTATTCAGTGGAGTGGCTGTGTGGTCCCAAATCTAAGATTAAGTGTCTCTTTTCCTAGTTTAAAATGATAAACATTCAACATTGGCCATGCTATCAATGAAGCATGATTTGTGCCGTGCTCAAGCAACTGTTAACTTGGAACTGCAAAATCAGACTTTTTTGAGTTCACGATAACTGGGAACTCGGGAAAAACAAGCTACAGCTGGGAAAATATGTTTTGAACTTCCATCCAAATTGGAATTGTGAATTCGGAACTCTGGCCACTTTCTAGAGCTACGACCTGAAGGTCACAGACATCATGATTCAACCTTTTTTTGAGTTTCCAGTTGTCTTGAAAGCACCATAAAATGCCAGAATTTGATAACAAAGGCTGATGACAAAACTTTCCCACGAAGGACTGCCACGCCACCTTCCCATTCAAGTGAGCACAACAAGGTGAGCCCAAAAATGGTGTGTATGCTGCTGCATAAATTATGTAATATGACAGGGAGATATGTATACTGTAGCTAAGAAAGTAATACTAAGTGTATGTTGTGTAGTAAGATGTTAGTAGCCCATCTGCCTCACCCTAATAATTTGGTCTTTTTACCCCTCTTAATTTCTCCTACTGTTCTGACTTGGTGGTGCACATGTAGCCTATCACTTGTTTTGAGAAATGTAGAAATTGAAAATTGTAAGAGCCCTCATTGTCTGCTTATATGCCCCCTTTATTTATCCTACGTTTCTGACTTGGTGTACAGGGAGAACACTATAAGAATGGCCCATGTTCTGAATTCTGATGCTGTACATTTCAAAAGTGCTGAACAAATAGTTATATTGACTACGTCCGTCTTAGCTCGCTCATTAATGTCTCAATCAAAATGACAGATTGCCTCTTATCCGCTTGTCATCTCCTTATGCCATAGTTTGTACATCTCAATCGTCAGTAGAAACAACATTAGTTTAAGCAATTCAGCCATATCAACTATGTTTTTTTAAAAGGCAGTAAATGAGGCTGAATGAACTGTTTCGCTGCCAGACAAGGCTCCGATGATAGTCAGGTGTAGCCGTGGTAAGGTGTTAGGAATGCTGTTGGGACTCTGCTGTTGGGACAGCTGTTGAGACTGTAGGCCCTAACAGTTTGTGGACACCGTTTGTCACCGTTACAGTGCAATTAATGTATTGTTTAGTGTTGTGTTGTGTAGGGGCTTAGTTGGCATGCATCCCACATTTTAAAAAATTTTCCCCACCAAGATTTACATCCTAAAATCACCACTGGTCGTATGTATGGGGGACAGAAGAAGGATTAGTCATTCAAAAATCATGACAACCCTTATTATTTCTATTATTTTACACAGAGTGACTCCATCTAATTTTTTATGTGATTTAGGCTTGCCTAAACAAAGAGGCTGAATAGTTAAGCAACAATTATATTTTAGTTAGAATTGTTCATAAATAAAATTCAAACATTCTTCCACTTTGACATTACAGAGTATTTTGTGTAGATTGTTGACATAAAAAAAATCACATTTTAATCCATTTTAATCCCACTTTGTAACACAAAATGTTAAGAAATCCAAGGGTTCTGAATACTGACAGACGATAGCATACTGTACATGCTCCATTTTCATTGTGCTAAACATGCTACATGCTAAAGCACACAATGATCTTATAGTGTACAAGCAGTGGGATCTCAATGGGTCTCCTATAAAGGTTTCCCACCCTCATACAGACAAATAAAATCTTTCTGTGGCTTTGTATTGCACTGTGCTACTGCCTCCCCCTTTCTCTTAAGTTCATCTGGTCATACGCAAGAAAGCGAGATATGGTAATATATTATTGTGAATGGAAAACAACGGAACATTTAATTAATTCTGGCAAGAGGGGCCCGATAACAACATGAATCAAGAAGGGCCCGATAACAACATGAATCAAGAGGGGCCCGATAACAACATGAATCAAGAGGAGCCCGATAACAACATGAATCAAGAGGGGCCCGATAACAACATGAATCAAGAGGGGCCCGATAACAACATGAATCAAGAGGGGCCCGATAACAACATGAATCAAGAGGGGCCCGATAACAACATGAATCAAGAGGGGCCCGATAACAACATGAATCAAGAGGGGCCCGATAACAACATGAATCAAGAGGAGCCCGATAACAACATGAATCAAGAGGGGCCCGATAACAACATGAATCAAGAGGGGCCCGATAACAACATGAATCAAGAGGGGCCCAATAACAACATGAATCAAGAGGGGCCCGATAACAACATGAATCAAGAGGGGCCCGATAACAACATGAACCAAGAGGGGCCCGATAGCAACATTAACCAAGAGGAATAGCAACATGAACCAAGAGGGGCCCGATAACAACATGAATCAAAAGGGGCCGATAACAACATGAATCAAGAGAGGCCCGATAACAACATGAATCAAGAGGGGCCTGATAACAACATGAATCAAGAGGGGCCCGATAACAACATGAATCAAGAGGGGCCCGATAACAACATGAATCAAGAGGGGCCCGATAACAACAGGAACCAAGAGGGGCCCGATAACAACATTAACCAAGAGGGGCCCGATAACAACATTAACCAAGAGGGGCCCGATAACAACATGAATCAAGAGGGGCCCGATAACAACATGAATCAAGAGGGGCCCGATAACAACATGAATCAAGAGGGGCCCGATAACAACATGAATCAAGAGGGGCCCACATGGATCAAGAGGGGCCCGATAACAACATGGATCAAGAGGGGCCCGATAACAACATGAATCAAGAGGGGCCCGATAACAACATGAATCAAGAGGGGCCCGATAACAACATGAATCAAGAGGAGCCCGATAGCAACATTAACCAAGAGGGGCCCGATAGCAACAAGAACCAAGAGGGGCCCGATAACAACATGAATCAAAAGGGGCCGATAACAACATGAATCAAGAGAGGCCCGATAACAACATGAATCAAGAGGGGCCTGATAACAACATGAATCAAGAGGGGCCCGATAACAACATGAATCAAGAGGGGCCCGATAACAACATGAATCAAGAGGGGCCCGATAACAACAGGAATCAAGAGGGGCCCGATAACAACATTAACCAAGAGGGGCCCGATAACAACATTAATCAAGAGGGGCCCGATAACAACATGAATCAAGAGGGGCCCGATAACAACATGAATCAAGAGGGGCCTGATAACAACATGAATCAAGAGGGGCCCGATAACATGAATCAAGAGAGGCCCGATAACAACATGAATCAAGAGGGGCCCGATAACAACATGAATCAAGAGGGGCCCGATAACAACATGAATCAAGAGGGGCCCGATAACAACATGAATCAAGAGGGGCCCGATAACAACATGAATCAAGAGGGGCCCGATAACAACATGAATCAAGAGGGCCCCGATAACAACATTAACCAAGAGGGGTCCGAAAACAACATGAATCAAGAGGGGCCCGATAACAACATGAATCAAGAGGGGCCCGATAACATGAATCAAGAGGGGCCCGATAACAACATGAATCAAGAGGGGCCCGATAACAACATGAATCAAGAGGGGCCCGATAACAACATGGATCAAGAGGGGCCCGATAACAACATGAATCAAGAGGAGCCCGATAACAACATGAATCAAGAGGGGCCCGATAACAACATGAATCAAGAGGGGCCCGATAACAACATGAATCAAGAGGGGCCCGATAACAACATGAATCAAGAGGAGCCCGATAACAACATGAATCAGAGGGGCCCGATAACAACATGAATCAAGAGGGGCCCGATAACAACATGAATCAAGAGGGGCCCGATAACAACATGAATCAAGAGGGGCCCGATAACAACATGAATCAAGAGGGGCCCGATAACAACAAGAATCAAGAGCGGCCCGATAACAACATGAATCAAGAGAGGCCGATAACAACATGAATCAAGAGAGGCCCGATAACAATATTAATCAAGAGGGGCCCGATAACAACATTAATCAAGAGGGGCCCGATAACAACATTAACCAAGAGGGGCCCGATAACAACATTAATCAAGAGGCTCTGATAACAACATTAACCAAGAGGGGCCTGATAACAACATTAATCAAGAGGATCTGATAACAACATTAATCAAGAGGGGCCGATAACAACATGAATCAAGAGGGCCCGATAACAACATTATTCAATAAAATGCATGTGCACACAAGTAGCTGCACACACACACAAACACAGTAAGTCATACTCTCACGACTCCGACCGAAGGTGGCTCCCCTTCCCGTTCGGGTGGGGCTCGGCGGTCGTCGTCGCCGGCCTACTAGCTGCCACTGATTCTTTTCTCCCCCTCCTTATGTGTTTATTGAGTACACCTGTTTTGAGTTGGTTATAATTAGTGAGGCTTTATTAGTCAGCCGGCCTGCCTGGTTCTTTGTGCGGGATTGATTATTGTAACCCTGGTGTTTGCATTAGATGGACATGTTCGTGTATTTAGTGCGAGACTGTTTTTGTTTCCCTGTGTCTGGGGCATTTGGTTTGAGCACCCGTAAGTGGGGTGACCGTAGTTCACCTTGTGTGCATTAAAGAAAAAGCTCTTTATTGAACTCTGCTTTCCTGCGCCTGATTTCATCCTCACGACACCCAGGACCTTACACATACAATATTGTCCAATAATAATTTTGACTTCAAAGATCGGCTGACACCATTTCAAATGAATGAACCCAAATTTGATATACAAACAACTCTTAAAGGGGCAATCGGCAGTTGGTACATCCACTAACATATACAGTTAAAGTTGAAAGTTTACACACACCTTAACCAAATACATTTAAACTCAGTTTTTCAAAATTCCTGTCATTTAATCATCCCAAAAAATCCCTTTCTTAGGTCAGTTAGGATCGCCACTTTATTTTAAGAATGTGAAATGTCAGAATAATAGCAGAGAGAATGATATATTTCAGCTTTTAGTTATTTCATCACATTCCCAGTGGGTCAGAAGTTCACATACACTCAATTAGTATTTTGCAACATTGCCTTTAAATTGTTTAACTTAGGCCAAATGTTTTGGGTAGCCTTCCACAAGCTTCCCACAATAAGTTGGGTGAATTTTGGCCCATTCCTCCTGACAGAGCTGGTGCAACTGAGTCAACTTTGTAAGTCTCCTTGCTCGCACAAGCTTTTTCAGTTCTGCCCATAAATCTTCTATAGGGTTGAGGTCAGGGCTTTGTGATGACCACTCCAATAATTTGACTTTGTTGTCCTTAAGCCATTTTGCCACAACTTTGGAAGTATGCCTGGGGTCATTGTCCATTTGGAAGACCCATTTGCAACTAAGCTTTAACTTCCTGACTGATGTCTTGAGATGTTGCTTCAATAAATCCACGTAATTTTCCGACCTCATGATACCATCTATTTTGTGAAGTGCACCAGTCCCTCCTTCAGCAAAGCACCCCCACAACATGATGCTGCCACCCCCGCGCTTCACGTATGGGATGTTCTTTGGCTTGCAAGCCTCCCCCTTTTCCCCCCCGAACGTAACGATGGTCATCATGGCCAAACAGTTCTATTTTTGTTTCGTCAGACCAGAGGACATTTCTCATTAAAACGTGTTTCACACTAAGTTGAGTGCCTCAGTGCCTCAGACCAGAGGACATTTCTCCAAAAAGTACGATCTTTGTCCCCATGTGCAGTTGCAAATCGTAGTCTGGCTTTTATATGGCGGTTTTGGAGCAGTGGCTTCTTCCTTGCTGAGCAGCCTTTCAGGTTATGTCAAAATAGGACTCTAGATACGTTTGTACCTGTTTCCTCCAGCATCTTCACAAGGTCCTTTGCTGTTGTTCTGGGATTGATTTGCACTTTTCGCATGAAATTACGTTAATCTCTAGGAGATAGAATGCATTATGACAGCTGCGTGGTCCCATGGTATTTATACTTGCGTACTATTGTTTGTACAGATGAATGTGGTACCTTCAGGCATTTGGAAATTGCTCCCAAGGATGACCCAAACTTGTGGAGGTCTACAATTTTTTTGGCTGATTTTCTTTTGGTGTTCCTATGATGTCAAGCAAAGAGGCACTGAGTTTGAAGGTAGGCCTTGAAGGTAGGCCTCAGGTACCCCTCCAATTGACTCAAATTATGTCAATTAGACTATCAGAAGCTTCTAACGCCATGACATCATTTTCTGGTATTTTCCAAGCTGTTTTAAGGCACAGTCAACTTAGTATATGTAAACTTCTGACCCACTGGAATTGTGATACAGTGAATTATAATGGAAATAATATGCCTGTAAACAATTGTTGGAAAAATTACTTGTGGCATGCACAAAGTAGATGTCCTAATCGACTTGCCAAAACTATAGTTTGTTAACAAGAAATGTGTGGAGTGGTTGAAAAACAAGTTTTAATGACTCCAACCTGTTTATGTGAACTTCCGACTTCAACTGTAAATGTCTCATGATTTTAGTTCAACTGTCATACCTCATCAGAACCCCAAGTATAATCTTGTTTTAATCCAATGTTTGTAAACAAAGTAAATGTAAGCAAACACTGTATAGCCTCAAAACATGGTCAACACTATACTGTAGATCTCATGGATGGTCAGTCTTTGCATCCATACCTCTGTCTATGAATTTGAGAGAGATTCAATTTCTCCAGCACCATCCCTCAGCTTTTTACCAAAACAGTGGTGGGGATGACTCTTTGTTATTGTTTAAACTGCTGATTAACCCTTTAACTGTTCAAACCAATACATCATGTTATCTGTCGACTTTAAAACTGCAATGCAATTACGGAGATAAAGTCGTTTTTGGTACAAAGAGTCTGTTGACGACGTGACAAGAAAACAGGAGCATTTTATACAGTCGGTCTCTTGAGTATTGAGTACGCATTTTTTAAATTAACAGCACTCATAGGATATTAATATCCTTGAATATAGAAATGACAGGGGATCTGTAATTATCCACAGGCCTTTTCACAATAGCTGTGGCTATTGAATCATGCTTGAGAATAAACGCATAGTTTTCTTTGAGTGTATGGCATGTTCCTTTCATATCCATGTTAGTGTATTCATCTAACAGCCCTTTCTGAGCATCCTTGCAGTCATATGTATCTCGCTTCTAACGCGCTCATGCTCACCCAAACTTCAGGCATTAATGTTAGGCATTGCCCCGACCAAATACTTTGTTCCTGGCCTCCATAGAGAGATCATAAAACAGACGGGAAAAACACCTGACCAAAAAAATACACCAGTGCTCCGCATATTGCCTCAGTGAAAACAAGCCCACGAAAGACCATATGGTTTAACAGATGTAGGTCCCAAGGGGGCTTTGCTGGCATGATATTTCCAATGCCTAAGGTACTCTCAGTATTTCTAATTACCCCATGAACGCAGCCTTGGCATGCACCGTGTTAGACATTAAGCTGTAAAAAAGCACTGTCTTTCACACTCCACGGAGCCTGTGAAGCCTCAGCACTTTTTGACGAAACACGTCTGGTTGGGTGACTGTAAATGAAACTAAGGTATTTTCAAATTCTGATTATTTTGCCACAATGGAAGCTCCAATGCAACATTATGTGTTGTACACTTTCTCAGCTGCCTCTGTCTTCAGGGTAAGCCATGGATGTTTCACTTTTGAAAGCGAAAATAAAGTTGATTTTTGACAAGTGTCTGACAATGCCATGTGAGATTGGATAAACTTTTGAAATTGATAGAGCGATGTCTGCGCAACGTGTCTTTAGTTGAAAACGAGTCAATCTGTTTTAGGAGCAGTTTAAAACACAAGACAAGAAAAAAAAGGCCTGAAAAAAAGACCATCACTGCTGCTTGGTTTTTATACACTACATCCGTGATGTAATTGTCACGGGATGGCTTTGAATTGAACAGCATCAAGAACTCTGAAAGAAGCTACAGTAGAGCCAAAATGGAGGGGAACCTCCCACAAAGCTATTTTTTACATAGAAAATCTTTGACTTTCCTCTGTGTGTGTTTTGGACCACTGACAATAGGAAAACACACTTTGAAAGCGTTTCTATGCCTGTGGGCAGTGGTGTTTTATCCCCAGAGTGAAACGATGCTGCAAGTCCCGTCATGTCAATCAAATTAACTTGCACTCTGTGGCCTTGGCTACCAACAGTAACAGCAACTTGTTCGTAACGTGGTACATTTATTTTGTATTTTTTTTACATTTTAAATATGATCTGTATTCCTGTAAACTTGGGCCAATAAAAAGTTTGACTCAATATGTTTGAATTAACAATCTCATGCAAATATTGTGTTATCTGAACAATACCTTTGCCAAAATCCTGTATAAAAGAAACTTGTGCCAATAATGTGTGAAACCCAAAGGATGGTTCTTCTTCAACTGACACCTGCTCTGTCAGGGTATAACGACTTCAGAATGACTATCCTGTAGACACCTGCTCTGTCAGGGTATAGAGACTTCAGAATGACTCTCCTATAGACACCTGCTCTGTCAGGGTATAGAGACATCAGAATGAGTCTCCTATAGACACCTGCTCTGTCAGGGTATAGAGACATCAGAATGACTCTCCTATAGACACCTGCTCTGTCAGGGTATAGAGACTTCAGAATGACTCTCCTATAGACACCTGCTCTGTCAGGGTATAGTGCATTCAGAATGACTCTCCTATAGACACTTGCTCTGTCAGGGTATAGAGACATCAGAATGACTCTCCTATAGACACCTGCTCTGTCAGGGTATAGAGACTTCAGAATGAGTCTCCTATAGACACCTGCTCTGTCAGGGTATAGAGACTTCAGAATGACTCTCCTATAGACACCTGCTCTGTCAGGGTATAGAGACTTCAGAATGACTCTCCTATAGACACCTGCTCTGTCAGGGAATAAGGGCTTCAGAATGACTATCCTTACAGATTTGGCATCATTTCAGTTTGCAGCTGATTTAGAATTTGGTTTTGTGAAGATTAATGGCTCATCTCTCCACCGGAGAATGCGAGGAACAACAAGTAGTCATTATAATTATCTACCGCCCTGTCAGATTTGTTAACCACATTGGGAAAACTATGCCAATTTAATGTCAGTCGTGAGAAATATGAGGCATTATTTAAAAAAATAATTATAACCACAACTCCTGCACATTCACAGTTCATTGAAATTATTACTACAAATCAGTCACCGGATAAAAAAACAAACAGAATGTCATCAAAATGAATGTCTCCTCCCCTTGTTTTCCACCACAGCTTGACAAAGCTATTGACCTGCTCCTGAATGTGACAATACCTTCAACAGTACAGTTTAGGTAAAGTCCGCCTAACCACTGTGTCAAGGGGAGCTGTTTAGGGTGAATCCCGAATGTAGCCTTTCTTCTGACACACGTGACTTGACTTTTAACATTAATCTAAAGACTGTTGTTTATCTAATTACCTAAACATTTTTAATTGTTACTTTAATTAAATTAATAATATAACAATTAACTCATTAGGATCTGGGGCACCACGAGATCTTCCAAATGAAAAGCTAAAGGTGTTTACCTATCACATCTATAAACAGCCAATGTATTAATCAGAACCTCGTATCATATTATCATTCTGAACAGTCATAACATCCTTGCATCTGAAAAAACCCAAGCCTTACTTATGATTCAGTACTACACAAATTGGTTGAATTTTTTATTTAATAGCTAATTAAATGTTAACAGATGATAAACATGCACACCAAATACATTAAAACAGGTCTCTAGTGGACTGACAACAATATGGCTCCTTGTTACAAAAGGCATGGAGAGGGCGAGAGAGAGAGAGGGACAGAGACACTTAACGTTGGTACATTGAGAAACCACTCTCACTTACAGTTAATCCTATACTTTGCACACAAACCACCACCCACTTGGAGTAAGAAATCATGTATGTATTTATGTGAAATGCCTTGGTTTGCCTATATTTCTCACGGAACCGGGCCACCTTGGAAAGGGGGTCGGGCCTTTTCCCGGCACGCTTGTAAGGCTCTGATTGTCCAAAAATGGTTCCAACAAGTCTTCTACTGTTGTTCTCCTTTGTAGTTGTCAAGTATCTGGTGACTTGTCATGTAGTCCTGAACAGAACTACAGAGTTGATTTTCCTTCCATTCGCTACTGAAGATGCTTCTTTGAAGATAGGCTAGCAAGCCGTGTCGATGGTTCCCAGTGGCGTGATGAGAGTAGCCTAATATGATGTTTGAACAGAGTAGTAGAATAATCAGCCGTACCAGTGACTGTCTGGGAGGTGAGTTTATCATCTCTACCTCGTGTTGAGATTCAAAATTCATACCACTTTAAACATGCAGCGGCGGGTCAACGCTTTTCTGGTCTGATGTTTTTCTTAACCCATCATTTTGTACAGTGTGTTCAAAAGGGGCGGTTCCATCAGGCTGACAGGCTCTCTGACCTCACTCAGGGGCGTGACTTGTCACTGTGCAAAGCTTATGTAAAACAATGATCTCTTAAAGCTTCAGAAATCACATCACTCTCTTAACAAAAACACTTGAATTATTTTTCATATTTTATGCACAACGCATAGGATGGACACTTCATACATGTAGTGGGCATTCTTTCCAAGTTACAGAATTTATAACATTTTTAATGACATCACAAAATAACCAAAAAATTACATTAGTGTTCTATATGTCACCCCTGACCCTTCCCCACGTTCTATGCTAGAAATATTGTTCCTAAATTTGCTTTTGAACGTGTTAGAGTTTCAGCGGGAAACATCTCCAGAAACAAAGGCACATTCCTTTGGAGAGGGAGACCTGAATCTTCTCCTTTTGATTTACAACAGGACGTGAGCTGTTAATCCCCACTAGTTCCCTCCTCCCCCCTCCGAGAGGGGGTCTGGTTGAAGATATTCATTGCAAACCTGATCTGACCTATTTGGAATCTCGTGGAAAAGTCATGACACACAGCTTTAGATCCTCATCTCATCCTGGGTTCTTATAGCAGGAACTAGATAGAAATTAGGCTAATGAGACAGAGATTACCACTGGTTAGACGACAAATCAATTGACAGATCATCTGGAATTTGAGTTTGAAGACAACTTCTCAGTCAGGTCCATTTTTTTTAAGCAATAACAGTCCAGACACCCTAGCCATTTTCCCTGAGCAGAATGTAAACAATCACCTAATTATTTGCGTTTTTCCAAAGATGCTATAACCACCATGTCAGGCATCTGCCTCCAAAATGGTTCTTAATTCATTTGATCTCCCAGCTCTAAGCCTGCATGATTAAGCCTATGAGACAATTAGACCTGAGAGAGTGAATTAATTGTCGCTGGAACGTAGGCATGTGTCTGACATTTTAAATCCTCAAGAAAATGTTTATTTTACCCGCACCATTATCTAACACATGTCTGTACAGTAAACTGTCATCTACTGTATTATAATGTCTACTTACAAAGCAGTAATACCATGTTTGCAGACTGAAAACCATTCTGGGATTTCATTTGACCATGAGATCTGCTCTCTGAACATCAGTCAGACTTACTTACAGAAAACATATTTAAGAGTTTCATATACTTGTCATTTGTTATCACCAACCGTATCTGTAGTTGGTTGGCTTTAGCTACACTATATACTGTATACAAAAGTATATGGACATCCATTCAAATTGGGGCTTCCGAGTGGCACAGCCATCTAAGGCACTGCATCTCAGTGTTAGAGGCTTCACTGCAGACACCCTAGGTTCAAATCCAGACTGTATCACAACCGGCCGTGATTGGGAGTCCCATAGGGCAGCGCACAATTGGCCCAGCATCGTCCGGGTTTGCCCAGTGAAGGCCATTATTGTAAATCAGAATTTGTTCTTAACTGACTTGCCTAGTTAAATATAAAACATTTGTGAATTTGGCCACACCTGTTGGTGACCAGTGTATAGCATTTAGCACATAGCCATGCAATCTCCATTGGAAAACATTGGCAGTAGAATGGCCTTACTGAAGAGCTCAGTGTCTTTCAACATTGCACCATCATATGACATCAACTTTCCAACAAGTCAGTTAGTCAAATGTCTGCGCTGCTAGAGCTGGCCCAATCAAATGTAAGTGCTTTTAATGTGAAGTGGTAACGTCTAGAAGCAACAACGGCTCAGCTGCGAAGTGGTAAGCCACATAAGCTCACAGAACATGACCGCCGATTTGCTGAAACGCGTATCACATAAAATTAATCTGTCGTCGGTTGCAGCACTCACTACCGAGTTCCAAACTGTCTCTGGAAACAACGTTAGCACATTAACTGTTTATCGGGAGCTTCATGAAATTAGTTTAAATGGCTGAGGCGCAACACACACAATCCTAAAACCACCATCAAATCGAATCAAATTTTATTGGTCACATGCACATGGTTAGCAGATGTTAATGCGAGAGTAGCGAAATGCTTGTGCTTCTAGTTCCGACCATGCATTAATATCAAACAAGTAATCTAACAATTTCACAACAACAAAGGAATTAATAAGAATATGTATATTCTTATAAAATAAATAATAAAAATAAATAAAAATCAGAAACTTTCTGTCCAAAAATGATGCACAAAAATTAATCCATGCTTTTGTCACTTCTAGGTTAGACTACTGCAATGCTCTACTTTCCGGCTACCCGGATAAAGCACTAAATAAACTTCAGTTGGTGGTAAATACGGCTGTTAGAATCCTGACTAGAACCAAAAAATTTGATCATATTACTCCAGTGCTAGCCTCTCTACACTGGCTTCCTGTCAAAGCAAGGGCTGATTTCAAGGTTTTACTGCTAACCTACAAAGCATTACATGGGCTTGCTCCTACCTATCTCTCTGATTTGGTCCTGCCGTACATACCTATACGTACGCTACAGTCACAAGACGCAGGCCTCCTAATTGTCCCTAGAATTTCTAAGCAAACAGCTGGAGGCAGGGCTTTCTCCTATAGAGCTCCATTTTTATGGAACGGTCTGCCTACCCATGTCAGAGACGCAAACTCGGTCTCAACCTTTAAGTCTTTACTGAAGACTCATCTCTTCAGTGGGTCATATGATTGAGTGTAGTCTGGCCCAGGAGTGGGAAGGTGAACGGAAAGGCTCTGGAGCAACGAACCGCCCTTGCTGTCTCTGCCTGGCCGGTTCCCCTCTTTCCACTGGGATTCTCTGCCTCTAACCCTATTACAGGGGCTGAGTCACTGGCTTACTGGGGCTCTCCCATGCCGTCCCTGGAAGGGGTGCGTCACCTGAGTGGGTTGATTCACTGATGTGGTCATCCTGTCTGGGTTGGCGCCCCCCCTTGGGTTGTGCCATGGCGGAGATCTTTGTGGGCTATACTCGGCCCTGTCTCAGGATGGTAAGTTGGTGGTTGAAGATATCCCTCTAGTGGTGTGGGGGCTGTGCTTTGGCAAAGTGGGTGGGGTTATATCCTTCCTGTTTGGCCCTGTCCGGGGTGTCCTCGGATGGGTCCACAGTGTCTCCTGACCCCTCCTGTCTCAGCCTCCAGTATTTATGCTGCAGTAGTTTATGTGTCGGGGGCTAGGGTCAGTTTGTTATATCTGGAGTACTTCTCCTGTCCTATTCGGTGTCCTGTGTGAATCTAAGTGTGCGTTCTCTAATTCTCTCCTTCTCTCTCTCGGAGGACCTGAGCCCTAGGACCATGCCCCAGGATTACCTGACATGATGACTCCTTGCTGTCCCCAGTCCACCTGGCCGTGCTGCTGCTCCAGTTTCAACTGTTCTGCCTTATTATTATACGACCATGCTGGTCATTTATGAACATTTGAACATCTTGGCCATGTTCTGTTATAATCTCCACCCGGCACAGCCAGAAGAGGACTGGCCACCCCACATAGCCTGGTTCCTCTCTAGGTTTCTTCCTAGGTTTTGGCCTTTCTAGGGAGTTTTTCCTAGCCACCGTGCTTCTACACCTGCATTGCTTGCTGTTTGGGGTTTTAGGCTGGGTTTCTGTACAGCACTTTGAGATATCAGCTGATGTACGAAGGGCTATAAAAATAAATTTGATTTGATTTTTGATTTGTACACATAAATAAATGCGTACACATAAATAAATGGATGAGCGATGGCCGATCTTGCATAGGCAAGATGCAGTAGATGGTATAGAGTACAGTATATACATATGAGATGATAAATGTAGGGTTGTACACTGTAGAAGGTGGCATTGTTTAAAGTGGCTAGTGATACATGCATTACATCCAATTTTTAATTATTAAAGTGGCTAGAAATTTGAGTCAGTATTTTGGCAGCAACCACTCAATGTTAGCGATGGCTGTTTAACAGTCTGATGGCCTTGAGATAGAAGCTGTTTTTCAGACTCTCGGTCACAGCTTTGATACACCTGTACTGACCTCGCCTTCTGGATGATAGCGAGGTGAACAGACAGTGGCTCGGGTGGTTGTTGTCCTTGATGATCTTTTTGGCCTTCCTGTGACATCGTGTGGTGTAGGTGTCCTGGAGGGCAGGTAGTTTGCCCCCAGTGATGCCTTGTGCAGACCTCTCTAACCTCTGGAGAGCCTTACGGTTATAGGCGGAGTAGTTGCCGTACCAGGCAGTGATACAGCCCGATAGGATGCTCTCGATTGTGCATCTGTAATAGTTTGAGGTTTTTTTGGTGACAAGCCAAATTTCTTCAGCCTCCTGAGATTGAAGAGGCCCTGTTGCGCCTTCTTCACCATGCTGTCTGTGTGGGTGGACAATTTCAGTTTGTCCGTGATGTGTACGCCGAGGAACTTAAAACTTTCCGCCTTTTCCACTACTGTCGCGTTGATGTGGATAGGAGGGTGCTCCCTCTGCTGTTTCCTGAAGTCCACGATCATGTCCTTTGTTTTGTTGACGTTGAGTGTGAGGTTATTTTCCTGACACCACACACCGAGGGCCCTCACCTTCTCCCTCACCTCCTCCCTGTAGGCCATCTCGTCGTTGTTGGTAATCAAGCCTACCACTGTTGTGTTGTCCGCAAACTTGATGATTAAGTTGGAGGCGTGCATGGCCACGCAACCATGGGTGAACAGGGGAGTACAGGAGAGGGCTGAGAACGCACCCTTGTAGGGCCCCAGTGTTGAGGATCAGCGGGGAGGAGATGTTTCCTACCCTCACCACCTGGGGGCATCCCATCAAAAATTCCAGGACCCAGCTGCACAGGACGGGGTCGAGACCCAGGGTTTCGAACTTAATGATGAGTTTGGAGGGTGCTACGGTGTTAAATGCTGAGCTGTAGTCGATACACAGCATTCTTAAAGGCATTCCTCTTGTCCAGATGGGTTAGGGCAGTGTGTAGTGTGATTGCGATTACGTCGTCTGTGGACCTTTTGGGGTGGTAAGCAAATTGGAGTGGGTCTAGGGTGTCAGGCAGGGTGGTGATATGATCTAGAAGAAAAAAAGAAAACGCACACCTATTAAGACGAGGTGCTGGCTAGCGGAGTAGAAACTTGAAAATAAAAGAGAGCCGCACACTCTAGGAGCTCAGATGCAAAAAATGTAATACCAACGTTTCGACAGCCAAGCTGTCTTCATCAGGGTATAATCACAAACACTGTGGGATGACTCGTTTATATAGTGTCAAAAGACACAGGTGTCTGTAATCATGGCCAGGAGTGGCCTAATATCATTGGTTAATAATCATATATGAAAATGTCATACAAAGAACAGCATACAAACAAATGGATAGCATACGATCATAGATTAATTTGACTATACAAGTTTACAAACAATTACAATGGCAAAGTCACAATAATCACAAGAATGGCTTCAGATCAAAGTCTACGTTGAGACCGAAGGGAGCAAGGGTCTTTAATTTAAAGATCCAGGCAGCCTCTCGTTTTAACAATAAATTATCAATAAATTACCCTCTGGGGGGGTGACCTTGATAATTTATTGTTAAAACGAGAGGCTGCAATGACAATGACATTCAAGACAATTCTATGCTTCCAACTTTGTGGAATCAGTTTGGGGAAGGCCCTTTACTGTTTTAGCATGACAATATCCTCATGCACAAGGCAAATCTACGAAGCTATATGGAATTGTTTTAAGAAGGCCATAACAAGGATACTTTTGCTTTTTGATTTTGAATTGTAAGACCCCTTGACTTATCAAAAGAAATATCAAGAATATGATAGTCCCCCCCCACCAAGTAAAATCTAAAGAAAGTTTGTTCTGAGAGATGTAAGAAAGGTCAGGAAACATTTTATAATTTATTTTACATGTATTTAACCCCTTATTTTTGGAACTAAACAGTATATATATATATATATATATATATATAACAGCATATAAGGGAAATCTTAACGCTACAGCATACAATGACATTCTAGATGATTATGCACTTCCAACTTTACTGTTTCAGCTTGACAATGCCTGTATGCACAAAGCGAGGTCCATACAGAAATGGTTTGTAGAGATCGGTGTGGAAGAACTTGACTGGCCTGCACAGAGCCCTGACCTCAACCCCATCGAATACCTTTGGTATGAATTAGAATGCTGACTGCGAGCCAGGTCTAATCACCCCAACATCAGTGCCCAACCTCACTAATGCAATTGTGGCTGAATGGAAACAAGTCCCCTCAGCAATGTTCCAACATCTAGCGGAAAGCCGTCCTAGAAGAGTGGAGGCTGTTATAGCAGAAAAGAGGGGGACCAACTCCATGAGATGTTCAACGAGCATCCACATACTTTTGATCATGTAGTGTATGTAAGTGATTAGAATATGACAGTATGTTCATGATAGATGACTCCCTCTTCCTAAAGTTCAGTAGCACAATCCATCATTCTGTCCTTACTTTAATGGTAAGAGGGCTGTAGTTTGTGTTGAAAAGGAGAAATTAGGTATCAAGAGGACTTGAACACTGACTTTCTGTACAGCACTTTGAGATATCAGCTGATGTACGAAGGGCTATATAAATACATTTGATTTGATTTGAACATGCGTTCACAATTCCGAACCAACTCCATCACAGCACGATATTCGGAAGCGTTGGATACTCAAATGAACAGGAAATGCCCCAATCCATGACGACATGGCTCTTTAAAACCTCTTAGAGCTACCCCCCTACTTTTTTCAATTTCCGCCTGAAGACATACCCAAATCTAACTGACTGTAGCTCAGGCACAGAACCAAGGATATGCATATTCTTGGTACCATTTGAAAGAAACCACTTTGAAGTTTGTGTAAATGTGAATTGAATGTAGGAGAATATAAAACAATAGATCTGGTTTAAATAATACAATAAAAAAACACATGTTTTGTCATCATCTTTAAAATGAACAAGATAAAAACAAACATTCAGATAGGATGATGGGAACAATTTCAGTGAAAAACATAAGAGGGCAACAGTACTTGTGCAAAGTTTCAGAATGATAACTTCCAAAATGAGTGTTCTACATGACATTTATCATGAAGTCACCCAGGTGTCCCACACAAGTAGCCCAAATGTACCCAAGTGGCCAAATTGGTGAAGGTATACATTTTGAAACAAATAACTATATACAAAATGCCAAAATGGTATTGTAACACCCCCCCCCCCACAAAAAAATGGAGAAAAAAATATGGGAAAAAATGTGAAGAAAAAATTATATACATTTACAAAATAACATGGGTAACTATTTACACACTTTCAATATTTGGAAGACCCTCAGTCCTCTCTCAAATCAAATTTATTTATATAACCCTCATTATGGGTTATTGTGTGTTGATTGATGAGGGGAGAAAAACAATTGAATCCATTTTAGAATAAGGCTGTAACGTAACAAAATGTGAAAAAAGTCCAGGGGTCTGAATACTTTCCTAATGGACTGTATCTGTAACTGAGAGATACACTACATGTAAACTGTAAAGTCTTTTGTCTGAAATATCTTGTTCGTTATATGTCGGACCCCAGTAAGATTAGCTGTCACCATTGGGGTCGACTAATGGAGATCCTAGTAAAACAATTGAAATTATAGTTTTAACCATGTATTGAGGCTATACAGGGTTTGTTTTACATGTACTTTGTTTACAAACATTGGAGTAATATAAACACACTGTACATTTTGTGTTCTGGTGGAGTGTGACAGTTGAACTAAGTTAAGGAGGCATTTATAAGTAATATTTTTCAAGAATCAATGGGTACGTATAATTGTTTTGAGTCCAACAATGTATCTAGCCATCTGAACATTGACTCAATAAGGGGTAGCAGCCAGGCTACACTGTTGACAAATTTACAAAAGGCTCAAATTGTGTTTATTTCAACGACAGAGAAGCAAACACCCTACATGTTGTTTCTTTTACTGAGAATGCCTTGTAAAACTCGTTTTTTTCACAGGCCAGTCTGACCTGAGTTATAGAGGTAGATGATTAACAGAACATGTCACCAAAATCAAATGGTAGGAGAAGATGAAGGAAATGCGGTAGGGGTTGTCTGTAGAAGCATTTAGTGGAGGATTTACTAGGCCTAAACATGCCAGAGCCGTCACTAGCACGGCAGGTTTTTTTTAAAGCTGCCACACTGGCATCCAGGACGTTATTCTCTGGTCGCACTGCTTTCCAATAACGCCAAAGTAAGCAACCTCAGAGGAGCTTTTTCCATTTATACAATCCCATTTACCTCAACATCCACAGCTGGCACTTTCAATCTAATCCAAACAAAGAGTCTTAGTAATACCTCATCCAAATCTGTTAGGATTTGATTCCTATGGGAAAGAGTCTTAGTAATGCCTCATCCAAATCTGTTAGGATTTGATTCCTATGGGAAAGAGTCTTAGTAATGCCTCATCCAAATCTGTTAGGATTTGATTCCTATGGGAAGGCGAAGACACAATAAAAAGTCAAGAGGGCTAATGACTCTCCTGAATAATGGTGAGACAATGGGGCAATTTGATACAAAGTTTTCAGAGAGAGGACTCAGAGCCTAGTTTATTGTGAATATAATCAGGCAGCACTGCTTTGGCTGTTAAAAAATAATTAAGTGAAACTCAGTTAATGGGCATTGTCATGCAAATTCTGGGAGATGTATTGTTGTCTTTGGGAACACATGTTTTAATGTAATTAAAGGTAACTCTAGGTTGTTGATCTGTTGTATTTGAAAGAAAAAGTAAAAACAGAGAGAATCATGTTGGGGAGGACACACTCCAGTTTCTCTTCTTCAGTTATTAACTTGAGAGCTTTATGAATGGAAAGTTCTATGTACATTTATCTAGTTGGAGTTATTATTGAACCAAGGTTATCCTCCATGAGCAATGAAATCACTGCAACATTTACAGTTAAAGTTGGAAGTTTACATACACCTAGATTGGAGTCATTAAAACTTGTTTTTTTCAACCACTCCACAAATTTCTTGTTAACAAACTATAGTTTGGGCCAGTCGGTAAGGACATCATTTTTCCAACAATTGTTTACAGACAGATTATTTCACTTACAATTCACTGTATCACAATTCCAGTGGGTCAGACGTTTACATACATGAAGTTGACTGTGCTTTTAAACAGCCTGGAAAATCCCATAAAATGATGTCATGGTAGGCAAATTGACATCATTTGAGTCAATTGGAGGTGTACCTGTGGATGTGTTTCAAGGCCTACCTTCGAACTCAGTGCCTTTTTGCTTGACATCATGGGAAAATCAAAAGAAATCAGCCAAGACATCAGAAAATAAATTGTAGACCTCCACAGGTCTGGCTCATCCTTGGGAGCAATTTCCAAATGCCTGAAGGTACCAGGTTCATCTGTACAATCAATAGTATGCAAGTATAAACACCATGGGACCACGCAGCCGTCATAACGCATTCGGTCTCCTAGAGAAGAATTTGGTGCGAAAAGTGTAAATCAATCCCAGAACAACAGCAAATGAACTTGTGAAGGTGCTCGAGGAAACAAGTGTCTATATCCACAGGTAAATGAGTCCTATATTGACATAACCTGAAAGGCTGCTGAGCAAGGAAGAAGCCACTGCTCCAAATCCACCATTAAACAGCCAGACTACCGTTTGCAGCTGCACATGGGGACAAAGATCATACTTTTTGGAGAAATGTCCTCTGGTCTGATGAAACAAAAATAGAACTGTTTGGCCATGATGCCCATCGTTATGTTTGGAGGAAAAGGGGGAGGCCTGCAAGCCGTAGAATATCTTCCCAAATGCGAAGCACGGCGTTGGCAGCATCATGTTGTGGGGGGGCTTTGCTGCAGGAGGGACTGGTGCATTTCACAAAATAGATGGCATCATGTGGCAGGAAAATTATGTAGATATATTGAAGCAACATCTCAAGATATCAGTCAGGAAGTTAAAGCTTAGTCACAAATGGGTATTCCAAATGGACAATTACCCCAGGCATACTTCCAAAGTTGTGGCAAAATGGCTTAAGGACAACAAAGTCAAGGTATTGGAGTGGCCATCACAAAGACCTGACCTCAACCCTATAGAAAATTTGTGGGCAGAACTGAAAAAGCGTGTGTGAGCAAGGAGGCCTACAAACCTGACTCAGTTACACCAGCTCTGTCAGGAGAAATTGGCCAATATTCACCCAACTTATTGTGGGAAGCTTGTGGAAGGCTACCTGAAAAGTTTGACCCAATGTCAACAATTTAAAGGCAATGCTACCCAATACTAATTGAGTGTATGTAAACTTCTGACCCACTGGGAATGTGATGAAAGAAATAAAAGCTGAAATAAATCATTCTCTCTACTATTATTCTGACATTTCACATTCTTAAAATAAAGTGGTGATTCTAACTGACCTATGACAGGGAATTTTTACTACGATTAAATATCAGGAATTGTGAACAACTGAGTTTAAATGTATTTGGTTAAGGTGTATGTAAACGTCCGACTTCAACTGTAAACAAGAGCTGCAGTCAGTTCCAGAATTGGTGGCAAATAATAAGTTAGTTCTAAATATTTCAAAAGCTAAAAGCATTGTATTGGGGACAAATCATTCACTAAACCCTTAACCTCAACTAAATAATGTGAATAATGAATAATGTGTAATTTGAGAAAGTTGAGGAGACTTAACTGCTGGAACTGTAAACAGACAAACACTCGCACAGACACACACACACACACACATGATAACATACAGACTATACACACATGTACACATGTATTCTATGTTGTACCTCACCAGGATACCAAATTTCCATGAAAAACATCCAAAATGTTTTCAGTTGAAATAAGTGAATGATTTGCCAAAGTACATCCCCAGCTCTATTTTCTGTCTTACAAGCCGCATTAACATCAAAGATGTCACCCCAATGAATTACACTGGGAGTGTTTGTCAAACAGCGTCGCTTTTTAGTATGCTCTGTGCAGGCATACTGTGGGCTCATCAGTACCAAAGCAGGGACATTAGGCCTCGGTAACTGATGCAATATATTTGCTCTGGTTAATTGGATTTTTGTTTACGCAAGTGGCCATAACGCATTCTTAGCAACTCAGACTCCTACGTAATCAGAAGATCCCGGCTTTGTTCATTGTAACAGCGATACACTTCTAAGCATGTTGATTTAAACCACTTCACATCCAGACACTATTTGCCTCACCAAAACAAGTGGGATCAATGAGCGAAACTGGCCTGAATCACCCAGTAAAGAGTATGATATCTCACTAATCTCTTTAACCTCTATGTGACGTACCTTGACACCTGTTAAAGCCCAGAGGTATCATGTGCTTTACCTCCTTCATTTCTAAATTCAACTAATTATCTGTTGAAGAGAAACACTCCTGGGACGATGTTCCTTTACACTTTTAAAGATCGCAGAGTCTTTGATTTCCACAATGCAAGAATTATGATAATCATTCTAAAAACACAAGGTTCTCTTGGACTGCCACTTCACTACACTTTGCAAAGCTCAGATGAAGGCACAGGAATAAACCATTAGGTTATATGCAACCAAGGTGAGCAGTATTATAGGTACAGTACACCTGGTTGACTTTTATACGCTCAAATCATTCAGCAGACACACTTATCCAGAGGAACTTGCAGTAGTGAGTGCATATGTTTTTGTATTGGTCCCCTGTGTGAATTGAACCCACAACCCTGGTGTTGAAAGCATCATGGTCTACCAACTGAGCCACACGAGAGGGTGCAGAGCTTTCTAGTTTGCCAGTGCACATTTCTAGTTTTCCCTGAAGTCTCACGCCATAAACTAATCTATGCAGTTGATCAATATGAAATGTCTGCTTACAGGCAGCTTGTTTTCATGTTGTTGATTCCACTGAAATATATTCTGCTAGATTGTCATAACTGACAAGGTAATGTGTGATAAACACATCATGAAATACTTTTGATTAAATGGACCAACTGCTTGAGTCACAGAACGGGTTGCAACGAGCAAACAAGTAATTCTACCCTGCACAATCTCTATCTAAAAGATGCAGGTGACTCTCATCTTAACTGCGTTTAGTTCAAGTTGTATTGTCACTCGCACACAGTGAAATGCTTAACTTGCAAGCTCTAACCAAGAGTGCAGTAATCAATATCAAAATAGTATATCTTTTTTTTTTGTTGTAAATGGAGTGATTATGGAGTGATGGTTTCATTTCCTTTTATGGGAAGGGCCTTGTGTGTATAGCTCTTGAAAGACACTGGTGCGAGAAAAAGGTCTGTTAATACAGGACTAGTAAAGGTCTGTTAATTCTTAGGGAGGATGTTCCCTCGGGGGGATCAAATCAGCGGGTAGTCAGCGGATATTTTAGAGCGTCACTGATCGTTTTTCGATAAAATTCAAACTTTCATTAAAACACACATGCAAGGTATTGAATTAAAGCTACACTCGTTGTGAATCTAGCCACCGAGTCAGATTTGTAAAATGCTTTTCGGCGAAAGCATGAGAAGCTATTATCTGATAGCATGTAACACCCCAAAAGACCCGTAGAGGATGTAAACAAAAATAATTAGCGTAGTCGGCGCTACACAAACCGCACAATAAAATATAAAACATTCATTACCTTTGACCATCTTCTTTCTTGGCACTCCTTGATGTCCCATAATCAATACTGGGTCTTTTTTGGATTAAATCGGTCCATATATAGCCTAGATATCGATCTATGAAGACTGTGTGATAAACAGAAAAAAATAGCGTTTCATAACGTAACGTCATTTTTTAAAAGTTAAAAAGTCGACGATAAACTTTCACAAAACAGGAAATACCTTTCTAATGCAACTTTAGGTATTACTACACGTTAATAAGCTATAAAAATCATCAGGAGGCGATGTAAAGATAGTTCGTGTGGAAAAAATGTCCGGAAAAACACAGAGACAATGCCTCAGGTTGGTGGTCGGAGGGAATCGGTTCCCTTTGGTCGGATCTACCAAGAATCAAATCAGAATCAAATGAGGAGACTCTATACATCCTGTGGAAGCTGTAGGTACTGCAAGCTCGGCCTCATTTAATACGGTTCACCTTTAACAATTCATGGAAGTGGCGCATGGATATTTTTTTCCATCTCCAGTGATCAGATTTTCCTGCGCTTTTCGATGAAACAGACGTTCTGTTATAGTCACAGCCGTGATTTAAACAGTTTTAGAAACGTCTGAGTGTTTTCTATCCACACATACTAATCATATGCATATACTATATTCCTGGAATGAGTAGCAGGGCGCTGAAATGTTGCGCGATTTTTAACAAAAAGCTGCGAAAATTCGCAGCCTCCCCAAGATACAGGACTAGTAACACAGGACTAGTAGAGTTCTGTTAATACAGGACTAGTAAAGGTCTGTTAATACAGGACTAGTAAAGGTATGTTAATAAAGGACTAGTAAAGGTCCTCTAATACAGGACTAGTAAAGGTCTGTTAGTACAGGACTAGTAAAGGGCTGTTAATACAGGACTAGTAATACAGGACTAGTAAAGGTCTGTTAATACAGGACTAGTAAAGGTCTGTTAATACAGGACTAGTAATACAGGACTAGTAAAGGTCTGTTAATACAGGACTAGTAAAGGTCTGTTAATACAGGACTAGTAAAGGTCTGTTAATACAGGACTAGTAATACAGGACTAGTAAAGGTCTGTTAATACAGGACTAGTAAAGGTCTGTTAATACAGGACTAGTAAAGGTCTGTTAATACAGGACTAGTAAAGGTCTGTTAATGCAGGACTAGTAAAGGTCTGTTAATACAGGACTAGTAAAGGTCTGTTAATACAGAACTAGTAAAGGTCTGTTAATGCAGGACTAGTAAAGGTCTAGTAAAGGTCTGTTAATACAGGACTAGTAAAGGTCTAGTAAAGGTCTGTTAATACAGGACTAGTAAAGGTCTAGTAAAGGTCTGTTAATACAGGACTAGTAAAGGTATGTTAAATACATGATTAGTAAAGGTCTGTTAATACAGGACTAGTAATACAGGACTAGTAAAGGTCTGTTAATACAGGACTAGTAAAGGTCTGTTAATACAGGACTAGTAAAGGTCTGTTAATACAGGACTAGTAATACAGGACTAGTAAAGGTCTGTTAATACAGGACTAGTAAAGGTCTGTTAATACAGGACTAGTAATACAGGACTAGTAAAGGTCTGTTAATACAGGACTAGTAAAGGTCTGTTAATACAGGACTAGTAAAGGTCTGTTAATACAGGACTAGTAAAGGTCTGTTAATACAGGACTAGTAAAGGTCTGTTAATACAGGACTAGTAAAGTTCTGTTAATGCAGGACTAGTAAAGGTCTGTTAATACAGGACTAGTAAATGTCTGTTAATACAGGACTAGTAAAGGTCTAGTAAAGGTCTGTTAATAAAGGACTAGTAAAGGTCTAGTAAAGGTCTGTTAATACAGGACTAGTAAAGGTATGTTAAATACAGGATTAGTAAAGGTCTGTTAATACAGGACTAGTAAAGATCTGTTAATACAGGACTAGTAAAGGTCTGTTAATACAGGACTAGTAAAGGTCTGTTAATACAGGACTAGTAAAGGCCCAGTGTTACAGATGTCTATATAGTTCTGTTAATACAGGATTAGTAAAGGCCCAGTGCACTACTTTGGTGAGATATTCATAATTATATTTATTTACATTTATTTGTCTGTCAAGAGATGCTGCAGATTAGCCCTGTTTCTTTGTGTTCTGGAATGTAGCCCTGTTTCTTTGTGTTCTGGAACGTAACCCTGTTTCTTTGTGTTCTGGAACGTAGTCCTGTTTCTTTGTGTTCTGGAACATAGCCCTGTTTCTTTGTGTTCTGGAACGTAGCCCTGTTTCTTTGTGTTCTGGAACGTAGTCCTGTTTCTTTGTGTTCTGGAACATAGCCCTGTTTCTTTGTGTTCTGGAACGTAGCCCTGTTTCTTTGTGTTCAGGAACGTAATCCCTGTTTCTTTGTGTTCTGGAACTTAGTCCTGTTTCTTTGTGTTCTGGAACATAGCCCTGTTTCTTTGTGTTCTGGAACGTATCCCTGTCTCTTTGTGTTCTGGAACGTATTCCTGTTTCTTTGTGTTCTGGAACGTATCCCTGTTTCTTTGTGTTCTGGAACGTTGCCCTGTTTCTTTGTGTTCTGGAACGTATCCCTGTTTCTTCGTGTTCTGGAACGTATCCCTGTTTCTTTGTGTTCTGGAACGTATTCCTGTTTCTTTGTGTTCTGGAACGTATTCCTGTTTCTTTGTGTTCTGGAACGTATCCCTGTTTCTTTGTGTTCTGGAACGTATCCCTGTTTCTTTGTGTTCTGGAACGTATTCCTGTTTCTTTGTGTTCTGGAACGTATTCCTGTTTCTTTGTGTTCTGGAACGTATCCCTGTTTCTTTGTGTTCTGGAACGTATCCCTGTTTCTTTGTGTTCTGGAACGTATCCCTGTTTCTTTGTGGTCTGGAACATAGCCCTGTTTCTTTGTGTTCTGGAACGTATTCCTGTTTCTTTGTGTTCTGGAACGTATTCCTGTTTCTTTGTGTTCTGGAACGTATCCCTGTTTCTTTGTGTTCTGGAACGTATCCCTGTTTCTTTGTGTTCTGGAACGTATCCCTGTTTCTTTGTGTTCTGGTATCCCTGTTTCTTTGTGTTCTGGAACATAGCCCTGTTTCTTTGTGTTCTGGAACGTAGCCCTGTTTCTTTGTGTTCTGGAACGTATCCCTGTTTCTTTGTGTTCTGGAACATAGCCCTGTTTCTTTGTGTTCTGGAACGTTTCCCTGTTTCTTTGTGTTCTGGAATGTATCCCTGTTTCTTTGTGTTCTGGAACGTATCCCTGTTTCTTTGTGTTCTGGAACGTATCCCTGTTTCTTTGTGTTCTGGAACGTATCCCTGTTTCTTTGTGTTCTGGAACATAGCCCTGTTTCTTTGTGTTCTGGAACGTATCCCTGTTTCTTTGTGTTCTGGAATGTATCCCTGTTTCTTTGTGTTCTGGAACATATCCCTGTTTCTTTGTGTTCTGGAATGTATCCCTGTTTCTTTGTGTTCTGGAACATAGCCCTGTTTCTTTGTGTTCTGGAACGTATCCCTGTTTCTTTGTGTTCTGGAACATAGCCCTGTTTCTTTGTGTTCTGGAACGTATCCCTGTTTCTTTGTGTTCTGGAACGTATCCCTGTTTCTTTGTGTTCTGGAACATAGCCCTGTTTCTTTGTGTTCTGGAACATATCCCTGTTTCTTTGTGTTCTGGAAGTATCCCTGTTTCTTTGTGTTCTGGAAATCCCTGTTTCTTTGTGTTCTGGAACGTATCCCTGTTTCTTTGTGTTCTGGAACGTATCCCTGTTTCTTTGTGTTCTGGAACGTATCCCTGTTTCTTTGTGTTCTGGAACTTATCCCTGTTTCTTTGTGTTCTGGAACATAGCCCTGTTTCTTTGTGTTCTGGAACATAGCCCTGTTTCTTTGTGTTCTGGAACGTATCCCTGTTTCTTTGTGTTCTGGAACTTATCCCTGTCTTTAATTTTTGTTAATTGATTTCACCTGTGTTCGTTTCTCATCTGGTCTCATCAGCTCCCTATTTAGTTCAGTTCATTCTGTTTGAATGGTCGTGTGGTATTGTTTTTGACTTCCTACCTGTGTTTGACCATTGCCTGCCTGTGACCTTCTGCGAAGGCTTAATGAACATCTGCTGCACTCTGCGCGTGTTTCTACAACTTTGTCTCCCTGAGTATTCATTACAACCTCCACGAGAATGTTAGACCATGCACACACACATCTGCTAGTGGTTCAAATATTGTATTGCAAGCTGGCAAGTAAGTGTTTTGTACAAATGGGGGGGGCGATGAAATGGGGGATGATAAAATGGGGGACGATCTTATTCATAAAACAAATTAACAGTAATATTTGCTGTTAGTGAGAAGAGCAAAAGTTGATGTTTTATTTTTTAGAATCTAAAATAATTAGACATTAGATTCCTCACCATGCCTCACCATTCCTCACCATTCCTCACCATTTCTGGAGATGGGTTCATGGCTCCTTCGGGAATATAGACAAATGACCATGTGTATCTCATTTAATTGGACCTAGTAGCTTAGTAAATCATTTATATGTTTTGCAATATCATAGGCAGAGTGCTTTATAATACCGGAATCCAGTCGAATATAACTGAACAGTTAATCTTTTCGATTTTAGTCATTTATTTTATCTGGTGCAATTTAGGGTTTGCTCAGGGGCATATTGAGACATTTTGTCACCTAGTCAGCTCTGGGATTCACCCCAGCAAACTTTCGGCCAGTTGCCTAACACTCTGAACCGTTATGCTACCTGACACTTTTACATTGAAGCAGGCCTTAGTAAACTGCCATAAGTACTCCAAATGCATTTTTTTATTTAAAAACATTGCCTGCCAGAATTCGCGGGTCGTCCATATTTAGGTTGGGGGGAAAAGTTGATGCGAAACATTGTTGATTTCAAACATCCTGCTGACAGGTCCCAAAACATTTGCCATTGTTTTCTCATTCAGAAACTGACAGTCCTTTTCCAGATACAACATAAATGACTGCTAAAGATAACATCCTGCCAACAGAGTAAATAGACTGGTAAGGTTAGCTTATGTCAAATATTTGACAGTATGGGTAGGCTACAGTATTGCTGTGTGATAGGAGCACAACATCATTGTCCATCATTGTCCATCATTGCCTATACCAAGGCAGGAGTTAGAAACCCAATAATCTGTAGACAAACTAACAATGAGTCTTTTGCATGTCGTGGCCAAATGCCAATAGTTCCAAACTATACAGCATATAGAGGGTGTCACCGTGGAAGGTGAATGGAGGGCGTTTTCCAGGCAGAGTTTTAACACTCTTTCACGTGAGCACAGTTTTACTAAAGGTCTGCTTTATAAAGGGAAACAAGAATGGCGTGAGGCAAGTTTATAAATCTCAATATTTTGTACGTGCTTTGACTTTGTATAAATGGCGTGGGCAGAAATGTAGTGTGAAATTCATGCAACGGTTATAAATGAGGACTCTGGGCTTTCTGAATGAGATTCCATTTTTAGAAAGCTTGAAAGGGGCTTGGCCCTAAAGACATTCTACAGAACAGAGTGAAAATGACTAAAACAAAAGCTGCACGGTTTTTCTATGTAAACCTCTTTCCCTCGAAGGCATTTAAAAACGCAGACAAAATGGAGGGCGAGGGGCAACATGGTTGAAGCAACAAAATGGAGGGGGAGGGGCAACATGGTTGAAGCAACAAAATGGAGGGGAGGGGCAACATGGTTGAAGCAACAAAATGGATGGGGAGGGGCAACATGGTTGAAGCAACAAAATGGAGGGGGAGGGGCAACATGGTTGAAGCAACAAAATGGAGGGGAGGGGCCACATGATTGAAGCAACAAAATGGAGGGGGAGGGGCAACATGGTTGAAGCAACAAAATGGAGGGGGAGGGGCAACATGGTTGAAGCAACAAAATGGAGGGGGAGGGGCAACATGGTTGAAGCAACAAAATGGAGGGCGAGGGGCAACATGGTTGAAGCAACAAAATGGAAAAACATTATGTTCCTTGTTTATTAACAAGCCATATTTATTTCTGAAGTACTTAACAGATGTTACGCGGTCATGCCCATCAACGAAGGGGGGACCTTATGTGTCCAAAGTGATACGCAGGTTTAAAAAAGGTAATTCACTTAAACGTTGATGTGAAAGTGGCACCTTTTTAGAGACGTCTAACTAACTAATATTACTGACCTCGGCTACTGAGCCTACTTTGCCATTTTTCCTAACGACACGTTCAGACCTTTATGTACAGCAAAGAAGCCACACAGGCTCCTTGTTCGACAAAATAATTGATTGGCTTCATTACTTGAAAAAGAAGTAGAGCATTTTTTTTTATAAAGGTCATTGATTAAAAAAAGAGAGGTACTAAAACCTCAAACAGATAAATGATCAGTGGCTAATCTACCCGAGCCCTTCCCGAATCAAACTAGCAGGGAGGTAGATCATTTTTTTGACTGATTATGAATTATATATAAAAAAGAAACATTCATTATCTCCCTTGTTCTTTGATAAGTTCACAAGGGATCTTGTTAGTCTGAGCAGACCAGTTCATTACATATTCAGTGCACGTTGAAGGTGGGCTTCCTATTATTTTTTTTTAACCTTATCTAATGATCAGGTGTTGACATTAAATTAGATGGTGCGTGGGGGAGAATCACTGAACAAAGTGTAGACGTTTCATCGTCGGTGCTATCACAGCCTCATCGTACAGTACCTCCGTTCCCAAAGAAGACACCTACGTACATCTCTGTAGATGTAGTCGCAATGTGACGCACAATGCTGCCCTTATAGCATCTTAATCAGTTCTTTACATATCATATGGAGCTCTCACTAATCAACACGGTCACCGTAGAGCCTATTTGCCAGTATGAAATAATGTTTCACTTACTGAATGGAAATACCAAGGACATGTAAAACTGCACGTTCCATTAAGTTTGTGTTACTAAGTACACTACCGTTCAAAAGTTTTTGGGGTCACTTAGAAATGTCCTTGTTTTTGAAAGGAAAGCACTTTTTTTTAACCATTTAAAAATAACATCCAATTGATCAGAAATACAGTGTAGACATTTTTTATGTTGTAAATGACTGGAAATTGTAGCTGGAAACTGCTGGTTTTTAGTGGAACATCTACGAAGCTGTACAGAGGCCCATTATCAGCAACCATCAATCCTGTGTTCCAATGGCACATTGTGTTAGCTAATCCAAGTTTATCATTTTAAAAAGGCTAATTGATCATTAGGAAAACCCTATTTCAAAATGACTTTTGGACAGCTGAAAACTGTCTCATTTATCATGATAGCAAACACACTTACATTGTAAGAAGGGATGCAATTTACCCTTTGGTTTTTCACTGTAACCTAAATTGGGCTTTAGCATCCTGATTTAGATATAAAGCAATGCAGACAAATAATTGACTTTGCTTTTGTCAAATCATCCTCAAGGCAACCATTAATTAGCTTGAGATCAGTAATAAAATATGTGTTTTTAAGGCTCAGTTAGTTAAATGCAGGAATTGAATCTTTTACATGTTACAAAATGGCAATACAGTGTCCCTTTAAACTAAGTGGAAACTCCCACATCCCTTTCAATTAAGTGGAAACTCCCACATCCCTTTAAACTAAGTGGAAACTCCCACATCCCTTTAAACTAAGTGGAAAAGCCCACATCCCTTTAAACTAAGTGGAAAAGCCCACATCCCTTTAAACTTAGTGGAAACTCCTACATCCCTTTAAACTACCTGGAAACTCCTACTTCCCTTTAAACTAACTGGAAACCCCCATATCCCTTTAAACTAAGTAGAAAGTCCCACACCTCTTTAAACTAAGTGGAAACTCCCACATCCCTTTAAACTAAGTGGAAAACCCCACATACCTTTCAATTAAGTGGAAACTCTCACATCCCTTTAAACTAACTGGAAACTCCTACATCCCTTTAAACTAACTGGAAACTCCTACATCCCTTTAAACTAAGTAGAAAGTCCCACACCTCTTTAAACTAAGTGGAAACTCCCTCATCCCTTTAAACTAAGTAGAAAGTCCCACACCTCTTTAAACTAAGTGGAAACTCCTACATCCCTTTAAATTAAGTAGAAACTCCCACACCTCTTTAAACTGAGTGTAAACCCCCACATTCTGATGTTTAAGAGATGAGTGACACCATTAATATATAGCACCACTCATTACTGGCTCCAGGCCTGTGATAAATGCCATAATGGGTCAATTGAGGATGTTTAACATGTGTTTTGCTCACATAAAAAAAACACTTGTTATTTTCCAGTTCACTTCCATAGCCACTTCAGCCTAATCTCCATGAGATTAAATGAGTGTCCTGATATTTTGTAATTCATGATCCATTGCTTGAAAACTTGGAACAGTACCACGATTGAAATGGATCAGGGTAGCTCATTCCATTTGTCCCTTTTTAATATGGCGAGGAGCTCAAAAATGTAAGTATATTCTTGCCAATGGAGTCAGGCAGTCATTGAAATGCACCTTGTGTTCCTCTTTCCTCTCCTTCATTAATCCCTTGACATTCTGGTTTTTGCCGCAAACCTGAAATCTGAAATCTGAGAATATCATCACAGCAGGGCGTGTGCTCATGACTCCCAAGCCTGCACCACGTAGAACTGAAAACTGCACCACGTAGAACTGAAAACTGCACCACGTAGAACTGAAAACTGAACTAGAACTGGGAGAGGATTTCAACACAGAACCCTAAAGAACAAGTGACAAATCAGCAATTGGTGTTGACCAAAGAGCAGAATATGATGCTCGGTCCCATTTTGGCCATTAGTATCCTCGAAACTTCTTGTCAAGTAGAGATAGAGTCAATTGGGAAAACAATCATGATGAACATGAGTTTCCACTTCTAGGAGACATAATCCAACAAACAATCAGATTCGTATTTTATTGCCTCTCTTGACGTAAACACCCCCAAATTGAAAAGCGGGGAAAACATAATGTAATGATGAGTTTTCCTAAATTATTTCCCACATTTCAACACCAATTTTCCAGTAAAAATGACCCTCTGGCCATATTATTTTCTTAAGATCCATTGCTGGTATTATTGCCATACCCTTAAGGTACACACTCACTCTAATGGCATCCAAAGGTACCAACACCATCATAATCGGAAGAAAAACATATTCCTTAGCTTAACAAGGCACAAATGATGTCCCTCGCAGGCAGAGAGAGATGCCAGATGTAACGCAGTGAAGCGACAATGATCACAGATGACATTTGCAAAGATTGGGTTTATTTTCAGTATGAGGTTAGGGACAGTTCAAAATGTTGTTGTTTTTTTTTTTTGGGGGGTTGTCATACATATTTTTTTGCTTTGGGGAGGTGTTTTTTATTGGGCGCAGGGGAGGGTACTGTTTTTTTGGGAGGGGCCACAGGGGAGGGTACTGTTTTTTTGGGAGGGGCCACAGGGGAGGGTAGTGTTTTTTTGGGGGGGGGCACAGGGGAGGGTAGTGTTTTTTTGGGGGGGGGCCACAGGGGAGGGTAGTGTTTTTTTGGGGGGCCACAGGGGAGGGTAGTGTTTTTTGGGGGGAGGCACAGGGAGGGTAGTGATTTTTGGGGGCCACAGGGGAGGGTAGTGTTTTTTTGGGAGGGGCCACAGGGGAGGGTAGTGTTTTTTTTTGGGGGGCACAGGGGAGGGTAGTGTTTTTTTTTTGGGGGGCCACAGGGGAGGGTAGTGTTTTTTGGGGGGCCACAGGGGAGGGTAGTGTTTTTTTGGGGAGGGGCCACAGGGGAGGGTAGTGTTTTTGTGGGAGGGGCCACAGGGGAGGGTAGTGTTTTTTTGGGGAGGGGCCACAGGGGAGGGTAGTGTTTTTTTGGGGGGGCACAGGGGAGGGTAGTGTTTTTTTGGGGGGGGCACAGGGCAGGGTAGTGTTTTTTCCCCCCGGTTTACATTCTCTCCATTGCAGCTTTTACTATGTTATCTCATCCATCCTAGCCACATTTCCTAATCTGCTTGCATCCGCCTCCCCATATAAAGGTGTTTTGGTTCTTCCTTCATGCACTACGCTTTACTATTCCACAGGTCAATATAGTCTACCAGTCTGTCTATCCTGTCCTCTACTCACCATTCATAGTGACACTATAGTCTACCAGTCTGTCTATCCTGTCCTCTACTCACCATTCATAGTGACACTATAGTCTACCAGTCTAACTGTCTATCCTGTCCTCTACTCACCATTCATAGTGACACTATAGTCTACCAGTCTAACTGTCTATCCTGTCCTCTACTCACCATTCATAGTGACACTATAGTCTACCAGTCTAACTGTCTAACCTGTCCTCTACTCACCATTCATAGTGACACTATAGTCTACCAGTCTAACTGTCTATCTTGTCCTCTACTCACCATTCATAGTGACACTATAGTCTACCAGTCTAACTGTCTATCCTGTCCTCTACTCACCATTCATAGTGACACTATAGTCTACCAGTCTAACTGTCTATCCTGTCCTCTACTCACCATTCATAGTGACACTATAGTCTACCAGTCTAACTGTCTATCCTGTCCTCTACTCACCATTCATAGTGACACTATAGTCTACCAGTCTAACTGTCTAACCTGTCCTCTACTCACCATTCATAGTGACACTATAGTCTACCAGTCTGTCTATCCTATTAGGCTACTTCAAAAGTCTCCCGTAGGCATTTGCACATTCATCCTAAATATAATTCTAGCATCCTCAAAAACCAGGTTTCCACCCAGCCTTTCTACCTGAGTAAAGTACATGTCGGATACAAAATGTCATGACAGATCAAATGAAAACAGTTCATTTAACCCCGGAAACCATGAAGATTATTAGGCTACAAATGATTATAATGTTCACATGGTGTTGAAAGAGCACAGTGATGATGTCACGTTCTGACCTTAGTTCTTTTATTATGTCTTTGTTTTAGTATGGTCAGGGCGTGAGTTGGGTGGGTTGTCTATGTTAGTTTTTCTATGATTTGCTATTTCTGTGTTTGGCTTGGTATGGTTCTCAATCAGAGGGTGTCCTCGGGGGTGTCCTCGGATGGGGCCACAGTGTCTCCTGACCCCTCCTGTCTCAGCCTCCAGTATTTATGCTGCAGTAGTTTATGTGTCGGGGGGCTAGGGTCAGTTTGTTATATCTGGAGTACTTCTCCTGTCCTATTCGGTGTCCTGTGTGAATCTAAGTGTGCGTTCTCTAATTCTCTCCTTCTCTCTTTCTTTCTCTCTCTCGGAGGACCTGAGCCCTAGGACCATGCCCCAGGACTACCTGACATGATGACTCCTTGCTGTCCCCAGTCCACCTGACCGTGCTGCTGCTCCAGTTCCAACTGTTCTGCCTTATTAATATACGACCATGCTGGTCATTTATGAACATTTGAACATCTTGGCCATGTTCTGTTATAATCTCCACCCGGCACAGCCAGAAGAGGACTGGCCACCCCACATAGCCTGGTTCCTCTCTAAGTTTCTTCCTAGGTTTTGGCCTTTCTAGGGAGTTTTTCCTAGCCACAGTGCTTCTACACCTGCATTGCTTGCTGTTTGGGGTTTTAGTCTGGGTTTCTGTACAGCACTTTGAGATATCAGCTGATGTACGAAGGGCTATATAAATACATTTGATTTGATTTGAGAGGCAGCTGTCAATCGTTGTCCCTGATTGAGAAGCATATTTAGGTAGCCTGGTTTCTATTGTGTTTCGTGGGTGATTATTTTCTGTTCTGTGTTTTATGTATGCACCGTACAGGACAGTTTCGGTTTCATTTTGTTCTCTTTGTTGTTTTATTATTTTGTGTTCTGAGTTATAAATAAATATAATGAACACTTACCACGCTGCGCATTGGTCCTCCGATCCTTCCTACTACTCCTCCTCGTCAGAGGAGGAAGACGAAAACCCCTACAGATGAGCTTGATGTTCCTTTCAGTAAATATTGAGGGTCTAATAGTGGTGACATGATGATTGATGATTGGCTGCCGTTTGACAAATAAAAAATAATCTTGCACTTTTGTCCATAACCCTTTCGGCTATAGCCGTACCGTGTCTGCAAGCTATTGGCTAGAGCACAAATGCCAATACCAGAGTGTGAATATTCACTATACCTACACAACATGTCTTTGTGATAAAATCAGTAGGCCCAGAGTGCAATGCAATGGGAGCCCATTTAACTTGTATTTTTTTTATTTCGGGAATTTAACCACAAGTATTTTGTTTGTGTGTACTCTGTATTTACGCACATATTTGTATCTGTAACAAAACAACTCTGATGGAAAAATGTGCATATTGTTTTTATGCGGATTGTAGATTATTCACATGAAATCTGACGCCAATTGGATGCCTTCAGACAGTTGTCATATCACTTGATTTATTCCACATTTTTGTTGTTACAGTCTAAATTCAGATTGGATTGAATAGATTTGGGGCGGCAGGGTAGCCTAGTGGTTAGAGAGTTGGACTAGTAACCGCAAGGTTGCAAGTTCAAACCCCTGAGCTGACAAGGTACAAATCTGTTGTTCTGCCCCTGAACAGGCAGTTAACCCACTGTTCCTAGGCTGTCATTGAAAATAAGAATTTGTTCTTAACTGACTTGCCTAGTTAAATAAATAAAAAATAAAAGACCCATCTATACACAATACCCCACAATGACAAAAGTTCTTGTTATTTATTTATGCTAATTTATTGGAAATGAAATACAGCAATATCTCATGTGCATAAGTAGTCACACCCATGAGTCAATATATGTCAGAATCACCTTTGGCAACGGTTAGAGTGGTCAGTCTTTCTGGGTAAGTCTGTAAGAGCTTTGCATTCCTGGATTGTACACTATTTGCACATTATTATTTTCAAAATCCTTCAAGCTCTGTCAAGTTATTTGTTGATCATTGCTAGACAGTATTATTACTCTTTTTTTTTTTAAAGCTGAAAAAACTAGGCCTCTCAGGAACTTTCAATATCATTTTGGTAAGCAACTCAAATGTATATTTGGCCTTATGTTTTAGTTTATTGTCCTGCTGAAAGGTGAATTCTTATACCAGTGTCTGTTGGAAAGCAGATTGAGCCAGGTTTTCCTCTAGCATTATACATATGCTTAGCTCTATTTCATTTTTTTTATCCCCAAAAACGTCCTAGTCCTTGCCAATAACTGTCACGAACGTCGTCAGGGAAATGACCAGACCAAGGTGCAGTGTGGTGAGCGTACATTTTTATTTTATTTTCAATGTCGCCAACAAAAACAAGAAACAACTAAACGAATGACCGTGAAGCTGACTAGGGCTACACAGGCCTCTAACAAAGTCAACTACCCACAACTAAGGTGGCAAAACAGGCTGCCTAACTATGATTCCCAATCAGAGACAACGATAGACAGCTGTCCCTGATTGAGAACCATACCCGGCCAAAACATAGAAACAGAAAACATAGAAATAAAGAAACTAGAATGCCCACCCTAGTCACACCCTGGCCTAACCGAAATAGAGAATAAAAGCCTTTCTATGGCCAGGGCGTGACAATGACGTGCACACCCATAACATGACATAGCCACCATAGTGATGTGTTGTGTTGAATTTGACTTTGTATTCTGGACAAAAAGTTAATTGCTTTGCCACATTTTTTGCAGTGTTATTTTACTGCCTTGTTGCAAAGAGGATGCATTTAAAAAATATATTTTTATTCGGTCCAGGCTTCCTTATTATCACTCTGTCATTTTTGGTTAGTATTGTGGATTAACTACAATGTTGATCCATCCTCAGTATTCTATCACAGCCATTACTCTGTTTTAAAGTCACCATTGGCCTCATGGTGAAATCCCTGAGCGGTTTCCTTCCTCACCGGATACTGAGTTAGGAAGGACACCTGTATATTTGTAGTGACTGGGTGTATTTATACACCATCCAAAGTGTAATTAGTAACTTCACAATGGTCAAAGGGATTTCCTATGTCAGTATTTCCCCCCCCCATCTACCAATAGATGCCCTTCTTGGAGAGGCATTGGAAAACATGCCTGGTCTTTGTGGTTTAATCTGTGTTTGAAATTCACTGCTCGACTGAGGGACTTTACAGATAATTGCATGTGTGCGGTACAGAGATGAGGTGGTCATTCAAAAACAATGTTAAACACTATCATTGCACACAGAGGGAGTCAATGCCACATATTATTTGACGTGTGATGCACATTTTTACTCCTATTTAGGCTTGCCTTAAAGGGGTTTCCTTAAAGGGGTTGCCTTAAAGGGGTTGCCTTAAAGGGGTTTCCTTAGAGGGGTTTCCTTAAAGGGGTTGCCTTAGAGGGGTTGCCTTAGAGGGGTTGCCTTAGAGGGGTTGCCTTAGAGGGGTTGCCTTAGAGGGGTTGCCTTAGAGGGGTTGCCTTAGAGGGGTTGCCTTAGAGGGGTTGCCTTAAAGGGGTTGCCTTAAAGGGGTTGCCTTAAAGGGGTTGCCTTAAAGGGGTTTCCTTAAAGGGGTTGAATACTTACTGACACAAGACATTTCAGATGTCCATCCTTTATTAATTTGTAAAAATGAATAATTCCACTTTGACATTATGTCAAATGGGGTATTGTGTGTAGGCCAGTGACACAAATGTATATGTATTTATGTAAAAAAAAAAAAAAATCTTTACGACAAGTGAAATAAGTCCCCAACATTATTGTGCAATCCCGACTGACTTTTAAACATCTTTGTACTGTGCGTATACACTGCAAGGATGGTGGACCATTCGTCATACACAGTGGGGCAAAAAAGTCTCCACCATAATTTGCAAATAAATTCATAAAAAATTCTACAATGTGATTTTCTGGATTTTTTAACCTCATTTTGTCTGTCATAGTTGAAGTGTACCTGTGATGAAAATTACAGGCCTCTCTCATCTTTTTAAGTGGGAGAACTTGCACAATTGGTGGCTGACTAAATAGTTTTTTGCCCCACTGTACACAGGAAACTGGTGAGCGTAAAAAACCCAGCTGCGTTGCCGTTCTCGACACACTCAAACCGGTGTGCTTGGCACCTACTACCATACCCAGTTCAAAGGCACTGACTGTACATATTTTGTCTTGCCCATTCACCCTCTGAATGGCACACATGCACAATCCATGGCTCAATTACCTCAAGGCTTAAAAATCCTTGTTTAAACCCCTAAGATCGATGTCCTTGCCCCCAGGAAATTGAATTAGCATAATATATATAATAATCAAATTATCCTTGGTATGGCCTTTTTTTCAATTTAAAGTTTTATTAAGTTTTCTTGTTTTTCAATCAACCAACAAGCACATTCCACATTCACAGATATGACAGACTTTTAAAAAATTATTTAAAAACAAATAACTTTCAATAATAATAAACATAATAAAAAATTATTATTAAAAAATTATTATAAAAAAACATATAAAATCTTGCAGCAGCACTATCAAGGTTCTTATTAGCTATTTCCAGCCTTAGCTGAGATGATGAGTAAATCATTTGTTTTTCCCTAATCACCATTCACCATTCCCCAGTCACCAATTTGAAATATAGTTGAGTAGTGGAGACCAGAGTCTATCAAACTTGGGCTGTCTCTTGTGGAGGTCATAAGTGAGCTTTTCAAGAGGGAGAAAGTCAACAATCTGGTAAATCCACATTTTAAATGTAGGAGAAGTATTAGAGGCCCACAATATAATAATACATTTCTTAGCAAAGTATGTAATAGTCATGAACACATTTTCTCCGTCAGGATCGAGACCAAAGTCCCTGCTGGGCATTAAGAAGATAGAGACATGGGGTCATATCAAACTGTACATCTAGTATTTTCTGTGCAGCAGTATCTATAGATTGCCAGATTTTGGCAATCTCTCTACAGCTCCAAAATACATGCATATCGGTTCCACTTTCAGTTGTACATCTTTTACAGTTAGGAGAAATGTATTTTTTTCATTGTATGGAGTCTCATTGGAGTATAATAAAAGTTGTACAAACATTTGTAATTAGATTCTTTCATTTCTACATTAGCAGAGGAGCAGTATACTCTGTCGCAAACCTCCGCCCATAACTCATCACTGATAGTCAGACCAAGGTCCTTTTCCCAGAATATATTCGAAGGAGTAAAGGTGGAGACTCCTTTCTCTGAAAGGAGTCTATAGATATAGGAGATTTAGCCTTTAATGGATTGTGCTGTAGCAAGAAAGGTTTCAACTTCATTCAGCTGAGCTCTAAAACTCCTCTTGAAAGTAAATGAGGAAACGACATGTCTAATTTGAAGATATTTTTTAAAATGGGATCTTAGCACATTGAATTCACTGCAGAGCTTTTGAAAGGGTTTCAGTGTAGTGGTTTTCTGATGAAATAGGTCTGAAAAGGTCCTGATTCCTAGTATGCCAACGATTAAAGTTGGCATCACTCAGGGCTTTTGGAAAGTCTGGGTTGCATACTATAGGCGAGTGAGAACATATTTGGGAGGAAATGCCCAGGTATTTCTTACAGTCCCTCCATGTTAGTAGGGTGCTGTAAATCACAAAGGTTTTGGCTATGTTGCCCACTTCACGAAAGTTATTAATGAATATAATTGAGCTTAGGGGCAATGAACCACAAGATTGGGCTTCTATCTGAATCCACGTTGACTCTTGTCTATTTGTGATCCTTGTTAGCATGTTGCGGATTTGGGCAGACCAGTAGTACAATTGAAGGGAGGGAAGGGCAAGACCACCCTGAGATTCAGGTTTCGACAGAGTGGAAACTTGATCCTAGGTTTTTTATTGCCCAATATAAATTGGAGATGCTTTGGTTAGTTGTTTTGAAAAGGGAAACTGGGAGATAGTAAGTTACTAAGCTAATTGGGAGGGAGATCCAGGTTTGGAATTCGTTCTTGATTCGATCCAGGAGTGGAAGATAATTTTCCTTAAAAAGGCTATTCAGATCTGGTGTTATGAAGATCCCGAGGTATTGAAAACCCTGTGTCTTCCATTGGAATGGACATAGTGTCTTCATAGAGCTGGTGAGTGTAAGATTGAGAAGGCAAACAGTGGATTTGTAAAAATGTATCTTATATCCTGAAAACCTGTCATACTGAGCAATTGTGTCTAAAATGTGAGGGATTTCTCAGGGTTGGATATGTAGAGCAAGACATCATCCGCGTAGAGAGAAATCTTGTGCTGCAGTCCGCCTGCAGAAACACCCATAAAACTTGGATTGCTCCTTATCAACTCTGCCAGAGGTTCCGCCCCCAACGAGCAGGGGGGACAGCGAGCACCCTTGTCTTATGCCCTGTCCCAAAGGGAATCTGTCAGAGGTCAGTCCGTTAGTAGTCACCATGGCATTTGGATGAGAGTATAGGGACTTAATCCATTTAATAAAGTTTGGGCCATATTGAACTTTTCTAAGACTGAGAACAGAAAGCTCCACTCCATCCTGTCCAGTGAAGCCAGCAGAACATGGGTCTTCTGTGTGTTTACTTGATCAATGATATCAAAAAGACGGCAAATGTTTTCAGAAGAGTACCTGTCTCTAATAAATCCAGTTTGGTCCGCTTTTATTATTTTTGGAAGAAGAGTGTTTAGTCTTTTGGCGAGCAATTTTGTAAATGTTTTTGTAGTCAAAATCCAACAAGCAATAAGGAGGAGCAGGATGGAGGGCCCTTGTCTTTTTTGAGCAACACTGTAATGCGAGCTGTGTGCATTGAGTCTGGGAGAACTCTGTTTTTGCAAAAATCATCAATATCATCAGGCATTGGCCTGAAAATAGGGCTAAGCTGGGGCCAAAAAGCTTTGTAGAACTCTCTGGGGAATCCATCTGGGCCTGGGGACTTATTAGGTGGCATGAAGGTCATTGCCTCCAGGACCTCCTCAAGAGTGAAGGGGGAGCTGAGATCTTCTGGATCAGTCTCTGATAGTTTAGGTAGCGAGATTCCCTCTAGGAAGGAATGGAGTTCTGCCTCTGTGTTTTCTCTTAGAGGTATATCCTTTGCAGTAAAAATCAGGAAAAGTTATGAGATTTCTAATTTTTGGGTCATATGTGACCCCGTCCTCTGCTGTTCGGATGGCCATGATTGTACGTTCTGACTGCTCTTTTTTAAATTGGTAAGCAAGCAATCTACTGGGCCTATTGCTATACTCATGGTATTTCTGTTTAGTAAAGAAAACGTTTTTTTATGTCCAGAGTATAGTCCAAGTTTAGTTTGACGTTGGCTGCTTTAAGTTGACTCCAGGAGGTGCTGTCTGGGGATTATGTACATTTTCACAGCGTTCCAGCTCCCTCTCAAGATCTAACCTGTGTGCTTCCATTGCTTTTTTCTTAGAGGCAGCATATGCAATTAGATGACTTCTTAGTGTGTCTTTGGCAGCGTCCCACATTGTGGCCGGAGAAACAGGAGAATCTTTGTTGTCTTGTGTGTAGTTGTCTATCCATGTAGTTACCAATGTATGGAACGCTTCGTTTGATAGCATGGAGGTGTTGAATTTCCAGCTCTTTGACCTCGGGATGTTTTTGCAGAGGTCAAAGCGGAGGTGGACAAAGGCGTGATCTGAAAGTGCTATGGGTCCGATTGTACACGTGGCTGAATTTATGAAAGTCTTTGGGATAAAAATGTAATCTATACGGGAGTAGGTGTTTTGGACATTGGAGTAGTGTGTATAGTCCATAGATGAGCTATTTGTCTCTCTCCAGATATCTATCAGTCCCATCTCTTTAGTAAGAGAGTTCAACATCTTTGCAGATCTAGGATTTGTGGTGGGGACTTGAGATGATTTGTCCTGGGTTGGGTTGAGGGTACAATTAACAGGGTTATCATTTTTGACATGAAAGCAGGACTATCTGTGTTAGGGTCGTATATGTTTAAGATGGTTTAAGATGGTAATTGGTTGCCCATACAGTCACCCAGTTATCAGAATAATTCTCCCCACTGGATCAGATATGTTTTTGTCAATTATGAATGGAACATTCTTATGGATAAGTATGGCTGTGCCTCTACTGTTTGATTTGAAAGATGAGAAATATACCTGTCCCACCCAAGCTCTGCGTGGTTTAGCATGCTCGGCAACACAGAGGTGTGTCTCTTGTAATAGCGCGATGTCTGCTTTTTCCTTTTTGAGAGCACATAGTATCTTTTTCCATTTTATTGCATGACCTAGACCATGGCAGTTCCATATCAATAGATTCAAGGTACTAGTCAATGTCATTGAACAGTAATGGAACTCTAGTGCAAGTCGTCTCTGGGTAAAGGTGAATAGTAGTTACAGCTGCAATCACATAGAATAAAAATAAACAGTGTACATAAAATAACAACCCCAGCCGAGTTCCCAAACAACTCGACACATCCCGTTGGATCTATTACCCCCACGCTCAGTCTCAATCATGTGTTCCAAAAAAGAAAAACAATGGAAACAGTTAGCAATGCTCAACGTCTCCCCCTCCCCACCAAAGAAATGCCTCATCGTCTCCTCTCCTCTCCAAAGAAATGCCTCATCCTCTCCTCTCCGCATTGAGTAAGTGACAACGTATCCCCCTCCCCACCAAAGAAATGCCTCATCCTCTCCGCCCCGCATTGAGTAAGTGACAACGTAGCCCCCTTCCAGACCACATTAAAAAAAGACCACATGAAAAAAAAGTTTGAAAATAAAATTAATAGCCCAGCCTACATATTCCTCCTCCAAGGAACATAGGGCTAATCGTTTAGACCAAATAAAACAGAAATGTTGGGGCAAATCTTTAAGAGGAATCTATAGGATAAGTTGTTTGTTTGTATTAAAACATAATATCAACAGGATAAGGCCCTAGGCATAAAATTGACACATTGAGCTTCTCGTTAGGTCTGCAAATGTGTCGTTATCGACAGCCTATAAATGGTGGAGGCATATGTGAAAATGATAACTATAAATAATTGTAATACAAAAAAGGGAAATAAAAGTAGGCTGAGACGTTAGAAGGCCTAGGTTAGGCTATAGAGCCTATCACTCTCAGCTAAAGGAAAATGCATGTACATTTCACGGCTATGAAGACATTTATTGGGGAGGGTGGGTCTTTGGATGTCAGCTATATGTTGTCTTACCTCCTTTAGTAATAACAGTAATCACTTTTAGTCATTGGTCCATTTCTCAATGACCAGGATTATCTTTCAAAAAAACATTTTGCCTCTTTGGGAGTTTTGAAGAGTCGCAGGGCTCCTTGGTGAAGAATCCTGAGCTCATTTGGATATTTGAATTCCCTGAAGATGCCTCGGTCAATGGAGTATTTCTTCACCTCGTCAAACTCTCGGCGCTTTCGGATCCTTCCAGCTGACAGGTCCTGGTGTAAAGTGAGTTTGGCGTTTCCCACTGTAATGGTGTTGACTTTCGCCGCCTGTAGGCCTCGTTCCTTGTCGGTGAATCTCAGGTTAGGTATGGTGATTGGGCGCAGTGGTTGTCTGGCTGCTGGTGGGGGCCTCAGTGCTCGGTGAGCTCTCGAGTTCTATGGGCCTGTCGGTGGACAGGTGGAGCTTTGTCTTGCAGGTAGCGGATCAGTTTCCCTCTTCTTTATCGCCCAGATTTAATAGAACACAATTATTCCTTCGCCCCCTGTTTTCCAGGTCCTCTGTTTTGTCTTCCAGATGCCCTATTTTCTTTTTAGCATATGCTGTTGTTTCCATGGCATCTGTCAGTGAGTTTTCCATGGATAGTATTCGCCTCTCTGCCTCAACCTTCAATGCGGGGCGCCTGGACATCTTGTTGTTGATGTCAGGCAAAGCATTTTCCAGGGTTGTCACCTTTCCCCCTATCACACTGAGCTGAGAGTTAATGCCATCTAATTTGATGTTGAGTTCTGTACGTTGGGATCTCAGTTCTTTGACAGAGTGTGAGGTTGGCATTTGTTGGGCCTTGAGTGGGGACGGGTCCTCTTGCTCCTGGCTAATGGCGCTAGCTTTTTCTGAAGCTAGCTGCTTCTTGGAGGCTTTTTCTGAAGCTAGCTGCTTCTTGGAGGCTTTTTCTGAAGCTAGCTGCTTCTTGGAGGCTTTTTCTGAAGCTATCTGCTTCTTGGAGGCTTTTTCTGAAGCTAGCTGCTTCTTGGAGGCTTTTTCTGAAGCTAGCTGCTTCTTGGAGGCTTTTTCTGAAGCTAGCTGCTTCTTGGAGGCTTTTTCCGAAGCTAGCTGCTTCTTGGAGGCTTTTTCCACCGCTAATGCTCGAGTCTGTTAAAAGAGTTTAAACTTGAAGTGGAGGTAAGATTAAGAATTGGAAACTACATGTGCGGAGCTCTTAGTTCATGCGGCCATCTTGTTCAGGGGTCACGTGAACCCCCGGTATGGCCTTCTTAAAAACAATTCTTATGGAATTTCCCACTTCAAAACAACCTTCCTTTACATTTTTAGAGAGGGACTATCTGTTGTTCCATGTAGTGAATCTATTAATCATTGTATTTGTATGGACTAATACACTACATCACCAAAAGTATGTGGACACCTGCTCGTCGACCATCTTATTCCAAAATCATTGGCATTGATAAGGAGTTAGTCCCCCCTTTGATTCTATAACAGCCTCCAGTCCACTGGGAAGGCTTTCCACTAAATGTTGGAACATTGTTCAGGGGACTAACTTCCATTCACCACAAGAGCATTATTAAGAGCATTGGGCACTGATGTTGGGAGATAAGGCCTGGCTCGCAGTCGGTGTTCCAATTCATCCCAAAGGTGTTCGGTGGGGTTGAGGTCAGGGCTCTGTGAAGGCCAGTCAAGTTCTTCTACACCGATCTTGACAAACCATTTCTGTATGGACCTCGCTTTGTGCACAGAGATATTGTCATGCTGAAACAGGAAAGGACCTTCCCCAAACAGTTGCCACAAAGTTGAAAGCACAGAATCATCGAGAATGTCATTGTATGCTGTAGAGTTAAAATTAGTTTGCTGGAACTAAGGGGCCTAGCCCCAGACCATTATTCCTCCTCCACCAAACTATGCACTGGAGCAGGTAGAGTTCTCCTGGCATCCGGCAAACCCAGATTAGTCCGTCAGACTGCCAGATGGTAAACGTGTTTCAACTGCTCCAGAGTCCAATGGCGGCAAGCTTTAAACTACTCCAGCCGACACTTGCCATGGAAACCCATTTCATGAAGCTTCCAACGAATAGCTCTAATGCTGACGTTGTTTCCTGAGGCAGTTGGGAACTTGGTAGTGAGTATTTTCTGTTTGTTCGAGATTGACATCGGCTATTAATTGTGGTGTTTAAAACGCACTGCTATCATATTGGGGCGGCAGATAGCCTAGTGGTTAGAGTGTTGGGCTAGATCAAATCCCAGAGCTGACAGGTTAAAAATTTGTCATTCTACCCCTGGACAAGGCAGTTAACCCACTGTTCCAAGAATTTATTCTTAACTGTCTTGCCTAGTTAAATAAAGGTGTAAAAAAATATACATTAAAGCTCCCGAAGCCGGTGTGTTTTATTGTTTTGGAACAGAAACTTGTTGGTGGAAATTTCATTGCATATGTTTTATATATAATATAAACGCAACATGAAAAGTGTTGGTCCCATGTTTCATTACCTGTGTTATGTGTAGTGGAAGAAGGAGTCAGACGCAGGAGACAGAGAGTTCAGAGTAGGCTAGTTCTTTATACACCGACCAGGTGAAAACAGACGCAACTCAAAACAAATACCCCAAAACACAGGGGAACGAAACAGTATAACAAAACCAGCTCATGTACCCGCACAACCCTGACATACATGCGTGTACATATGAAACAATCCGGCACACCCAGCAGGCGGGCCGGCTGGCTAATAAAGACCAACTAATAACCTAATTGACAACAGGTGTAACTAAGAAACAGACAAGGAGGGGGAGGAAAAAATCAGTGGCAGCTAGTAGGCCGGTGACGACGACCGCCGAGCGCCACCCGAACGGGAAGGGGAGCCACCTTTGGTAGGAGTCACGACAAGCTGAAATAAAAGATGTTCTATAAACACAGAAAGCTTATTTCTCTCAAATGTTGTGCACACATTTGTTTACATTTCTATTCGTGAGCATTTGTCCTTTGCCAAGATAATCCATCCACTTGACAGGTGTGGCATATCAAGAAGCTGATTAAACAGCATGATCATTACACAGGTGCATCTTGTGCTGGGGACAATAAAAGGCCACTCTAAAATGTGCAGTTTTGTCTCACAACACAATGCCACAGATGTCTTAAGAGCGTGAAATTGGTATGCTGACTGCAGGAATGTCCACCAGACCTGTTGCCAGTGGATTGAATGTTAATTTCTCTACCGTAAACTGCCATCAACATCGTTTTAGAGAATTTGACAGTACGTCCAACCGGCCTCACAGCACAGACCACGTGTAACCATGCCAGCCCAGGACCTCCACATCCAGTTTCTTCATCTGTGGTATCAGCTGAGACCAGCCACCCGCACAGCTGATGATACTGAGGAGTATTTCTGTCTGTAATAGTGCACTTTAGCTGGGAAAAAAACTAATTCTGATTGTGGGTGGGCATGGCTCCCAAGTGGGGGACCTATGACCTCCCAGGCCCACCTACTTCTGTGCCCCTGCCCAGTCATGGGAAATCCCTAGATTAGGGCCTAATGAATTCACTGATTTCATTATTTGAACTGTAACTCAGAAAAAAATCATTGAAATGGTTGCATATTGAATTGATGTTTTTGATCAGAATATGGCATCAAAATGTTGATCCTCCAATTTTACCCCAAGCTGATCATTGTCTGCAAGCAGCTCTGATAGTAAAGTACTGAAACAGGCAGGGAGAGTGAGCTCATCCGTGGTGGTTGGTGAACCCTGAAACTTCTGGCCCATAGCCCTGCATGGCATCGACTGTGGCACAAAAGCATGCTGAAGTGGCAAAGTGAATATCCACGTTTATAAACACAGGGTTGTTACCATATTGAAATAGTCAGTGCGAAAGTGAACGAGAATACACTGATAAATAATAGAACCAGGGAACACTGGTGAATGAGACAACAATGAGACAACAAGGAAACACTGATGAATGAGACAACCAGGGAACACTGGTGAATGAGACAACCAGAGAACACTGATGAATGAGACAACCAGGGAACACTGGTGAATGAGACAACCAGGGAACACTGGTGAATGAGACAACCAGAGAACACTGATGAATGAGACAACCAGGGAACACTGGTGAATGAGACAACCAGGGAACACTGGTGAATGAGACAACCAGGGAACACTGGTGAATGAGACAACAAGGAAACACTGGTGAATGAGACAACCAGGGAACACTGGTGAATGAGACAACCAGAGAACACTGATGAATGAGACAACCAGGGAACACTGGTGAATGAGACAACCAGGGAACACTGGTGAATGAGACAACCAGGGAACACTGATGAATGAGACAACCAGAGAACACTGATGAATGAGACAACGAGGGAACACTGATGAATGAGACAACCAGGGAACACTGATGAATGAGACAACCAGGGAACACTGGTGAATGAGACAACCAGAGAACACTGATGAATGAGACAACCAGGGAACACTGATGAATGAGACAACCAGGGAACACTGATGAATGAGACAACCAGGGAACACTGATGAATGAGACAACCAGGGAACACTGGTGAATGAGACAACCAGAGAACACTGATGAATGAGACAACCAGGGAACACTGATGAATGAGACAACCAGGGAACACTGGTGAATGAGCTGATTGTTGTATGTGTAGCTCATGACAGCTGCGAGAGTGCTATACTTCACAGTGGCAAGGCATTGCAGGTGGACGCAAGGCACCAATACGCCAAAGCTGTCTGGGGGAAGATAGTGGGGCCAACCTGCCCTGCCTGCACAGCCTAAACATGACAGGCAAGCCTGTGAACCACTCCAGACATGTAATACCCTCCAAAGACAATGCATTTTTATGTTGCGTTATGTAATGTGTTTGTTTTGCTTCCTGAACGGCCTTCCTCATCTTCTAAAGCATTGGATGATGGGGAGAAGGCATTTTGCAGGTTCACTTGCTGTAACCGTCTGCTAATGTGTTATTGTAGATTTTCGATTACCCTTACACAGTTGGGGAGGACAAAACCTTGTGTATTTGCATTTCTTGTCATAATCCCTATAGCAATTGCACAGCTGAGCCACATGCCACAACACATGCTAACCAGCTGATCTCCCCTCTCTTGAGACGATCGCTCCTACGCATTCCAAGTGGCAACATGCATTCAATAGGGTCCAATAAGCATAGTCACCTCCAAAATTATTGGCACCCTTGATAAAGATGACCAAAAAGACTGTGTCAAATAAATAACACAAATACTGATATCGTATTTCTAGACCATTCCTCCATACAAAATCTTTCCAGATCCTTGATATCCTACAGTCTGCACTTCTGGACAGCCCTCTTCAATTCAAACCACAGGTTTGCAATGGGGTTCAAATCAGGAGACTGAGATGGGCATTTCAAAGTCGATTTTGTGATCAATTAACCATTTCTTTGTGGATTTTCATGTGTGCTTGTGTTATTGTCTTGCTGGAAGATCCACTTGCAACCAAGTGTCAGACTCCTGGCAGAGGCAACCAGGTTTGGTTGCTAAAATGACATGGTACTTGGCACACTCAAGAAAAAAGGTCCCAAAAAGGTTATACGGTTGTCCCCATGGGAGAACCCTTTTTGGTTTCAGCTAGAACCCTATTCGGTTCCGGGAAGAACTAGTTTGGGTTCCATGTAGGACCCTCTGGGGACAGGGTTCCACCTGAAACCAAAAGGGATTCTTTAAAGGGTTCACCTATGGGGACATCCGAAGAACACTTTTACGTTCCACATAGCACCTTTTTTCTCTAATAACGTAGAGTTCATGGTGCCGTTGACCTTAACAAGGGCCCCGGGACCAGTGGAAGCAAAACAGCCCAATAACAACAAAGAATCATATGCATCCTTCTTTCGACACCAAACCCACCACTGGTGTGCATGGCCAAAGTACTCTATTATAGTGTCATCTGAACATAGCACTGGTTCCAATCCAAGTGCCAATGCGGTTTAGCAAACTCCAGGCGTTTACAGGTTGGTTGCTCTCAGTAAAAGCTTTTTTATTGGCAACCTTTCCAAGGGGCCTATTGGCATGGAGGTGGCATCTAATTGTAGATTTTTGAGACTTGGTAACCCGAATTTGTGACAAAGTTCTGTAATACTCCAACTTATGTTTTCCTGCCAATCCATCTTCCTCACTGTACGTTGGGATAAGATACAATTACCAGGCAGGGGTACCACTGTTCCAGGGGTTTTAAACGTCTTAATTGATGCCCTAATAGTGTTATATATACAGTATATATATATATATATATATATTGCTATTTGTTCGTACCCATTGCCTGATTTATGAAGGTCAACAGCCATTTGTTTCCTTTTGTTTTTTGAGTTCTTTGCCTTTTCCCATGATGATGGATGATAGGGATTTTACATGCGTTACCACGTTTTTATACCCCAGTGAAACAGGAAACCATGGAATGTCACAGTACAGTTCCTTATGCTGACATTACCTTAATAAAGTAGAATGTTAATGCAGATTTAATTTTGTTTGATTTCATTTGTGAGAACCTTAAAGGGTGCCAATTATTTTTAACACGATGACTTGTTAAACAAAATCTTTCTCTGAGTAGTTGTTTTAGTATAAAACAATATCATTATCAAAAAAAACAACAACATACAATATATCTCAGCATTTCTATTATTTAATTTGTTATTCTTTTTTGCTCATCTTTATCAAGGGTGCCACTAATTTTATTTATTTATTATTGCTCTAAATATTGACCATTTTCCCAATGAGTATTATGAATGTTTAAAGAAGATGACTTGTTTTCATGCACAGATGACAGGGATTTACACATTTCCTTAATCTGCGCCATTAAAAGTGAGAATCTCTTCCCGTATGTTCCCGTGCTCTCTTCAATCAATTGCTTTGACCTCTGTGGGTATTTATAAAGTCCAGCGAGATGTTGTTTTGCGCAATTGGTGAAATAAAAATATACAATTTGTTGCTTCACAGGGTTGCTACCCAATTATAATTATTTACAGTACCTTCTGAAAATATTCACACTTTTTCCATATTTTGTTGTGTTACAGCCTTAATTTAAAATTGATTAAATTGAGCTTTTGTGTCACTGGCCTACATTCAATAACCCATAATGATAAAGTGGAAGTATGTTTTTAGATAAACATTTTTTTTAAATATATATCTTCAAAAACACCCTATAACATTCCTCCGAGTCACCGATCTGGAGATGAAAGCCTCCTGGACCAGGCAAGAGAAGAGCAGCTGAATCCAGATGGATAGAAAAACGTAAGACCTTGGCTCCACTTGGTATGCGTGGTAAAGAGTAGGATAAAGCATTGACAGTGGGAGTTAGTGAGGGCCTAATTAAGAGAACCGGAGGGGCAACCAACACGAGGACGAAGTTTAATAAAAAAATTGGTATTTATTTGCTCAATCTGGTTTTATCTTTTTTATATTTAATTTGATTATATCAAGCAATTTAACATAAAATGTATCTTTGTAGCACTTAATCCCTTCATCCCTTGGTGGGATTTCCAATGATGTATTTACTTATTCATTTATTTATCTATCCATTTATTGATCCAGTTTGCATATTTTACTATATGTTTACCCCCAGCACTTTATCAACAAGTGTCTTCCTCCTGTTGTTGAACTGTCATTGGTGACCCCTCGGAGCCCTTGCCCTTTCATGTTCTCACACCCTCTCCAGACCGGTCTGATGTAGAGTATAGAAACAGAGCAGAAAGTTGCAATCGAAGGTTTGATACCAGCATTAAAAAAACAAAGAAAAAAACAACAACAAAATAAAATAAGGGCATAATATAAGACCATAATATAAGACCATAAGCAAACAAGAGAATGCTCATCCAGAAGCAGCGCTCCTAGTGGCCGGGGACTTTAATGCAGGCAAAATAAAATCTGTTTTACCTCATTTCTACCAGCATGTCACATGTGCAACCAGAGGAAAACAACTACACCACCTTTACTCCACCCACTGCTATCACAGACTGGAATATGTTCCAGGATTCATCCGATGGCATCCGATGGCATCGAGGAGTATACCACCTCAATCACAGGATTCATCAATAAATGCATCGACGACGTCGTTCCCATAGTGACCGTACGTACATTTCCCAACCAGAAGCCATGGATTACAGGCAACATCAGCACCGAGCTAAAGGCTAGAGCTGCCGCTTTCAAGGATGGGACACTAATCCAGACGCACATAAGAAATCCCGCTATGCCCTCAGACAAACCATCAAACATGCAAAGCGTCAATACAGGACTAAGATCGAATTCTACTACACCAGCTCTGACGCTTGTCGGATGTGGCAGTGTTTGAAAAGAATTACAGAAAATAAAGGGAAACCCATCACCCATTGATGCGAGCCTACCAGACAAGCTAAATGCCTTTTATGCTCGTTTCGATGAAACACTGAAGCATGCATGAGATGACACCAACTATTCCAGATGACTGTGTGATCAACGTTCTCCGTAGTCGATGTGAGCAAGACCTTTAAACACGTCAAGATTCACAAAGCCGCAGGGCCAGATGGATTACCAGGACGTGTACTTAAAGCATGTGCGGACCAACTGGCAAGTGTCTTCACTGACAACCTCTCCCTGATCGAGTCTGAAATACCTGTTTCAAACAGAACACCATAGTCCCTGTGCCCAAGAAAGCGAAGGAAACCTTCTTAAAACCTGTTAAGCTTCCCCCCTACTTTTTCGGAAATTCTGTTAAAAATCGCGCAACATTTTGGCGTCCTGCTACTCAGGCCAGGAATATAGTATATGCATATGATTAGTATGTGTGGATAGAAAACACTCAGGCGTTTCCAAAACTGTTTAAATCACGGCTGTGACTATAACAGAACGTCTGTTTCATCGAAAAGCGCAGGAAAATCTGATCACTGGAGATGGAAAAAAATATCCATGCGCCACTTCCATGAATTGTTAAAGGTGAACCGTAATATATGAGGCCGAGCTTGCAGTACCTACAGCTTCCACAGGATGTATAGAGTCTCCTCATTTGAATCTGAATTGATTCTTGGTAGATCCGACCAAAGGGAACCGATTCCCTCCGACCACCAACCCGAGGCATTGTCTTTGTGTTTTTCCGGACATTTTTCCACACGGCAGGCTATCGAATTTACATCGCCTCCTGATGATTTTTATAGCTTATTAACGTGTAGTTATACCTAAAGTTGCATTAGAAAGGTATTTCGAAGTGTTTTGTGAAAGTTTATCGTCGAATTTTTAACTTTTAAAAATGACGTTACGTTATGAAACGCTATTTTTTCCGTTTATCACACAGTCTTCATAGATCGATATCTAGGCTATATATGGACCGATTTAATCCAAAAAAGACCCAGTATTGATTATGGGACATCAAGGTGTGCAAAGAAAGAAGATGGTCAAAGGTAATTAATGTTTTATATTTTATTGTGCGGTTTGTGTAGCGCCGACTATGCTAATTCTTTTGTTTACATCCCCTACGGGTCTTTTGGGGTGTTGCATGCTATCAGATAATAGCTTCTCATGCTTTCGCCGAAAAGCATTTTTAAAAATCTGACTCGGTGGCTAGATTCACAATGACTGTAGCTTTATTTCAATACCAAGCATGTGTATTTTAATGAACGTTTGCGTTTTAACTAATACTATTAGCGTGTAGCGTAGCGCATGTGCATTTCCAGAGCTCTAGGTGGGACGTCTGCGTCTCAAGTAAGCTCAAGAGGTTTAAATGATTACCACCCCGTAGCACTCACGTTGGTAGCCATGAAGTGCTTTCAAAGGTGGATCATGGCTCACATCAACACCCATGCCGGAAACCCTAGACCTACTCCACTTTCAGGAAGTGGACAAGCAGCAGGTGGTAGGAGTCTTTGTGAGAGAGAAAAAGTGTTTTGGAGATTTTTTTGATACACCGAGCAGAAATTGAATAATGTGTCCCTGAACAGGGGGTGGGGGTGGGGGGTTGTATAAATCAACAGTCAGTAACAGTCAGTATCTGGTGTGGCCACCAGCTGCATTAAGTACTGCAGTGCATCTCCTCCTCATGGACTGCACCAGATTTGCCAGTTCTTGCTGTGAGATGTTACCCTACTCTTCCACCAAGGCACATGCAAATTTCCGGGCATTTCTGGGGGGAATGGCCCTAGTCCTCACCCTCTGATCCAATAGGTCCCAGACGTGCTCAATGAGATTGAGACCCAGGCTCGTTACTGGCCATGGCAGAACACTGACATTCCTGTCTTGCAGGAAATCATGCACAGAACAAGCAATTTGGCTGGTCACATTGTCATGCTGGAGGGTCATTTCAGGAAGGGTACCACATGAGGGAGGAGGATGTCTTCTTAATTTTGCACGCCCAATTTTTCAGTTTTTGATTTGTTTAAAAAAGTTTGAAATATCCAATAAATGTCGTTCCACTTCATGATTGTGTCCCACTTGTTGTTGATTCTTCACAAAAAAATACAGTTTTATATCTTTATGTTTGAAGCCTGAAATGTGGCAATAGGGCGCAAAGTTCAAGGGGGCCGAATACTTTCGCAAGGCACTGTAAGTACATTATTTACCTTCAGGTGTGAAGGTTAAACCAGTTGCCATGATACATTTTTTGTTGTTGTGCACTCCCCTCAAACAATAGAATGGTATTTTTTTCATGGTAATTACATTAGCGCATGTTGGCTCAACTGTCCCGGGGGGGGGACACCGATCCTGTAGAGGTTTTAAGAATCATAAGTTACTAAACTTGTTCTCAGGAATGGATAACGTTAGAGATCACTTCAGTCTCCACAGATGTAGGAAAATCTGTATTTAGTTTTTCTGCCCCTAATTTGTGGAATAGTCGGCAGAGTTCACTGCAGTTAAATGTGCTGGGATCCACTCCCTCTTTAAATGAAGGTTACATTTATAATATAAAAACATTTCTCATACTGCCTCAACAGGTCCACAGATGACGCAATCTCAATTACACTCCACACTTCCCTTTCCCACCTGGATAAAAGGAACACCTATATGAGAATGCTGTTCATTGACTACAGCTCAGCGTTCAACACCATAGTACCCACAAAGCTCATCACTAAGCTAAGGACACTGGGACTAAACACCACCTTCTGCAACTGGCCCCTGGACTTCCTGAAGGGTCACCCCCAGGTGGTAAGGGTAGGTAACAACATATCTGCCATGCTGGGGTCCCTCAGGGTTGCTTGCTCAGTCCCCTCCTGTACTCCCTGTTCACTCATGAATGCATGGCCAAGCATGACTCCAACACCATCATTAAGCTTGCTGACGACACAACATTGGTAGGCCTGATCACCAACAACAATGAGACAGCCTATAGGGAGGAGGTCAGAGACCTGGCAGTGTGGTGCCAGGACAACAACCTTTCTCTCAATGTGAGCAAGACAAAGGAGCTGATCGTGGACTACAGGAAAAGTAGGGCCAAACTGGCCCTCATTAAAATCGGTGGGGCTGTAGTGGAGGGGGTCGAGAGTTTCAAGTTCCTTGGTTTCTACATCACCAACAAACGATCATGGTCCAAATACACCAAGACAGTTGTGAAGAGGAGCACTACAACACATTTTCACCCTCAGGAAACGGAAAAAAATTGGTATGGGTCCCCAGATCCTCAAAAAGTTATACAGGTGCACCATCGAGAGCATTCTGACCGTTTGTGTCACAACCTGGTATGGCAACAGCTCGGCATCCGACCGTAAGGCGCTACAGAGGGTAGTGTGTATGGCCCAGTACATCACTGGGTCCAAGCTTCCTGACATCCAGGACCTCTATACTAGGCGGTGTCAGAGGAAGGCCCAACAAATTGTCAGAGACTCCAGTCACCCGAGTCATAGACTGTTCTCTCTGCTACCGCACGGGTTGCGATACCGGACGCCAAGTCTAGGTCCAAAAGACTCCTTAACATCTTCTACCCCCAAGCCAGACTGATGAACAGTTAATCAAATGGCCACCCAGACTATCTACAGCCCCCCCGTTTGTTTTTACACTACTGCTACTCACTGTTTATTATCTATATATAGTCACTTTACAAATGACCTTGACTAACCTGTGAACCCCCGCACATTGACTCAGTACCATTACCCCCTGTATATAGCCTAGCTATTTTAAAGTAATTTTCTTGTGTTACTTTAAAAAATATATATATATTTTTTTTTACTTTTTTTTACTTAGTAAATATATTCTTAACTCTATTTCTTGAACTGCATTGTTGGTTAAGGGCTTGTAAGTTAGCATTTCATGGTAAGGTCTACATCTGTTGAATGTTACGCTCCCCAGTTCCTGTGTTGTGGTTTTGTTTGTATGTGTGTGTTTCAGAAAAATAACTTCCTGGATTCCCCGAAGCAACTGATTGGTCGGCCACATCGATGATTGGAGAGCTGACCCCGTTCCTCGTCAGGATACAGCTGTATCCCATTAGACTCCTTCTTCAGCTATATAAGCCAGTGTTCTGTTGCTCAGAAGAGAGCTGAGGGCTTTATCATATGTTGGTTGTGTCTCAGAAAGAGATTTTGTACTATGTTAGTTGTTGCTGTGAGCTGATTGTTATGTTCTGTGTTAGTTTGTTGCTCAGAGAGCTTCTTTAATGTCCTGAGTTTTTTCTCAGTTTTTGTTGTGACGTATATACCCCCTGTATGGTTAGAAGGGGAAGGCACCTAGGCAGTGCTTAGGCAAGAGGCCCGTGGGCCCGTGGGTATACATAACCCCCTGTATTTTGGTTAGCGCATCAGGTGGTGCTAAGTTAGGTAAGTAGGGGGTAGGCAGGTAAGGTAGGAGAGGGTAGGTTAGATAAGTAGTGGGTAGACAGGTAAGGTAGGAGAGGGTAGGTTAGGTAAGTAGTGGGTAGGCAGGTAAGGTAGGAGAGGGTAGGTTAGGTAAGTAGTGGGTAGGCAGGTAAAGTAGGAGAGGGTAGGTTAGGCAAGTAGTGGGTAGGCAGGTAAGGTAGGAGAGGGTAGGTTAGGTAAGTAGTGGGTAGGCAGGTAAAGTAGGAGAGGGTAGGTTAGGCAAGTAGTGGGTAGGCAGGTAAGGTAGGAGAGGGTAGGTTAGGTAAGTAGTAGGTAGGCAGGTAAGGTAGGAGAGGGTAGGTTAGGTAAGTAGTGGGTAGGCAGGTAAGGTAGGAGAGGGTAGGTTAGGTAAGTAGTGGGTAGGCAGGTAAGGTAGGAGAGGGTAGGTTAGGTGAGTAGTGGGTAGGCAGGTAAGGTAGGAGAGGGTAGGTTAGGTAAGTAGTGGGTAGGCAGGTAAGGTAGGAGAGGGGGCTTTGACATTTACTCTCTTTGCTTTGGTTCCGTCCAGCCCCTTTTCCCCAAATTTACCGCGTGACGGAATAAATTCCCTGTAAACGGTACATTCTCTGTCTTTTGTCATCCTTACTCGCACCTACAATCCCATACCGCTTTCACTCCACGGGGAGTTGAGTGGTAGCAGGGTGTTACGTTCCATCTTCCAAGAGGCGCATGTGACAAATAAAATTTAATTAGTTATGATTTACATTTGGCTGAGTAGAGTTGTCAACTAACATGAATTCAACATGAAATCAACATAATATTTCACCATGTCATTGGATTTAGGTAGAAGTGAAAACAATAACAAAATGCCCTTACATTCATGACTTTGTGCAAAAACAACCAGTTTTCCACGTTGATTCAACGTCGATTCAACGTCATCACATTGAATTTTGTGGAAATGACATATAAACAACCTTGATTCAACTACTTTTTACCCAGTGGGATGCTTTCAACAGGGATGTTTACATCTTAGCAACATTAAAGAGGTTCTTTCCAATGATGAAGCTATGATATAACCTTGTGCGTATCGCCTCCTCTCCCATTTCCAAACACCACAGCACAGCATGTGGAACAAATCAGTTAAGCTCAACCACTGTCATGTCAGAAGTGTTGCCCAAGATGGATGAAGAGGCTGATACACAGCCACTTAAAGCAGCATTCAGCGGTTAAAACATTAACAAAGCTTCCCTCTTTCGGGAAAACCTGCGGGATTGGTCTGGAGAAATGTAACCACTCTCAAGGAAGTCTTTCATTCATTCTCACTCAATGACCATGCATGATGATCAAATTAAAGTTTTAACCATGTTGAGGCTATGCAGTGTTTGTTTACGTTTACTTTGTTTACAAACACAAGTGTATAATTTGGTTCTGATGGGGTACAATAGTTGATTTAAGCTCATGAGGCATTTATAAGTTATATTCTTCAAGTATCAATGGGTACATATAATTAATTTAAGTCCAAAAAATGTATGTAACTGCAGATTTCCCATTTAAGCCGCTGGTATTAGAACAAGCAGTGAAAATGATACAGATGATTATAAAGTACACTGCGTGAGTGTATTTCCATGAACATTCATGACAGGTTGGCCCTGCTGCTATCAAATGACGTTAGCCCTAAATATGGTCTCCCCTCCGTCATGTGAAAGAGAATAATGATTAAATTAATTGCCACAAAGTGAGCAGAGTGTCCTCAGACATCTTTGAGGGTCATCACAAGAGAAAATTAAGAGGAGTTATATATTTTTTTACTTTAATGCAGAACATGATTTAATACAATAAACCTTCTGGCTTATATACCGGGGCTCTGTCAGCTTGAAATATAAAATAAAATTGACACATCATTTTAAGACTGCCATAAAAGACAGTTGAAGAAAACAAGAGATTTGTGTTTGGCCTGTTTTCAGGCTACTTGGCTCTTTAAAAATGACAGAAATAATAAAGCAATTCACGAAGGGTATTATTGATAATAATTAAAAAGGATGTTTGGATCCTTGACCCTGATTGTTGATATGCGGGAGTTGTGGGAGAACTACTTCCGCTTTATAATCATCTATAAGGTGTTAATAATGTGTTTATTTCATAATTCCACTGTCCCGCAGCCCAGGCAGGATAAAAGTATCTACACATTTTTTCCATGCTACTATTTGCTTTGCAACAGTTTGGGGTTGTATAAACCTACTGTACCTGTCTGCCTCTACAACCTGTGCAACAACGTATCATATTACAAATGTGATCTCTCTTGTGCCAGTAGGCTTAGCTAGCCAAAGAATGATATTGAAACGAATAATTCACCCATAGAAATTGTCAACGCTCAGATGTAGTCCTATTGGGTATTTATTTAATCATTATTTATTGAAAGTTCTTGTCTCTCATCATCGTTGAATCTATGATAGCTACTGTAGATACATGCCAATGATCTATTTAGCATAGCGATGTCGAATCAATAAATTCATTAGAATGAATGACTGGGTCAAAACATGAGAAAATAAATAAAGACCAGCCCGCTTGGGTAGCAACTTCAGAATGCAAAAACAAATTACCTCATTAAAATAATGTTTTTAACTAAAAGAAAATCTGTAATATTTATGTAAATATATTGGCTACCATTTTATAAAAGCAATAAGGCCCTCGAACCCGGGGACTATCTTGTGATAACTCCCTGCTAAGGGCTGTTCCTGGCGCTATGCTTCTCCTCAGGCCTAAGAACAGCCCTTAGGAGTTATCACACGGAAATCGCTTAAATATTCACCCCTATTATACAGCAAAAGTCTCATGTTCTTCTGGTTGCACGGCTGTCATATAAACGTGTTCTTTTCACCAGGGCGTTTGATACTCACTGTAATGCAATCAGGGGAAGAGCAGTTGTCTCATCAGTGGGAACAACAGTCCAAACCGTAATCAGGACAATACGTGTCACTGACGATCAGAATCACGATTGCCTTTCCTCATGTCTTTAAAAAAATAAAATATTTATTTATTATTTTTTAAAATATGTTTCTCTTCACCCTGTATTTTAATGCTAAATGGTGTAACTGATCTGCTTATTTAATCACAAGTATAATCACACAAACAAATTTGGTGTGGTCAATTCTTCCATAATTCCACTTTCTGCCAACCTGTCTCAATAGCCACATCATGAAAGGTTCTGGGTAAGGGAAGATGGGCTGGCTTCCTGAGGAGAGTGATGGAGCATCACTAACGATGCATTCCTTCAGCCGTGGGGTCTGATGATGATTCATTAATCTCCGTGTTTGTCTCGGTATAGAAATACCATCACAAGCCTGACACTAATCTGGGTTCGGGCCAGAGATTTGCTCCACCAGCTTCATTTTCATAAAATTGTAAAGAGACCATTGAGAACAGTGGGAATGGGAGAACATGTTCATGATAATGTCATCACACAAATGAGTTCCCTGTTGTAGGCCGCATGATTGTAACAGCCATGTAACTAAAGGCCATCCCTACATTTGCTGAGGCGAGATATAAAGATTAAACTACATGCACTTCTTTCAAAGGAAAATATCCAACTGATAAGAACTTTAAAAAAAAATATATCTGTTTTGTTGATGTTTAATCTAGATGTACTCTGGGCTACTGTTTCACCACATTCACTTTATCAAAGCGATCACTGTCTAACCAAGACATCCTCGAAGCTAAAAATATCAGAGGGTTTCCGTACAAGATGGTTCAAAAGAGAGCAGTGTTTTCACGTAGCTCAGCAGCAGAGTCTGGTCAGGACATCTGAATCTGTCCTAATATGGACACCATACACTTAAAGGGAAAATTCACTCAAAAATGATCTTTTGGTATTTGTATTCCCATTAGTCCACTGTTGATACAGTCCCAATGTGATTTGCATGTCAGCAAGCATTTAGCATCGTCATGATGATGTGACCGTTGACACTTTGCCTCTTGAAAGTCCAATATCTGGAAAACCTAACGGCTGACATGCATTTTATCGACTGTATCATCAGGGGACTAATGAAAAAAAATGTCAAAAGTTTTTTTTTTTTTTTCCTTTAATTAAAGGGATAGTTCGAGATTTTGTCAATTAAGCCTCTTTTTTTTTACTTACCCAGACATACAAGGGGTAATCTACTAGTTTTGCAGCTGGACGATAATGATAGTATTTCAATTCAGACTGCTGATTGAGGACATTTTTAATGAAGATTATGTTTGTTTGTTTTTTTACCTTTATTTAATTAGGAAAATCAGTTAAGAACAAATTCTTATTTTCAATAATGGCCTAGGAACAGTGGGTTAACTGCCTGTTCAGGGGCAGAACAACAGATTTGTACCTTGTCAGCTCAGGGATTTGATCTTGCAACCTTTCAGTTACTAGTCCAATGCTCTAACCACTAGGCTACCTGCCACCTCTAAACTCTAACCACAAGGCAACCTGCCACCTCTACATTCTAACCACTAGGCTACCCTGCCGCCCCATTTCTATGTTCCTGCTTTGTATTCCTGTTTTGCATATCATATTGGTATTTGTAATGACAGGGCTCAATTGTAAATACATTCTAAAAATTAAGAAAAGAAAAAAAGAAAGAAAAAGGGACCTTGGTCTCAACATGACTCCCTGTCAAAATAAAGGTTAAATCAAATTAAAAATAAATTATCTGCCTCAGAAAACTATTGAGTTTACAGAGAGAGTCTACAGAGAGAGTCTCCATCTACGGGCTCTTTCATGATTCTGTCTGTTCATAAAAAGGCTCTTTGGTCTCCTTCACCGCAGTCGCAACACAATATCGCCTTCCCTCAGCTTCTCTCTCTTTTCTCAGCACTCGATTGCTGTGGTGATGAGTGACACCAGACCTTTCCGGAATATTGAGAGAGTCAGGACTTCAGTGGGTCTCACGATCTGATATTTATTTCCAGAGGAAAAGGGAACAATTCTATCTGTGGCTCCTGGCTCAAACACAGAAGGAATATTTACCGCAGGGAGCAGGCCTCTCTCACACACATCAATGCTGAGGTAATATTCAATGAAAGATAAAACACTTCACAGTGCTCCCATGAAAACGAGCTGCTGTGTCTGTGAGGTCTATGAAAATGATTGATATTATTTCCCCCCCCCTGCCCTTATGCCTCCTGCTCTCCTGATATTTATGAAGCATCCCAAATCATCGCATATCACACACCAGTTGAGTTGAGAAACATACCATAGCTGACCTTGAGGGAGGATTTGTGAGCCTTTAGATTGCGATTCAAATAGGATTTCCTCCTGAACAGACAAGGGGCTATAGAACACCATGGTCAAGGAGCAATCCCTCAAGCGGCAGCACCGTATGTGGGAGAAAAGATAACCATGATCTAAAATACTTAGTAAATAGCAATAACATAGAAAGAATATTCATGCTCATTCTAGACTGGGAACATTTGAATGTGTCTTTGATTAGATTCACATTCTTAATTTAGTTTAGAAATTAAAGGCATGTCCCAAAGACCGATAAACAAATACGAGAGGGTTATGTATCTGCAAATCATAAAAGGTCTTCAGGGATGTGAGATAGTACTTTTATGAAAGGTAGATTACTAATTAGACATGGTAAAAAATAAAATAATGTTTGAAGATCAACAAATAATAGCCACAAGGAGAAAAGAAAAACATCAGAAAACTTTCCCATAATGTGTCACCGAGGTTGGGGCAATTTCCTGTCAGGGCCCACTTCAAATGTCTGTGACTAACACATTCAGACAACAAATCTCCTGCCATGCATATTCACCATTCATCTCAGCAATCCTCTCAGCAGCATAATTTAGTTCCCCATGCGTAATGGAACTCACAATACCATTAAGAAAAGCACAGCAAACCTCTGGGGTGTCTCTGCCAACTTCCATTCTGTTTTTCTATAGATTGTTTGAATTCCAGCAATGTCAAAGAAGGTTAAAATAGAGCCCAAGGCTTAAAATGGCCAATCTCAAGTGTCCTTGAATGTATACAATGTATGGAGAACTTTATACTGTTAAAGAATTGTCATTATTATTATGAAGATTGGCAATACAGTATTTATTGAAATGTATGAGGTCTAATAACTTTAATTGGTCTTCCTGGATAAAGAAACGTTAAATATTATTTATTTCGGGAAGTATTTAGACCTTATCACCTTTCCACATTTTGTTAAAGTTACAGCCTTATTCTAAAATGGATTTTTAAAAAAAAGTTTTTTTGCGATGTTATTAAAAAAGAAAAAACAGAAAAACCTTATTTACATAAGTATTCAGACCCTTTGCTATGAGACTCGAAATTGAGCTCAGGTGCATCCTGTTTCCATTTATCATCCTTGATGTTTCTACAACTTGATTGAAAGTCCACCTGTGGTAAATTCAATTGATTGGACATGATTTGGAAAGGCACACAACTGTCTAAATAAGGTTCCACAGTTGACGGTGCATGTCAGAGCCAAAACCAAGCCACGAGGATGAAGGAATTGTCCATAGATCACCTATACAGGATTGTGTCGAGGCACATTTCAGCAGCATTGAAGGTCCCCAAGAACACAGTGGCCTCCATCATACTTAAAGGGAAGATGTTTTGAACCACCAAAACTTTTCTTAGAGCTGGCCACCCGGCCAAATTGAACAACCGGGGAGAAGGGCCTCGGTCAGGAACCTGAGGGTCACTCTGACAGAGTTCCAGAGTTCCTCTGTTGAGATGGAAGAACCTTCCAGAAGGACAACCATCTCTGCAGCACTCCACCAATCAGGCCTTTATGGTACTGTGGCCACTCCTCAGTAAAAGGCACATGACAGCCTGCTTGGAGTTTTCCAAAAGGCACCTGAATGACCCTCCGACCATGAGAAACAATATTCTCTGGTCTGATGAAACCAAGATTGAACTCTTTGGCCTGAATGCCAAGCGTCACGTTTCGAGCTAACCAGGCACCGCTCATCACCTGGCCAATACCATCCCTACGGTGAAGCATGGTGGTAGCAGCATCATGCTGTGGAGATGTTTTTCAGTGGCACGGACTGAATATTCAAACACTTCAAAAAATCACCTATCAAACTGACATATTTTTGCTCTTTGAAATATTTCAAATACCTTTGACTTGAAAAAGGGAACAAGAATGGCAATTTCACAGTACTGTCACTCAACCTTCAAAAGCCAATTAGGTATTCTTTGTGTAGAATGATACTCTTTAAGGAGTTTCTCATAATCAACACCTATGACTACCTCTGATTGGTTCTTCAATGTTTGCCATTCCAGTTTCCCTAACAACAAGGCCTTTGAAGGCATGTTACATTTTCTCTCTTTTCATTTTTTGACGAGGTTGCCCTTTGACCTATTCACTGATGTGAATGATGTTTATTATCCAACCGTTGAAATTTGTGCAATCCCATCGACTCTCGATGCACTCAATTTCAACAGATAACACTGCAACGTATTGGTTTTGGTATCTCATGTTGAAAACTGCTGGGTTCACATAGAGGTAGTAAGGGCTCATTATGGAAGGAGTGCAGAAAACAGTGGAGGCACTCTGATGTAAGTGGAATTCATTCTTAGTGGTTAACGCTCACTCAGTCAGACGTTCTAGGACTTTTAATTGTGCATTCTGCATTCTGAACCGGTAAAAGTGATGTGGATATTGTACTGCAATTGTAATGCAGTCCCTAATGCCATTGGATTAGAAGATTTAGACACATGATACGAAGATGCTATGGTTCAATATTGATTGATTCCCTCTCTATGGGGTCCAGATGTTGGTCAGGATCTGATGGGGTGTCTCGTGATTAGAAGACATTGTCAGATGTTTCATTTTTCTGAATGGCTAGTACTGCAAAGCAGTGGATGGAAACACTGATGATAATGTAGGTGAGTGAGTGCAGAAATCATGATCTCACAACTTACATTTTCAGAATTCTTTAAAGGGATACATTTTTAACAGCTCTGGGGCCAGGACCTTCTAGTCCTGACCAATCCATTTTCTCTGACAAACCACAGCTAACTAAACGTTGGTTGGATTGTTCCATCAGTCAAATCTCAGGAAGTAGCTACCCACGTGAGCAAGAGAGGATGAGGTAAATAAAACCAAAACAATCTACTTGATGATTGTAGTCTCTTTTGTCTGTGTACATACGTTTTTTGGCAAAAAAGGCATGACAGTAGTTCGCTTATCATGTGAAATATAATGGTACATTTCAGATGAACTCCAGACCAGACATTTCATCGACAGCAGCGATTGCATTACCAAGTTTTCGGGAAGAAAGTTTGTTTGTTTATGGCTATTTTGAGCCTGTATCCCACAAATGCTGATGCTCCAGAAACTCAACTAGTCTAATGACGACCAGTTTTATTGCTTCTTTAAACAGCATTCAGCTGTGCTAACATACTTACAGGCTCTAACCAATAGTGCAAAAAAGGTATTAGGTGAACAATAGGTAGGTAAAGAAATTAAACAACAGTAAAAAGACAGGCTATATACAGTAGCGAGGCTATAAAAGTAGCGAGGCTACATACAGACACCGGTTAGTCATATGATTTCCTGGTGGAGACGGATACACGCATACTCCAGGCAGGACACTTCCCTGCATCCAGGTGGAGGCAGCTGTTTAGTGGGGAAAATAGTCTTAGCAATTTTTGTAACGGAAAGCACAACAAAGCCTAGCCCCCTCCCCCACCCATTTGTCTGATTGGAGGGCACCCTTATAGTTCTCAATAATGAACAATGTAACTATTTTGCTCTCTCTCTTTAAAGAGCGTTCATTACCTCTATCCATCTTCCGACAGATACTACAGATAGAGAATATTCCTACAGTACCTCTATCCATCTCTCTACAGGTGCTACAGATAGAGAATATTCCTACAGTACCTCAATCCATCTCTCTACAGGTGCTACAGATAGAGAATATTAGGACCTCCAGAGCCATCTGACCAACTACCTGAGATCTCTCCATGTCACAGAGAAGTAAAGCCTGGCTGGTCGTAATATACTTTATGCGCTATGTTAACCTCCTTCACTATGGCCGTCTTGTCTGTGTGATAACACATAGTATATTATCCAGGACCACTGGTTGGATTGGATTTACTGTAGTCACTCCAAAACTCATGCACTCTCTCTCCCCCCTCTAAATGTCTCAGGCTTTTGTCAATAATGATTGTGTCCATGCCTCTGTCCCCAGGTGAGTCTGCTGGGCTATGGAACTATAGGGCAGCACATCACAAACCTGCCACCCTGTCCGTTCGTCTGTCCCCAGGTGAGTCTGCTGGGCTATGGAACTCTAGAGCTGCACATCAACAAACCTGTCACCCTGTCCGTTCGTCTGTCCCCAGGTGAGTCTGCTGGGCTATGGAACTCTAGAGCTGCACATCAACAAACCTGTCACCCTGTCCGTTCGTCTGTCCCCAGGTGAGTCTGCTGGGCTATGGAACTCTAGAGCTGCACATCAACAAACCTGCCACCCTGTCCGTTCGTCTGTCCCCAGGTGAGTCTGCTGGGCTATGGAACTCTAGAGCTGCACATCAACAAACCTGCCACCCTGTCCGTTCGTCTGTCCCCAGGTGAGTCTGCTGGACTATGGAACTCTAGAGCTGCACATCAATAAACCTGTCACCCTGTCAATCCCAATGTCCCCAGGTGAGTCTGCTGGGCTATGGAACTCTAGAGCTGCACATCAACAAACCTGTCACCCTGTCAATCCCAATGTCCCCAGGTGAGTCTGCTGGGCTATGGAACTCTAAAGCAGCACATCAACAAACCTGCCACCCTGTCAATCCCAATGTCCCCAGGTGAGTCTGCTGGGCTATGGAACTCTAGAGCAGCACATCAACAAACCTGTCACCCTGTCAATCCCTCCCCAGGTGAGTCTGCTGGGCTATGGAACTCTAAAGCAGCACATCAACAAACCTGCCACCCTGTCAATCCCAATGTCCCCAGGTGAGTCTGCTGGGCTATGGAACTCTAAAGCAGCACATCAACAAACCTGTCACCCTGTCCGTTTGTCTGTCCCCAGGTGAGTCTACTGGGCTATGGAACTCTAGAGCTGCACATCAACAAACCTGTCACCCTGTCCGTTTGTCTGTCCCCAGGTGAGTCTACTGGGCTATGGAACTATAGGGCAGCACATCAACAAACCTGTCACCCTGTTGTCAGCGATCAGCAGACTGTTCCCTGAGGAAGGATGCAACTATCAAGGTTTTAAACCTGCAAATAGGAGGGATGACCACCAAATGCGAGATGACCACCAAATAGGAGGGATGACCACCAAATACGCTGGATGACCACCAAAACCGGGATGATCACCCCGGGATGACCACCAAATCAGGGATGACCACCAAATACGAGGGATCACCAAATGCTGGATGACCACCAAATACGTGGATGACCACCAAATACGCGGGATGACCACCAAATACGCGGGATGACCACCAAATCGGGATGACCACCAAAACGAGGGATGACCACCAAATACGAGGGATGTCAGGGATGACCCCAATACGCGGGTGACCACCAGGGGATGACCACCAAATACGCGGGATGACCACCAAATACAAGGGATGACCACCAAAACGCGGGATGACCACCACGCGGGATGACCACCAAAACCGGGATGACCACAAAAATGCGGGATGACCACCAAATACGAGGGATGACCACCTACGAGGGATGACCACCAAATACGAGGATGACCACCAAATGGTATAAAGTTTGGTATAAACTACTCATGTTAATTCTAATAGGTTACTAAATACATTTTTATTAGCCTGTTGTTCTTCTCATTTTTTTTTACTAACTACTAAAGGTAACTTGAACATTGGACAACATGCAGACTTTCTCCATCAAGACTACACTTAGAGCTTATGACTCTTAAAAGGTCTAAAACCAGTGCAAGTCTCATATCCAGGGTGAACATATTTTCATGTGGTAATATAAGACATCACACAGGTGTGCCAACTAAAATATATATCTCAGACAAGACGGACGGAGAGGACAAATAGGCTGTGTTTAGACAGGCAGCCCAAATCTGATCTTCTTTTTCACTAATCGGTCTGAACAAAAATATCTGATGTGAAAAGATCTGATGTGATTGGTCAAAAGACATGTAATATATGGCTGCTTGTCAACACAGCCAGAGACAAGTGAGTATAAGTCAGTTCTTGGGTTCGTATCAGTCCGTGTGAATTGGCGAGGTTACATACAGTATAACCAATCCATGCTTTTGTCACTTCTAGATTACACTACTGCAATGCTCTCTCTACTCTCCGGCTACCCGGATAAAGCACAAATAATCTTCAGTTAGTGCTAAATACGGCTGCTAGAATCTTGACTAGAACCACACAATTTAATCATATTACTTAAACTGTTAAATCTATGGTTGATTTCAAGGTTTTACTGCTAACCTACAAAGCATTACATAGACTTGCTCCCACCTATCTCTCTGAGTTGGTCCTGCCGTACATACCTACACGTACGCTATGGTCACAAGACACAGGCATCCTTATTGTCCCTAGAAGTTCTAAGCAAACAGCTGGAGGCAGAGCTTTCTCCTATAGAGCTCAATTTTTATGGAATGGTCTGCCTACCCATGTGAGAGACACAGACTCGGTCTCGACCTTTAAGTCTTTTCTGAAGACTCATCTCTTCTTCTCTTCTTGAGTCTAGTCTGGCCCAGGGGTGTGAAGGTGAACGGCAAGGCACTGGAAAGACTAACCACCCTTGCTGTCTTTGCCCGGCCGGCTCCTCTCTCTCCACTGGGATCCTCTGTCTCTGACCCTATTACGGGTCACTGGCTTTCTAGTGCTGTATCATGTTGTCCCTAGGAGGGGTGAGTCACATAGGTCCAGGCATTTTTGCGCTAAACTCAAATGGGTTGAATCACTGACGTGGCCTTTCTGTCCGGTCTTGTGCCCCTTGGGCTTGGAGGAGATCTTTGTGGGCTCTACTCAGCCTTGCCTCAGGGTAGTAAGTTGCTGGTCTGTTGATATCCCTCTAATGGTGTGGGGGCTGTGATTGCAAAGTGGGTGGGGTTATATCCTGCCTTGTAGGCAGTGTACACCGACCGCTCCCCTCCATCTCAGCCTCCAGTATCTGTGCTCCCTCTAATTCTCTCTCCCTCTCAGAGGACCTGAGCCCTAGGACCATGCCTCAGGACTACCTGGCCTGATGCACTCCTAGCTGTTCCCAGTCCACCTGTTCGTGCTGCTGCTCCAGTTTCAACTGTTCTGCCTGTGGCTATGGAACCCTGACCTGTTCACCGGACGTGCTACCTGTCCCAGACCTGCTGTTTTCAGCTCTCGCTCTCTATACCTCTCTCTCTCTCTCTCTCGCTCTCTATACCTCTCTCTCTCTCTCGCTCTCTATACCTCTATACCTCTCTCTCTATACCTCTCTACCTCTATACCTCTCTCTCTATACCTCTCTCTCTCTCTCTCTACCTCTCTCTCTCTCTATACCTCTCTCTCTACCTCTCTCTCTATACCTCTAATAGCTCTCTCTCTCTCTCTACCTGTCTCTCTCTACCCCCCTCTCTCTACCTCTCTCTCTCTCTCTCTACCTATATATCTCTCTCTCTACCTCTACCTCTCTCTCTACCTCTCTCTCTCTATACTCTCTCTCTCTCTACCTCTCTCTCTCTCTCTCTACCTCTCTAAAACCTCTCTCTCTTTACCTCTCTAATAGCTCTCTCTCTCTCTCTAATACCTCTCTCTCTCTATATATATATATATATATATATAGTGGGGCAAAAAAGTATTTAGTCAGCCACCAATTGTGCAAGTTCTCCCGCTTAAAAAGATGAGAGAGGCCTGTAATTTTCATCATAGGTACACTTCAATTATGACAGACAGAATGAGGAGGAAAAAATCCAGAAAATCACATTATAGGATTTTTTATGAATTTATTTGCAAATTATGGTCGAAAAGAGGTCAAACGTTTTCTGTAAGTCTTCACAAGATTTTCACACACTGTTGCTGATATTTTGGCCCATTCCTCCATGCAGATCGCCTCTAGAGCAGTGATGTTTTGGGGCTGTTGCTGGGCAACACAGACTTTCAACTCCCTCCAAAGATTTTCTATGGGGTTGAGATCTGGAGACTGGCTAGGCCACTCCAGGACCTTGAAATTGCTTCTTACGAAGCCACTCCTTCGTTGCCTGGGTGGTGTGTTTGGGATCATTGTCATGCTGAAAGACCCAGCCACGTTTGATCTTCAATGCCCTTGCTGATGGAAGGAGGTTTTCACTCAAAATCTCACGATAGATGGCCCTATTCATTCTTTCCTTTACACGGATCAGTCGTCCTGGACCCTTTGCAGAAAACCAGCCCCAAAGCATGATGTTTCCACCCCCATGCTTCACCGTAGGTATGGTGTTCTTTGGATGCAACTCAGCATTCTTTGTCCTCCCACCACGACGAGTTGAGTTTTTACCAAAAAGTTCTATTTTGGTTTCATCTGACCATATGACATTCTCCCAATCTTCTTCTGGATCATCCAAATGCTCTCTAGCAAACTTCAGACGGGCCTGGACATGTACTGGCTTAAGCAGGGGGACACGTCTGGCACTGCAGGACTTGAGTCCCTGGCGGCGTAGTGTGTTACTGATGGTAGGCTTTGTTACTTTGGTCCCAGCTCTCTGCAGGTCATTCACTAGGTCCCCCCGGTGTGGTTCTGGGATTTTTGCTCACCGTTCTTGTGATCATTTTGACCCCACAGGGTGAGATCTTGCATGGAGCCCCAGATCGAGGGAGATTATCAGTGGTCTTGTATGTTTTCCATTTCCTAATAATTGCTCCCACCGTTGATTTCTTCAAACCAAGCTACTTACCTATTGCAGATGCAGTCTTCCCAGCCTGGTGAAGGTCTACCATTTTGTTCCTGGTGTCCTTTGACAGCTCTTTGGTCTTGGCCATAGTGGAGCTCGGAGTGTGACTGTTTGAGGTTGTGGACAGGTGTCTTTTATACTGATAACAAGTTCAAACAGGTGCCATTAATACAGGTAACGAGTGGAGGACAGAGGAGCCTCTTAAAGAAGAAGTTACAGGTCTGTGAGAGATAGAAATCTTGCTTGTTTGTAGGTGACCAAATACTTATTTTCCACCATAATTTGCAAATAAATTAATTAAAAATCCTACAATGTGATTTTCTGGATTTTTTTTCTTCTCATTTTGTCTGTCATAGTTGAAGTGTACCTATGATGAAAATTACAGGCCTCTCTCATCTTTTTAAGTGGGAGAACTTGCACAATTGGTGGCTGACTAAATACTTTTTTGCCCCACTGTATACCCTCTCTGTATCTCTCTCTCTCTTTCTCTCTCTATACCCCTCTCTCTATATATACCTCTCTCTCTCTATATATATATATATATATATACCTCGCTCTCTCTCTATACCTCTCCCTCTCTCTCTATATCTCTCTCTCTCTCTCTCTATACCTCTCTCTCTATATATATATATATGTACCTCTCTCTCTCTCTCTACCTCTCTCTCTCTCTCTCTCTCTATACCTCTCTCTCTATATATATATACCTCTCTCTCTCTATATCTCTCTCTATATATACCTCTCTCTCTATATATACCTCTCTCTCTCTATACCTCTTTCTCTATACCTCTCTCTCTCTACCTCACTCTCTCTACCTTTCTCTCTCTCTACCTCTCTCTCTCTACCTCTCTCTCTCTCTCTACCTCTCTCTCTCTACCTCTCTCTCTCTACCTCTCTCTCTACCTCTCTCTCTACCTCTGAATGCTTGGCTATGAAAAGCCAACTGGCATTTGCTCCTGAGGTGCTGACTGGTTGCACACTCTACAACCACTGATTATTATTTGACCCTGCTGGTCATCTATGTTTCTACGTTTGAACATCTTGCCTTAATGGCAATGTACTCTTATAATCTTCACCCGGCACAGCCAGAAGAGGACTGGCCAACCCTCAGAGTATGGGTTCTCTCTAGGTTTCTTCCTAGATTCCTGCCAATCTAGGGAGTTTTTCCTAGCCACTCTGTTTCTACATCTGCATTGCTTGCTGTTTGGGGTTTTAGGCTGGGTTTCTGGATTAGCACTTTGTGACATCTGCTGATGTAAAAATGAGTTTTATAAATACATTTGATTGATTAATTGATATTAAATGTCTACAAGACAGATAATGAGACTCGTGCTGTAGTCGAACGGAAGGTACCACTAAAGTCCCCAATATTCAGCCAGGCAGCTTGAAGGAGATGTGTCACCATCCAGGCCCTTATCACAGCACGCCTGATAGATTTCATCACCAACAACATGTTAGCATTTACTGCACATGTCGATGAACAATCCAAACATTTTGTTAATGTCAGTAGCTTGGCTAACATTGCTAATTAAACACATGTAAATGTAAATATCAGCCAAATTATGTTTATTTACATTTTCTAGAAACCTAACTAACATTAGCTACACTATAGTGGTGATGGTGGGAGTTGACTAGCTGACTTTCCAAATAGGGAGAGTGGTAATCAGTAATGTGTTGTATTGGATTTGCCCCAAACGAAACACTTTGCCACATTCTTTGCTGTATAACTTTAGTGTGTTGTTGCAAACAGGATGCATGTTTTGGAATATTTGTATTCTTTACAGGCTTCCTTCTTTTCACTCTTTTAGGTTAGTCAATTAGGTTAGTATGGTGGAGTAACTACAACGTTGTTGATCCATCCTCAGTTTCCTCCAATCACAGGCATTCCCCAATCACAGCCATTAAACTCTGGATCTGTTTTAAAGTCACCATTTGTCACTCGTATGGACGAGACCAAAGCGCAGTGTGATTAGAATACATACTTTTTAATGAAGACGAAGAACACTGAACAAACTATGCAAAACAACAAACCGAACGTGAAGCTATAATAATACTAGTGCAGACACAGGCAACTAGACAGTATAAAAACACAGACATCACCCATGTCACACCCTGACCTAACCAAAACAATAAAGAAAACAATGAATACTAAGGTCAGGGTGTGACAGTACCCCCCAAAGATGTGGACTCCCGGCCGCACACCTAAACCTATATGGGAGGGTCTAGATGGGCATGACTCCGAGGTGGCGGTTCTGGCTCAGGACGTGGACCCCGCTCCATTTCTGACTCGTCACAGTAACTTAATGTCTCTGGAGCGGGAACCCTCACCGCCGACCCCGGATTAGAGGATGCCACTGGACTGATGGTCGAGTATGGCGTGAGTGGTGCCTCTGTATTGGAGGGAGATTCTGGCCAGACTGAAGGGAGACTCTGGCGGATCCGGACTGGAAGGAGACTCTGGCGGATCCGGACTGGAAGGAGACTCTGGCGGATCCGGACTGGAGGGAGACTCTGCCGGATCCGGACTGCGACCCGTCGTGGTAGGTTCCCGGACTGCGACCCGTTGCGGTAGGTTCCGGAGTGTGACCCGTCGTGGTTGGTTCCGGACTGCGACCTGTCATGATAGGTTCCTGAACTGCGACCCGTTGCGGTAGGTTCCGGACTGTGACCCGTCGTGGTAGGTTCCGGACTGTAGTAGGACGGACGCTCTGGACTGGGTACTGTTGCCGGACGCTCTGGACTGGGTACTGTTGCCGGACGCTCTGGACTGGGTACTGTAGCCAGACACTCTGGACTGGGTACTGTCACAGGACGCTCTGGACTGGCGAGGCGCACTGTAGGCCTGGTGCGTGGTGCCGGTACTGGTGGTACTGGGCCGAGGACACGCACCTCAAGGCGAGTGCGGGGAGGAGGAACAGGGAATACTGGACCCTGGAGGCGCACTGGTGGCCTGGTGTGTGGTACCGGCACTGGTGGTACTGGGCCGAGGATACGCACCTCAAGGCGAGTGCGGGGAGGAGGAACAGGGCGTACTGGACTGCCGAGGCGCACTATAGACCTGGTACGTGGTGCCGGTACTGGTGGTACTGGGCCGAGGGCACGCATCTCAGGGCGAGTGCGGGGAAGAGGAACAGGGCGTATTGGACTGTCGAGGTGCACTATAGGCCTGGTGCGTGGTACCAGTTCTGGTGGTACCGGGCTGAGAACATGCATCTCAGGATGAGTGCGAGAAGCAGGAACAGGACACACCGGGTTGTGAAGGTATACCTGAGACCTGGTGTGTATAGCCGGCATCAAATCTTCCGGAACTTTAACACAAGTTTCAGGCTGAGTACAAGGAACTGACACAGGTGGCATCGGACAGCTAACACGCTCCTCAGGGCGAATGCCGTGCATACTACGCCAAACCAACAGCTCTCTCTCTTCACTCTCCTCCAATTTCGTCAACAACTCCTCGAATGTCTCATAATCTCCCCTCCGTTCACTCTCCTCCAATCTGTCCAATAATTCCTCGACAATCTCAGACTCACCCCTCAACTTCGCCGACTACTCCAAATTACAATTTTTGGGGCTGCCTCTCGGGCTTCCAGACGCACTGCTGTGCTGCCTCCTCATACCGGCGCCTCTCTGCTTTCGCTGCCTCCAGCTCTGCCTTGGGGCGATGATATTCCCCTGGTTGTGCCCAGGGTCCATCGCCGTCCAGAAATTCCTCCCAAGTCCATGAGTCCTGCGATCGCTGCTGCTGCCTTTTACCACGCTGCTTGGTCCTTTTATGGTGGGTTATTCGGTCACGTTCATCGTATGGACGAGACCAAAGCGCAGCGTGATTAGAATACATACTTTTTAATGAAGACGAAGAACACTGAACAAACTATGCAAAACAACAAACCGAACGTGAAGCTATAATAAAACTAGCGCAGACACAGGCAACTAGACAGTACAAAAACACATACATCACCCATGTCACACCCTGACCTAACCAAAACAATAAAGAAAACAAAGAATACTAAGGTCAGGGCGTGACACCATTGGTCTCATTCTGAATTCCCTGAGTGGTTTCTTTCCTCTCCGGCAACTGAGTTAGGAAGGACGCCTGTATCTTTGTAGTGACGGTGCATTGATATACTATCCAAAGTGTAATTAATAACTTCACCATGCTCCTAGGGATATTCGATGTTTGCCATTTGTTATATTTTTATCCACTTACCAATAGGTTCCCGTCTTTGTAAGTCATTGGAAAACCTCCCAGGTCTTTGTGGTTGAATATGTGTTTGAAATTCACTGCTTGACTGAGGGGCCATACAAATAATTGTATGTGTGTGGTATAGAGATAAGGCGGTTATTCAGAAGTCATTTTAAGCACTGTTATTGCACACAAAGTACAGTAGGTCCATACAACGTATTATGTGACTTGTTAACCTATTTGTACTCCTGAACTTATTTAGACTGGAGTTTAATTTGTAAACATTTTCTAAAAACATAATTCCACTTTGACACTATGGGGTATTGTGTGTCGGCCAGTAGCAAAACACCTTAATTTAATCTATTTGTATATTCAGGCTGTAACACAACAAAATGTGGAAAAAGTCAAGGGGTGTGAATACTTTCTGAAGACACTGTATTTGGTCACAACTGTAGGTACACAAGGCCTCCATCCGTTTATCTTCCCCTGAGGCAATGCTTTTAGGTACACAAGGCCTTCATCCATCATCTTCCTCTGAGGCAGTGCATTTAGGTACACAAGGCCTTCATCCATCATCTTCCTCTGAGGCAGTGCATTTAGGTACACAAGGCCTTCATCCATCATCTTCCTCTGAGGCAGTGCATTTAGGTACACAAGGCCTTCATCCATCATCTTCCTCTGAGGCAGTGCATTTAGGTACACAAGGCCTTCATCCATCATCTTCCTCTGAGGCAGTGCATTTAGGTACACAAGGCCTTCATCCATCATCTTCCTCTGAGGCAGTGCAGTGCATTTAGGTACACAAGGCCTTCATCCATCATCTTCCTCTGAGGCAGTGCATTTAGGTACACAAGGCCTTCATCCATCATCTTCCTCTGAGGCAGTGCATTTAGGTACACAAGGCCTTCATCCATCATCTTCCTCTGAGGCAGTGCATTTAGGTACACAAGGCCTTCATCCATCATCTTCCTCTGAGGCAGTGCATTTAGGTACACAAGGCCTTCATCCATCATCTTCCTCTGAGGCAGTGCATTTAGGTACACAAGGCCTTCATCCGTTTATCTTCCCCTGAGGCAGTGCATTTAGGTACACAAGGCCTTCATCCGTTTATCTTCCCCTGAGGCAGTGCATTTAGGTACACAAGGCCTTCATCCGTTTATCTTCCCCTGAGGCAGTGCATTTCATGTGTCAAATGGTGCAACGATTTTGAATGGCATTTTTGAGATGATTAACTCATCTCATAAACAACATTTACAAATATCTCTAGATTTAATTTGAATTGATAAGTAAACATGCTGAAATGATACCTATTTCTGGTGATTTCAAATAGTGGGATGGGGATTATTGTACTGTATATACACAGGACTGCTAAATGTCATCGGGTTGCCAGTTCTTAGTTGTTTGTAGCAATTTTCCCCTCTATTTGAACTGCACTGTGTGGTATAGCAAGCAGGTTTTCACCCTTAAGTTTAAAAAGTAGCTTTAGAAAAATAACTGAATACACAATCTGCACATCTATCTCTCCAACCTAATCTGCATTTTATACCACATAGCAAAACTATTCCATTTGGGAACTTATTGTTTGGGTAAAATGCAGTGGTGGAAGAAATACCAAATTGTCATACTGGAGTACAAGTAAAGATACCTTGATAGAAAGTTACGCAAGTAAAAGTGAAAGTCACCCAGTAAAATACTACTTGAGTAAAAGTATTTGGTGGTTTTAAATGTACTTAAGTATTAAAAGTAAATGGAATTGCTAAAATATTCTTAAGTATCAAAAGTAAAAGTATATATATATATATATATTTTTAAATCCCTGTTTTTTACATTTACGGATAGCCAGGGGCATGCTCCAACACTCACACATCATTTACAAACTAAGTATTTGTGTTTTGTGAGTCCATCAGATAAGAAGCAGTAGGGATGACCAGGGATGTTCTCTTGATTAGTTTGTGAATTGGACAATTTCCCTGTCCCGCTAAACATTCAAAATGTAATGAGTACTTTTGGGAGATGTATGGAGTAAAAATAACATCATTTTCTTTAGGAATGTAGTGAAGTAAAAGTAAACATTGTCAAAAATATACATGGTAAAGTAAAGTACAGATACCCCCAAAAACAACTGAAGTAAAACTTTAAAGTATTTTTACTTAAGTACTTTACACCACTGGTAATACAAAATATCATATACAGTGACAAAATATACATTGTTTGGCCATTTCTGACAGCAGTTTGACGTTCAGAGTTTTAAAATGTAATTGAAAAGGCACATTAAACACAGAACATCACTAGAGCATCAGAATTGAATGCTAAATAGTATCTAATGTTGGAAAAAACTCTGCGATTGTTTTGAAGTCTAAGAAAAATATCTTGTTAAACTTCAGGAACTCAACCTTGGGCCACACACTAAAGGTCAAAAAATAATAAGGCTGCTTAAAGGCACAGGTAGGATCACCTAACTCCCTTCTCAGAAAAGGAAAGTATTTTTTGAAAATGTAAGAAATCATTGATCAAGCTTTTGTCTGCAAAATTTGTCGGTGGACTTGATTGCCTGACATGCCAAGTGGATGTGGTATGCACTCCACCGTAGCCCCAGGTACTCAGTCAATCAGCAGCTGCCACCTTTAATGAAACACCAGAGCAATCCAGGGCTGTACTTATGCTGGATGTGTTCGTTTTGAACTGCCTCGGGGTGGGTGGAGATTTAACCTTAAAGGGTTAGTGTGAGATTCTGTCAATTACCCAGAGTCACGGGAATTCGTGGATACCATTTGAATGTCTCATGCTAGCAGTAACTGTAGACTTTCAGTCATTGCACTAACGCTAGTTAGCATTTGAATCTCATGCTAGCAGTAACTGTAGACTTTCAGTCATTGTACTAACGCTAGTTAGCATTTGAATGTCTCATGCTAGCAGTAACTGTAGACTTTCAGTCATTGTACTAACGCTAGTTAGCATTTGCTTGCAAAGTTAACTCCAACTTCCTTCAAAATGTCATTTTTAGGACCAATGGAATGGTCTAAACTGAAGTATATAAACTCCGCCTACATCGGGCACAGGGCATCGCAAAACAAACGCCCCGAATATAAGTATAGGCATTGGATGGTGTTTCACTGAATAGGGGTCTCTTTAATGTAATATGGATCAAATTGGTATGGGACATTCGATTCTAAGCTTAATTACAGTTCACGGGTTAACCGGCACAGCTGGCAAATCCCCTTTCCTCTTTCAACATTCACTCCAGTGTTAATTTGCTAAATTGTAATTACTTTGCTACTAAGGCCTATTTATTTCCTCCTCACGCCATTTGCACACACTGTATATAGATTTTTCTATTGTGTTTTTGACTGTACTTTGTTTATCCCAGATGTAACTCTGTGTTGTTTTTTGTCGCACTGCTTTGCTTTATCTTGGCCAGGTCGCAGTTGTAAATGAGAACTTGTCCTCAACTGGCCTACCTGATTAAATAAAGGTGTTCTCAACTAGCCTACCTGGTTAAATAAAGGTGTTCTCAACTAGCCTACCTGGTTAAATAAAGGTGTTCTCAACTAGCCTAAACAACTGCCTACCTGGTTAAATAAAGGTGAAATTATTTTTTTTTTTCAAAAACAATAAAAAAAAAAAAAAAAAAAACATTGTTGGGAATTTTAAAGAAACTGCCCAGTGTTTCCAGACTGTGTATGAAATATGTTTACTATAATTACTTACAATATGAGTGAAATAGTTTTCCTTCCAAAAAAATGGCAGTTAAGTATGCTAAAATGCAGCTTTTCTGTGTTGGAATGGTGTGGGCGTACCCCAACAACAGAATGGTGTGGGCGTACCCCAACAACAGAATGGTGTGGGCGTACCCCAACAACAGAATGGTGTGAGCATATACCGGTTATTAAACATATTCACGTAAGTAGACCGCTGATTGGCCAGCTCATCCTCAATGGGAGATGACATCATATTCTATGAGGAAATAGCAAGCATTTTTTTAAACGGCCTGTTTGAGATACAAATTTGAGGTGGGGTTTTTGAAGTGCTTTTTCTCCAATTTATGCTTTGGCCACAAATACGAGCATAGGACGAGTCAACAGCGCTATTTGGATATGAGTTGAAAGGACTCTCTGGTACTTTTGTAAACTTGTTAACCAGTAGTTCTGAAAGTAGTGCTCACAAGCAAAAAGTGGTCCCCCGAAAGTTGTGTACTACGTTACTTATATGCAGATATGTGCACCACGTCACTGCTCTCTCTCTCGCTCTGCTGTGGGGGCATCATGTGACTCTTGCTAGCTGTCACTTATATGGCGAGAGGCTGAAGCTCATTGGTTGAACTCGAATTGTTAGGGAGCAGGCCCATGCCTGGCAAAATGTAAGGAATATGGTGCAGCACAGCGTCCAGAAAAAAGGTTTCGACTGAGGGATTCCGTGACTAATTGAAGACTTTAATTCTGCTCATATATTCTGCATGTATGAACTACACACATCCTCCCCAAAAGCGGGAGGTAAAAAAAAGAAAAAGAGTCAAAGTTCCAGAGCATTTTCACTATGCAGTTACTTTAAATACATTTTTATTAAGGGGGAAAAACAAAACTCAATTTAATTGCACCTATTTTGTAAAAACTCAAAGCATTTTATTGCTCTTTAAATAATTTAATTTAAACTCCACTCTGTGAAGACAGCCTGTACAGCTGGGAGATCTGTGCATAATTCACCCAATGAGTGGGAGGACCTGTTTCACTGTGAAATGTTGTTGTGGGGCATTACATCATCTGCTACTGAAATACAAAAAACAATAATTGTGGGGACTGTAGTCAACATGTCACACCAGCGACAACCGCTCTTGATCTCCTTCACACAGTCCTCCAGTTTTAAAGGACCTCCCCATTGGACTCTCACTAAATAAATATACATACTTGCATTGAGCCCAATGGATCCAGAACAATGTACTAGCCAATTATGTTCTACATTAGGTCTGGATGTGAACACCTTTGTAGTTGCAGCCTCAAATGACTGTTGGTTTCCTGTCGTCTATTTTTAATCAAAGTTGAAGAGGTCATACGCAGTATGGGTTTCCTGTTGAAGTATTGCTTTTTATGAAAAGTTTGAGGTTTTAACGAGGGCACGCACAGTATGACGCTGTTCGTTATGTCCTCTTCCTACCTCACCATCTTCACAGACAGACTTTCTGAGACATTGTCCTCCTAAACCAGGCTACACAATAAGCCTAAGGACTCTTATGTGGAACAATTGTACAAAGCATAAATAATTGTGGCTGAAAACAGAAAACATAAGGTGGGTTGGAGTTGCTAACTCTACAGGCAGTCATTTAACTGTCTACTGGGCCACTATGTAGCACAGGTTGTCAAGCAGTCATGTAACTGTCTACTGGGCCACTCTGTAACACGGGTTGTCAAGCAGTCATGTAACTGTCTACTGGGCCACTCTGTAACACAGGTTGTCAAGCAGTCATTTAACTGTCTACTGGGCCACTATGTAACACAGGTTGTCAAGCAGTCATTTAACTGTCTACTGGGCCACTATGTAACACAGGTTGTCAAGCAGTCATTTAACTGTCTACAGGATACACAACTACTACTATCCTGACGCTAGCAGGATACACTATTAGTACTATCATGACACACTACTACTATCATAACACACTACTACTATCATGACACACTACTACTATCATGACACTAGCAGGAAACACTACTACTACTATCCTGACGCTAGCACAATACACTACTACTATCCTGACACTAGCAGGATACACTATTAGTACTATCAAGACACACTACTACTATCATGACACACTACTACTATCATGACACACTACTACTATCATGACACTAGCAGGAAACACTACTACTACTATCCTGACACCTGCAGGATGCTCTACTACTGCTATCCTGACACTAGTAGGATATACTCTATTAGTACTATCCTGACACACTACTACTATCATGACACACTACTACTATCATGACACACTACTACTAGCATGACACACTACTACTATCATGACACACTGTCACGCCCTGGTCTTAGTATTTTGTGTTTATATATTTATTTGGTCAGGCCAGGGTGTGACATGGGTTTATTTTGTGTTGTGTTTTTGTATGGTTTTTTTTTGTAGGTTTTGGGATTGTGGCTTAGTGGGGTTTTCTAGCATAGTCTATGGCTGTCTGAATTGGTGCTTAATCAGAGGCAGGTGATTATCGTTGTCTCTGATTGGGAACCATATTTAGGCAGCCATATTCTTTGAGTGTTTCGTGGGTGATTGTTCCTGTCTCTGTGTTTTGTTATCACCAGATAGGCTGTATAGGTTTTCACGTTCCGTTTGTTGTTTTGTATTGTTTGTGTTCATCTTCATTACAGATGTATATTATTAACCACGCTGCATTTTGGTCTGACTCTCCTTCGATGGAAGAAAACCGTAACACACACTACTACTATCATGACACACTACTACTATCATGACACACTACTACTATCATGACACACTACTACTATCATGACACACTACTACTATCATGACACACTACTACTATCATGACACACTACTTCTATCATGACACACTACTACTATCATGACACTAGCAGGAAACACTACTACTACTATCCTGACACCTGCAGGATGCTCTACTACTGCTATCCTGACACTAGTAGGATACACACTATTAGTACTATCCTGACACACTACTACTATCATGACACACTACTACTATCATGACACACTACTACTATCATGACACACTACTACTATCATGACACACTACCAGCAGGATCCACACCCCATGGCACTTAAGTGACATGCAAAATGGAAATATTTACTCATCCTCTGGTAAATCAACAGTCTATACCACAGGGACCCAGTAAATACATATCTGGAAGTCTGCATTTGACACCACTGAGCCCCCCCCACCCCCCCACCCCCTCCATGCTCTCACAGTTTAAGCCCAGCAGTACTATGAAAATTGTCTTCAACTGTCTTTAATCTCAGAGGAGCCCTCCTCTGACACCTTTATATCATCGCATGTCAGGCAAGATACTATTTTAGACGAGGATCTGCATTGAACTCCACCTGAAATATCCCTACAATGCCCCATAGACGGGCACTACAGTGAAGTGACAATTTCATTGTGGGAATTGACATTCCCCTCGCCTAAAAATCCTCTCGAGATCCGACTGGAAATCATTACATGAATGGGTCACCCTCTTCATTATCCCCATAATGACCTCGTTCAAAATGGCCAGCCTTCCCTTAGCGGCGGGATCATGATATAATCTTCAGTTTAATTAGATGACCCCCAGAGATGGCCGTTATGTTGAGGACAATGACTGGGCTCCTGCTTATTGTTCATGGCCGGTTGTAAAGACTCGTCACAATGGATTCCAGGGAAGCCATTAAATGAAAGAGAGAGAAAAGCTATTGGTAGGGAGCTTCTGAGTACAGCACCAATACATTGTAAATTAGGTATTGGAACTGACCCTGTATATAGTATGGTATTAACTGTCCCTGTATATAGTATGGTACTGGAACTGACCCTGTATATAGTATGGTATTAACTGACCCTGTTTATAGTATGGTATTAACTGACCCTGTTTATAGTATGGTATTAACTGACCCTGTTTATAGTATGGTATTAACTGACCCTGTTTATAGTATGGTACTGGAACTGACCCTGTAAATTGTGTGGTATTAACTGACCCTGTTTATAGAATGGTACTGGAACTGACCCTGTATATAGTATGGTATTAACTGACCCTGTTTATAGTATGGTATTAACTGACCCTGTTTATAGTATGGTACTGGAACTGACCCTGTATATAGTATGGTATTAACTGACCCTGTTTATAGTATGGTACTGGAACTGACCCTGTAAATTGTGTGGTATTAACTGACCCTGTATATAGTATGGTATTAACTGACCCTGTATATAGTATGGTACTGGAACTGACCCTGTATATAGTGTGGTATTAACTGACCCTGTATATAGTATGGTATTAACTGACCCTGTTTATAGTATGGTATTAACTGACCCTGTATATAGTATGGTATTAACTGACCCTGTATATAGTATGGTATTAACTGACCCTGTATATAGTATGGTATTACCTGACCCTGTATATAGTATGGTATTAACTGACCCTGTATATAGTATGGTATTACCTGACCCTGTATATAGTATGGTATTACCTGACCCTGTATATAGTATGGTATTAACTGACCCTGTATGTAGTATGGTATTAACTGACCCTGTATATAGTGTGGTATTAACTGACCCTGTATATAGTATGGTATTAACTGACCCTGTATGTAGTATGGTATTAACTGACCCTGTATATAGTGTGGTATTAACTGACCCTGTATATAGTGTGGTATTAACTGACCCTGTTTATAGTATGGTATTAACTGACCCTGTATGTAGTATGGTATTAACTGACCCTGTATATAGTGTGGTATTAACTGACCCTGTATATAGTATGGTATTACCTGACCCTGTATATAGTATGGTATTACCTGACCCTGTATATAGTATGGTATTAACTGACCCTGTATGTAGTATGGTATTAACTGACCCTGTATATAGTGTGGTATTAACTGACCCTGTATATAGTATGGTATTAACTGACCCTGTATGTAGTATGGTATTAACTGACCCTGTATATAGTGTGGTATTAACTGACCCTGTATATAGTATGGTATTAACTGACCCTGTATATAGTGTGGTATTAACTGACCCTGTATATAGTGTGGTATTAACTGACCCTGTATATAGTATGGTATTACCTGACCCTGTATATAGTATGGTATTAACTGACCCTGTATATAGTGTGGTATTAACTGACCCTGTATATAGTGTGGTATTAACTGACCCTGTATATAGTGTGGTATTAACTGACCCTGTTTATAGTATGGTATTACCTGACCCTGTATATAGTGTGGTATTAACTGACCCTGTATATAGTGTGGTATTAACTGACCCTGTATATAGTATGGTATTAACTGACCCTGTTTATAGTATGCTTACTTACAGTTGAAGTCGGAAGTTTACATACACTTAGATTGGAGTCATTAAAACTTGTTTTACACTAAGTTGAGTGCCTCAATGCCCCAGACCAGAGGACATTTCTCCAAAAAGTACGATCTTTGTCCTCATGTGCAGTTGCAAACCGTAGTCTGGCTTTTTGATGACGGTTTGGAGCAGTGGCTGCTTCCTTGCTGAGCGGCCTTTCAAGTTATGTTGATGTAGGACTCGTTTTTACTGTGGATATAGATACTTTTCTACCTGTTTCCTCCAGCATCTTCACAATGTCCTTTGCTGTTGTTCTGGGATTGATTTGCACTTTTCGCACCAAAGTACGTTCATCTCTAGGAGACAGAACGCATCTCCTTCCTGAGGTGTATGACGGCTACGTGGTCCTATGGTGTTTATACTTGCATACTATTGATTGTACAGATGAACGTGTATTTGGAATTTGCTCCCAAGGATGAATCAGACTTGTGGAGGTCTCCAATTTTTTTTCTGAGGTCTTGGCTGATTTCTTTTGATTTTCCCATGATGTCAAGCAAAGAGGCACTGAGTTTGACGGTAGGCCTTGAAATACATCCACAGGTACACCTCCAATTGACTCAAATGATATCAATTAGCCTATCAGAAGCTTCTAAAGCCATGACATAATTTTCTGGAATTTTCCAAGCTGTTTAAAGGCACAATCAACTTAGTGTATGTAAACCTCTGACCCACTGGAATTGTGATATAGTGAATTATAAGTGAAATAATCTGTCTGTAAACAATTGTTGGAAAAATTACTTGCCAAAACTATAGTTTGTTAACAAGACATTTGTGGTGTGGTTGAAAAACGAGTTTTAATGACTCCAACCTAAGTGTTTGTAAACTTCCGACTTCAACTTTACTTATTGTGTTCTTCATATTTCATCTTATTTATTGTGTTTTTTTCTATCATTACATTGTTGAGTTGTGAGTTTGAAGGAAAAACATCTCACTGTACGTGTGCAACATTAAAAACTGGAAACTTGAAACAATAAGGAGTCTGAAAAACAATAGAGAACGAGAACGAGAATGAACCTTTTCAACACTCAGGTCAAGTTCATGATTCTGTGTTTCTAACTGGGCATAATTTAAATTTACATGACTACTGCATGTGAAAAACATTTCTGAACACCATGGCATATGGCATAATACCAACTAAATATAATACCAACTAAACATAATACCAACTAAACCTAATACCAACTAAACCTAATACCAACTAAACATAATACCAACTCAACTAAATACCAACTAAACATACTACCAACTAAACATACTACCAACTAAATATAATACCAACTAAACATACTACCAACTAAACCTAATACCAACTAAACTTAATACCAACTAAACATAATACCAACTCAACTTAATACCAACTAAATATAATACCAACTAAACATAATACCAACTCAACTTAATACCAACTAAACATACTACCAACTAAACCTAATACCAACTAAACTTAATACCAACTAAACATACTACCAACTAAACCTAATACCAACTAAACTTAATACCAACTAAGCATACTACCAACTAAACCTAATACCAACTAAACTTAATACCAACTAAACATACTACCAACTAAACTTAATACCAACTAAACCTAATACCAACTAAACATACTACCAACTAAACTTAATACCAACTAAACATACTACCAACTAAGCATACTACCAACTAAACTTAATACCAACTAAACATAATACCAACTAAACTTTGAATATATCTATGTGCATTGCTGAGAGAAACGAGCAACAAGGAACATTTGGTAATATACTTTTGTACAAAGAAAACAACAATTGGGAAACAAGATCTTAAAGGAGACATACTGTTTCTAAAATGGAGCCCCTCCAATTCTAATGTAATGTAATTCAAACTAGCAGTGACCACCTGTTTATCTATAGAAAACTCATTAAAGATGTGACAAGTGTTAAAAGCACACAATTTAGCATACATTACATATCCTAAACATGCAAGAACCCCATCAGGGTGAATAAATTACCCATAAAACCTTCGAGCTGACGCTGAGGCCCATGTCTATTGTTTGGCTTGTGATTATCAAACCCACTCATGTTCTATTCTAGCAACATTAGCCTGTTAAATCATAGCATGTCCCACAGACACACGCTCAGTGACAACAGCTAGGTATGTTAATGATATACTTTCTCTGCCATTGGGCAAATGCCTTGGTAATTTGCGTGCCATACTACTCGACAATCCCAATCTCGCGTCGCAGTCAGTCATCGCGGAGGCTAATTTGTTTTGAAGCTATACTTAGTCAAATATCCACTTCGCTATGGGGGCTGGCCGTGCCTGTCCCTCCATTGTCAGAGCACATATGGAACCAGAGAGGAGATGCAGAGACAGGGGCTTAGAGTCTGAACAGTATGGGTCTCATTGGATTGCTGCTACTGTAATCCACCCTCCTCTATGAGACAAGCCACTGACAAGTGTGCTGATGAGGGAGAAATAAAGTCCCCGTGTGATAGATTACCCGAAGACAATAATGATAATATGGGCAAATAATACACTCTGACTAAGAAAACGTGATTTGATTTGATTCAAGAGAGTCTGCTAAATGACAAAAACGTTAATGCACATTATTTAATGAACTCGTGTTTTCCATTAGTATGTACAGCACCATAACAATGCATCGCACGTCTTTTTTTCTTTCTCTCTCTGTGTGGTCCATATGAATGAAATACTTCTATTTTCATATAAGATAAAGTCAACGTATACATTTGAGTTATTCCACACACTTCCTGTAAAGCGGCACTGTGTGCGTCATTATCTAAAAAGAGATGCGGAAGTCATTTTCTTTCCAGCTCTGTTAACACACCATGAAAATTAAACCATGAAATGACTTGTGCTGTCTTTCACAGTGGGTTTAAAGGGCCATTGTGAAGGTATTGCATTCAATTTAAAATGGGAGAATGATTCATTAGAATTGCGTTTCTAAAGCACGAGGAGCATGGGAAAATGTAATGAGGGTCTTAGGTTGCAGGCCCATTTTGCACATTAACCTTCATGCTTACAAAAAACTGTAAGATATTAATTCTGTGCGTTAATGAAATGTTGTAGGGCTGATGGTGGACTTACTTAACATGGGCCTCTTATCAAATCAAATCCAATTTTATTAGTCACATGCGCCGAATACAACGGGTGTAGACCTTACAGTGAAATGTTTACTTACGAGCCGCTAACCGACAGTGTAGTTAAAAAAAATACAGATAAGAATTGGAAGGGAAACATGCTTTTTTAGATTATCATATGCTGATAGATTGGTGGTTTTTATTTGACAGTTAACAGAAATACATACACACACAGTACATACATGTTATAACTTGTCAATAAAGTCAATAACTTATTTCCATTTTGTTGTGTTACAGACTGAATTTCAAATTAATTCAATTGAGATTTTGTGTCACTGGCCTACACACAATACCCCATAATGTCTAAGTGGAATTATGTTTTTAGGAATGTTTACAAATTATTTAAAAATGAAAAGCTGAAAAGTCAAATAAGTATTCAACCCCTTTGTCTTGGCAAGACTAAATAAGTTCAGGAGTAAACATTTGCTTCACAAGTCACATAATAAATTGCATGGAGTGTGTGCAATAATAGTGTTTAACATGGTTTTTGAATGACTACCTCATCGCTGTACCCCACACATACAATTATCTGTAAGGTCCATCTGTCAAGCAGTGCATTTCAAACACAGATTCAACCACAAATACCAGGGAGGTTTTCCATTTTGTTGCAAAGAACGGCACCTATTGGTATATGGAGATTTTTTTTTTAAAGCAGACATTGAATATTCCTTTGAGCATGGTGCTCAAGTTATTAATTAGAATTTGAATGGTGTATCAATAGACCCAGTTACTACAAAGATACAGGCGTCCTTCCTAACTCAGTTGCCGGAGAGGAAAGAAACGGATCAGAGATTTCACCATGAGGCCAACGGTGACTTTCAAACAGTTACAGAGTTTAATGGCTGTGATAATTGAGAATGGATCAACAACATTGTAGTTACTCCACAATACTAACCTAATTGACAGATTGAACAGAAGGAAGCCTGTACAGAATAAAAATATTCCAAAACTTGCATCATGTTAGCAACATGGCACTAAAGTAATGCTGCAAAAAAGGTGGCAAAGCAATTCACTTTTTGTCCTGAATACAAAGTGTTATGTTTGGAGAAAATCCTATACAAAACATTACTCAGCACCCCTCTCCATTTTTTCAAGCATAGTGGTGCCTGCATTAGGAGTATGCTTATAATCGTTAAGGACTGGGGAGTTTTTCAGGATAAAAAAAATCAGTTGCTTTCCAACAGACCCCAGGAAATTAATTCCCAATTAAATGAATTTCAATCCCACTTTGTAATGCAACCAAATGTGAAGAAATATCAGGGGGTTGACTACTTATACCCACTGTACAGTATGGAGTTTTTTACCCACTGTGTTTTAACTATCAGAGATCATGACATTTTATTTCCACTACTCAGTTCTTCTCAGCCCATCCCACCTATCTCCGTAGACCAACCCTCTATTGAATTCCATCTGCCAAATATGTTTCAACTGGGATGTTCTACATGAATTCTGAACCTTTCTAATCTCATAGTATCCATAGATTTTAAATTAAATATATATTTAATATTTTTTGCTAACGGTATTATTATACTGCTAATTGATTGACTATTGCTTTCCAAATCTCCCAACAGTGCTATTTGTAGGGTTCATTTTAGGTGAATGTTGTGATTTTCCAGCCACTCCTGAACCTGTGACCAGAAACAAGCTACATGGGGTGTAAGACCAGAATAAATGATTGAATAATTCTGTCTCTTCGTGCTGAGCAAAGATGGTTGTATGCCCCGTACAAAACATTAAGAAAACCTTCCAAATGATAAGTTGTACTCCCCCTTTGCCCTCAGAACAGAACTGTCACTTTAGATTGAACAAGTTGTCGAAAGCGTTCCACAGGGATACAGGCCCATGTTGACTTCAATGTTTCCCACAGTTGTGTCAAGTTGGCTGGATGTCCTTTGGGTGGTTGGCCATTCTTGATACACACGGGAAATTGTTGAGTGTGGAAAACCCAGCAGAGTTGAAGTATCTTGACACAAACCGATGCACATGGCACCTACTACCATACTCCATTCAAAGGCACCTAAATATTTTATCTAGCCCATTCCCCCTCTGAATGGCAAACATACACAAGTGGATTATAGCTTTCACCTGGAGTCACCTGGTCAGTCTATATCATGGGAAAATCAGGTGTCCTTTAATGTGTTGTACACTCAGTGAAAATATTTAGTCTTGCTCATTAACCCTCCGAATGGCACACATACACACTCCATGTCTCAGATGTCTCTTCTCAGCTATTTTTCAAGCACAATATGTTTTTATCTGCAAGTTCCAGCTTAGCAAAAGTGTATAAAACCTCTTGTAAAGTGTATCTCCACACCCCCAATCTCCACCCCTACCCCCGTGGGAGAGGCAACTGTGTTTGATAGTTTGTCTGCTTGCTTGCCTATTCTATTGGCCGTAATACTGTGTACAATATCTCATTGAAAACAGAGACGCATAGTTTCCCTGTACGCCAATGGATGCCGCTGAGGGGAGGACGACTCATAATAATGGCCGGAAACAGAGCAAATGGAATGTCATCAAACACCTGGAAACCATGGAAACCACGTGTTGGATGTATTTGATACCATTCCACTGATTCTGCTCCAGTCATTACCACGAGCCCGTCTTCCCCAATTAAGCTGTGTTGCAGACATATACCATCATCAAACATCAGATAGTAAACAATATACAAAACATATAGCATAAATAATATACATGGTCATATTTTTACTTAAGATGAAGCTCAGCACCGCAGTCAACAAAATCCTGTATATCAAATGCACCCGTGTAAAAAATGCACTTGAGAACAATGGAATATTTTGGTGTTTACTTTTCAGACGGAATAATAGTGTTGCTACCAAAAGACGACCGATTCAATAGTGAGGATTTGAATATCTGACAGAAAAATTGCAAACGCACACCACTCCTGACTTCAGAGGCCGCCTCTGCATCATTTGCTTAATGTTACTGGCACCTAAAAGAGCTCCCACTTCAAGAAGCTGAGCCTTTATACAGAAAGCACTAACCACCCCAGAAGAAGCTGAGACTTTACACAGGAAGCACTAACCACCCCAGAAGAAGCTAAGCCTTTTTACAAGAATCACTAACCACCCCAGAAGAAGCTGAGACTTTACACAGGAAGCACTAACCACCCCAGAAGAAGCTGAGACTTTATACAGGAAGCACTAACCACCCCAGAAGAAGCTGAGACTTTACACAGGAAGCACTAACCACCCCAGAAGAAGCTGAGACTTTATACAGAAAGCATAACCACCCCAGAAGGAACTGAGCCTTTTTACATGAAGCACTAACCGGATGCTGACTATAGACACTTTGCAGGTTGCCATGTCTATGCTAAATTATTTCACAGCCATTACAATATCCACTAACGAGGGTGTCATTTCAGATTGTGAGAGAGGCCGTGTGTCATCAATTCCATGAAAAAACATCTAGGCATAGTCGACATGCATGCATCAAGTGAGATCGACAGTTGGATGGAGAGGAGCTTGTTAGATGTCAGTGTTCTTCATGTCCCGGTCCAATTGACCCTATGGAATGTACTATTTACTGTATCTGAAGGCCATTAGTCATCGCTGCTTGTGACCGAGCTACAGTCACTACTTTCAGTTTCAAGTGTGTGTGACTATGACTCACTAACTTCACAGTGCTAAAAATGAGTTAACAAAGGCTAAATTTCACCTATTCTATTAGCAATATGTTACACATTAACAAGAATATACCTGCACTGCCATCTCTCCTTGTTAGTGGGTCATCTATTTGTAGAGTGCGGGGTGGAAACAGCAGAATGTTTTAGCTAGGTCATCTGTAGAGGTTCAATGTAGTCAATGAATAGCATTCTCACATAGGTGTTGCTTTTGTCCAGGTGGGAAAAGGCAGTGTGGAGTGCAATAGAGATTGCGTCATCTGTGGATCTGTTGGGGCGGTATGCAAATTGGAGTGGGCCTAGGGTTTCTGGGATGATGATGTTCACGTAAGCCATGACCAGCCTTTCAAAGCACTTCATGGCTACAGACGTGTGCTTCGGGTCGGTAGTCATTTAGGCAGGTTACCTTAATGTTCTTGGGCACAGGCACTATGGCTTAAAACATGTTGCTATTACAGACTCAGACAGGGAGAGGATGAAAATGTCAGTGAAGACACTTGCCAGTTGGTCAGTGCATACTCGCAGTACACATCCTGGTAATCCGTCTGGCCCTGCAGCCTCGTGACCTGTCTAAAGGTCTTACTCACATCGGCTGCGATACAGCTGGTGCTCTCATGTATGTTTCAGTGTTATTTGCCTCAAAGCGAGCATAGAAGTAGTTTAGCTTGTCTGGTAGGCTCGTGTCACTGGACAGCTCTCCGCTGTGCTTCCCTTTGAGGTCTGTAATGGTTTGCAAGCCCTGCCAAATCTGACGAGCGTCAGAGCCAGTCTAGTACGACTCAATCTTAGACCTGTATTGACGCTTTGCCTGTTTGATGGTTCGTCGGAGGGCACAGTGGGATTTCTTCTAAGCTTCCGGGTTAGAGTCCAGCTCCTTGAAAACCTGTAATCCATGGTTTCTGGTTGGGGTATGTATTTACCCTCACTGTGGGGACGACGTCATCGATGCACTTATTGATGAAGCAAATGACCGATGTGGTGTAATGCTATTTGAGGAATCTCGGAACATGTAGCATGTCTGTGCTAGAAAAACAGTCCTGTAGCTCAGAATCTGCTTCATCTGACCATTGTTTTATTGATCTAGCCACTGGTGTTTCCTGCTTTAATTTTTGCTTGTAAGTAGGAATCAGGAGGATGGAATTATGGTCAGATTAATTACAGTCCTTTATTGAGCTTAATTGAGACATCACTCCTCTCCTTTTTAAATGTTTAACATATTTATTTCACCTTTATTTAACCAGGTAGGCCAGTTGAGAACACGTTCTCATTTACAACTGCGACCTGTCACGCCCTGACCTTACTTAACTTTGTTTTCTTTATTATTTTGGTTAGGTCAGGGTGTGACAAGGGGTGGTTTGTTGTGTTTTTGTCTTGTCTAGGGTTTTGTATGTTTATGGGGTTGTTCACTAGTCTAGGTGTTTTGTATGTCTATGGTTGCCTAGATTGGTTCTCAATTAGAGGCAGCTGTTTATCGTTGTCTCTGATTGGGAACCATATTTAGGCAGCCATATTTCTTGGGTAATTCGTGGGTGATTGTCTATGTTTAGTTGCCTGTGTCAGCACTATTAGCTATATAGCGTCACGGTCGTTTTTGTTCGTTCAGTGTTCTTCCTTCATTAAAGAAGATGTATTCAAACCACGCTGCGCCTTGGTCTCATCGCTATAACGAACGTTACAGTGACAAAATCAACAACACAGAGTTACACATGGAATAAACAAAACATACAATAACACAATAGAAAAAGTATATGTACAGTGTGTGCAAATGCAGTAAGATTAGCGAGGTAATACAATAAAAAGGCCATAGAGCCTAAATATTTACAATATAGCATTACCACTGGAGTGATAGATGTGCAGATGATGATGTGCAAGTAGAGATACTGGGGTGCAAAAGAGGAATGCAGTAACTGATCGGTGTTTGCCGTCTCTTCAAATTGTGTTTTTAAGTCTGGTTTGTTGAGGCTGAATTCCAAGGACACACAACCATGTAACTCACTGGCCTTTGATCGCTACGGTGGATGTAGTTCGCTGTTTACCGTGTGATCTGAAGCTTTGAACAGGTAAAGAGAGACCAGATAACGATGATAGTACAGTAGCCAGAATACATACTGTAGCCAAGTGTATTGCTTCACAAGACTTGTGAGTCATAAGGGCACAGTATTGTAGGTATGGGTAGAAGAGCTGAAGTCAATAACCACTGACACATATTTGGTACAGACCTTTGAAAAAAACGCATATCAAACATGTTCCCTCCCTAAAAGTGTCCTTGACCTGCTCTTGACCCCAATTCAACCGCCACATCCACCACAACGGAGAAATTAACGAGATCAGTTCAATTGTCTGATTATAATTTAGATTGAAAAAAAACAAAAAAAATCAACCTTATTTATTTGTCAGCTAAAGAGATTCTCTGCTTGATTAGCAGATAACTCCCGTCAAGATGCACTTGATTAGTGAATGCTGTGGAGTTTCTTCCCCATCCAGGATGTTATGTTGATTCGGCTGATGAGCCTTAATCACGTGTTCTTTAATCAATGTGCCTGGGGGCAAAAATAGCACAAAGCAGTGATAGAGAGTCTGGTATTGGAAGAGGCTTCCCTACTGAAGTGATAGATAGTCTGGTATTGGAAGAGGCTTCCCTACTGAAGTGATAGAAAGTCTGGTATTGGAAGAGGCTTCCCTACAGAAGTGATAGGTAGTCTGGTATTGGAAGAGGCTTCCCTACTGAAGTGATAGATAGTCTGGTATTGGAAGAGGCTTCCCTACTGAAGCTTCCCTACTGAAGGGATAGATAGTCTGGTATTGGAAGAGGCTTCCCTACTGGAGTGATAGATAGTCTGGTATTGGAAGAGGCTTCCCTACTGAAGTGATAGATAGTCTGGTATTGGAAGAGGCTTCCCTACTGAAGTGATAGATAGTCTGGTATTGGAAGAGGCTTCCCTACTGAAGTGATAGATAGTCTGGTATTGGAAGAGGCTTCCCTACTGAAGTGATAGATAGTCTGGTATTGGAAGAGGCTTCCCTACTGAAGTGATAGATAGTCTGGTATTGGAAGAGGCTTCCCTACTGAAGTGATAGAAAGTCTGGTATTGGAAGAGGCTTCCCTACTGAAGTGATAGAAAGTCTGGTATTGGAAGAGGCTTCCCTACAGAAGTGATAGGTAGTCTGGTATTGGAAGAGGCTTCCCTACTGAAGTGATAGATAGTCTGGTATTGGAAGAGGCTTCCCTACTGAAGTGATAGATAGTCTGGTATTGGAAGAGGCTTCCCTACTGGAGTGATAGATAGTCTGGTATTGGAAGAGGCTTCCCTACTGAAGTGATAGATAGTCTGGTATTGGAAGAGGCTTCCCTACTGAAGTGATAGATAGTCTGGTATTGGAAGAGGCTTCCCTACTGAAGTGATAGATAGTCTGGTATTGGAAGAGGCTTCCCTACTGAAGTGATAGATAGTCTGGTATTGGAAGAGGCTTCCCTACTGAAGTGATAGATAGTCTGGTATTGGAAGAGGCTTCCCTACTGAAGTGATAGATAGTCTGGTATTGGAAGAGGCTTCCCTACTGAAGTGATAGATAGTCTGGTATTGGAAGAGGCTTCCCTACTGAAGTGATAGATAGTCTGGTATTGGAAGAGGCTTCCCTACTGAAGTGATAGATAGTCTGGTATTGGAAGAGGCTGCCCTACTGAAGTGATAGATAGTCTGGTATTGGAAGAGGCTTCCCTACTGAAGTGATAGATAGTCTGGTATTGGAAGAGGCTTCCCTACTGAAGTGATAGATAGTCTGGTATTGGAAGAGGCTTCCCTACTGAAGTGATAGATAGTCTGGTATTGGAAGAGGCTTCCCTACTGAACCATAAGGTGCAGAATTAAATGGAATACAATTATCATGGAACACATATACTTCACTGGCTCAAATACAGCAACTCCCCCCACCCGGACACCGCCAAAATAACCATTCTGCGGATGTCGGCTAGTGTGGATCTGATAGTTTCTGTTTTAACCTAGGGCTAGATTCTGAGACAGGAACTGTGTACATTAATTTCTTTTTAGCAAATTTAACCAGAAAAATCAATTGATTTGACATTTGTAATATTTAAAACCATTGATAGAACGTTGATTCAACGAGTTATTGCCTCGTTGGTATTTTCTTCTTCTCTTGTATGAGGAAGTTGTACTGAGGGTACATGGCCTGTCATACCGTTTCCTTACATGTTTCCTTACATGTTTCCTTACATGTTTCCTTACATGTTTCCTTACATGTTTCCTCCCATGTTTCCTTACATGTTTCCTTACATGTTTCCTTCCATGTTTTATTTTAAGCTCATTAAAGTTCAACAAGGAAACTGGCTCTGAGAGTCAGAGTTTATTTTGTGGTATAGTGCATTGTAGTAAGCATTAGATCAGCGTTTTCCAAACTTGGTCCTGGGGACCCCAAGTGGTGCACATTTCAGTTTTTGCCCTAGAAAGTTGATTAAAATAATCAGCTAATCATCATGCTCTGTATTGTTGTATGTGTCAAACTGCTTTGCTTTATTCTTGGCTAGTTCGCAGTTGTAAATGAGAACTTGTTCTCAACTAGCCTACTTGGTTAAATTAAGGTGAAATAAAATAAATCAAATAAAAAAGCCTTGACTATTTGCATCAGCTGAGTAGCGCTAGAGCAAAAACACCCACCTCTCGGGGTCCCCAGAACCGAGTTTGGGAAACGCTGCATTAGATACACATCTCTATATATTGATATAGACGACTACAATTCTGAACATTCGCATACTTGATTTGAATTCTTGAAAATACAACTGTATATGCAGAGTTCAAAAGTTCAGGGTCTCCACATACAGACACAGAAGACTTGATGTCCACATCTAAACAGAGCCACTGCTCATCTTGTCATCAAAAAGCAGAGCAAGGGAACGGCTCTCACAGTACAAGTATGGCCATTCACGTGCATAGCTAGAACTGGAAAACTGCATTTAGTGGAACGAGAGGAAGCCAGAGCCTCAACACAATCATAACAGCACTAATACCAACGAGGACTGAAAGGCCACAGTCGTTGACTCACTGAGCATTGGCATTCACCCTGCTGGAAATTGACATCTAATGCTATGTTCCATGTTGAAAACAACGGTGTACAGGGGCCCATCTTGGCAACATTACAACAATTTTTAAAGGAAAGTGAACCTTGACCTTTTTGTTAGACATCTCTCAAAACAATGAGAGAAAATTGGTAGCCTACTCCAGGTTCCAGAAAGGAGCCCGTTACAAAGTACTGTAAGTAGTATCATCAAATGTAATTTCTATCGAGCTAGGGGGTCTCTTCATTTCACCATAACGGTGAATCCATGGCGAACTTGTGCAACAGCGCTTTGCTACCATGATCCATTTCCATCCATTTGTAATTGCTTTGTGCTTTGAGTGATTGGATGCTTCGGAGTCAATGCACAGTGGGCATCGATCACTGTGTGGCGATATCTAACATTGCCTTTTTTTTTTACATAGGCTCTGTCGATGCCAACTGAGATAACCTTTGGTAAAAAGTTGTGCCTTGTTGCCAAATCATACTGCAGCTTCTGTGAAAGGACTGATGCACAGTTCTACACTATATCTGCAGAGATTTCATGCTGCAGCTCTGTCAAAACATCACAATCTCTAACAAGTCAGATGATGAGTGCAGGCACAACAACAACAACAACAACAGCTCCATGAAAAAAAAGATTGCTATGCAAACAAAACGCTGCATGCCTCCCAATGTACCAACAAAATTTCAGCACAAATCTCAATGAGAAATATCATGATGGGAAGCACATCACACAGGAACAGGTACAGAGTGCAATATACACTGTGTGTAAAAAAAACATGAATAACACCTTCCTGGTATTGAGTTGCACCCCCCGCTTCCCTTTTGCCCTCAATGCGTCCGGACTCTAAAAGGTGTTGAACGCGTTCCATGGGGACGCTTCCCACAATTGTGTCAAGTTGGCTGGATGTCCTTTGGGTAGTGGACCATTCTTAATACACACAGGGAATTGTTAAGCATGAGAAAAACCCAGCAGCGTTGCAGTTCTTGACACAAACCGGTGTGCCTGGCACCTACTACCATACCCTGTTCAAAGGCACTTACATCTTTTGTCTTGCCCATTCACCCTCTGCATGGCACACAGACGCAATCCATGTCTCACGTGTCTCCAGGTGGCTTTGTTTGGTTCCTTTAGCAACAAATAGCCATATGTAATGTTTAAGATAGTGTATACCCGAGGGGGGAGGGGGGCTGTAAATGTGAGACAGATGAAAATCAAACTTGACATCCATGTGAACACTGATGTGGTTGGTAGGAGAGAGAGAGAGAGAGAGAGAGAGAGAGAGAGAGAGAGAGAGAGAGAGAGAGAAAGAGAGAGAGAGAGAGAGAGAGAGAGAGAAAGAGAGAGAGAGAGAGAGAGAGAGAGAGAAAGAGAGAGAGAGAGAGAGAGAGAGAGAGAGAGAGAGAGAGAGAGAGAGAGAGAGAGAGAGAGAAAGAGAGAGAGAGAGAGAGAGAGAGAAAGAGAGAGAGAGAGAGATATGCCATGTAGTGCATTTTATACCTCCACCCATTAGACACTGCTCAATAGAGTCTTTGATGCTATTTCCAGTTTAAAAAGAAATACTGTATACCAGGGCTGTCGACCTTGTTCCTGGACACATACCCTCCTGTAAGATTCAGTTTCAACCCCATTTGTAACTAACCTGATTCAGCTTATCAACCAGTTAATTATTCAAATCAGGTCAGCTAGATCTGTGTTGGAGTGAAAACCTACAGCACAGTATCTCTCCAGGAACAGGGTTGTAGAGCCTTGCTTATATACCATCGATGAATATACATGGCCACACAGCAATGTAGGGTATCTATGCACTGCTGACAATCACACAAGATGAGTCTGAAATCACCTTGATGCCCCTAATCTACAAGAGCCATGTGCAGTGCTCTGGTTCCTAGGAACCACCTCAGAATGCCAGACATTGACATCCTCCTCCTCATTGGTTCTTCCCAGACTCTTGTTGTTTTCCAGCTTAATTTCACCCAGTGTGGCGCCTTTGGAGGCATGCTCCACTAAAACGCTCCCTCACAGACACGTAGATTGACAACGCTTAGGAAGTCGCATCTTTCAACAATGGCTGTGTATCCCACATAGAGTATTGCGTAAGACTGTCTGTTGGTGCTGGATGTGTATTCTTGTTTGAAGTTTGAAGGCTGTTGATAAGCATTGCGTTAAGATTCTAGAACACGACTCATCAAGGACATTGTTGTGATTCAGATAATGGAAATTGCCACGGAGATTAGTACCATTGTGCTTTGTTAACC